>NC_092216.1:13404165-13730258 GCF_030445035.2 Dasypus novemcinctus
AAGGTGCAAATCAAAATGAGAAATAAGAGGGGGGGGGATTTAATTATTGAATGCGCAGGAAAAAAGAAATCATAAAAGAGGATACTATGTATGTAGGTAAGCATGTTTGTATGTGTGTGTGTTGTATATATATATGTGTGTGTGTATATATATATATATGTTGGTATGTATGCCAACAAATTAGAAAACTTAGATGAAGTGGACAATTTCTTAGAAACACAAAAACAGCCTACACTGAATCTAGAAGAAATATAAGGTAACAAGCAAACTACTTGGAAACCGATTGAATCAGGCATCAGAAATGTCCCAAGAAAGAAAAGCCCAGGACCAAGTGGCTTCACAGATGAATTCTATCCATCATTCCAAGAAGAATGAGTACCAATTCTGCTCAACCTCTTCCCCCCAAAAAAAAGAAAGAAGAGGAAGGAAGACTACCTACCAATCTTTGATGCCAACATCACTCTATTCTCTACACTAAAGAAAGAAACTACCAGAAAATAAAGTTGCAGAACATTTTCTATAATTATTATAGATGCAAATAGCCCCAACAAAATAGCACATGAACCAACTGAAGGGGAAAACCCAGATGATCATCTCAATTGATGCTGAAAAGTCATTTAACAAAATCCAGTATTCTCTCTCTTTTTCTAAGTAGCTTTATTGAGACATATTCATTACACCAAAGAATCCATCCAAAGCATACGATAATGGTTTTTTAAACTGGGTTTTAAGATAATCATAGAATTTATGCATTCATGACCACAAATAATTTCAAAACATTTTCATTACTCCAAAAAGAAAACCCCTATAGCCTTTAGCAGTCACCCTTCAATCCCTCTATCCTTTCCCAGCCCTACAGAATCACCATCCATTTCTGTCTCTACAAATATTTAAATTTACATTTTATATAAATGGAATCATAAAATATGTAGTACTTTGTCTCTAGTTTCTTTCACTTAGCATAATGTTGCATTTTCAAATTTTTTAATTAGAGAAGTTATAGGTTTCCAGAAAAGTCATGTAAAAATTAAAATGTTCTCATAAACCACTCAAGAGTTGACACTTCATATTATTGTGGTATTTTTGTTGCAGTTGATGAATTTTATAATATTGGTATTAATTATAGTCATATTTTATATTAGGTGTGTGTCCATATACATCATTATATTGTTTACACCTTGTTGTTCTAGTTGATGGATGAACATTCTTGTATTTGTACTATTAACCACAATCCTCATGCACCACTTGGTTCACTGTTTTACATTCCCAAGATTATTTTCTACCTTTCTTTCTACTGACATTTATGACCCTAGATTTCCCCTTTCAGTAAAAATCACATCTATAAATAGGTGCTGGTATTGAAACTCACAAATATGTATGACCATCGTCATCATCCAATTCCAAATACATTGCTCATGATTGCCAAAAGTTGGAATCAACCCAAAGGTCCATCAACAGATGAATAGATAAATAAAATGTAATATATATGTACAACGGAATACTGCTCAGCTATAAGAAGGAATACAGTACAAACACATGGGATAACATGGATGAATCTTGAGGACCTTATGTTGAGTGAAGCAACCCAGGCATTGAAGGACAAACACTACATGACCCCTCTGATATGAAGTAAGCCAGCCAAGCTGTCTCAGAGAGCTAGAGATTGGATAATAGGCTTAAAGGAAGTTGGCGGGGAGAGGAGGGTTGCACGCTGATGCATACATGGGTGAAATCAATGATAAGCTGGAGGTAAGTATTTGTACAGGGAACGGATAAGATCGGGGCATAGGGATACCTTTGGGTCGGGCTTGTAGGCTTGAGCGGGGCTAGGGTTGGGCGGATGAGTCAGATGGCCCAAAGAATTGGGCGGAGGGTTGAAGGGAACAGTTGAACATGGGAAATTGTCAGGTATGTGATTGAAACTATAATGCAGAGAAAACCCTTTAGAAATATAATACGGAAGGATTACCTGTTTAAGGTGTTTAAGGGGAAGGCATCTGGTACAGGGGCAGGCGTCCAGGGAGTATGAGCATGCTTATTTTGTCATAGTATGTTAGATCATTGGGTGGAGACCCATGCAATGAGTGTGAAGGTCTCATTGTATGGGACCTTCCAGGGGAGGTTGATGCTCTCAAACGGAGGAAATTGTGTCTCTCAAGAGAACTGGTGACTCCCAATGGGTTAGGGCAGTCTAAAATGCCAAGCCCTCAGTATTGTTGCAAATATCTGTGAATCTGGTCCATCAAGCAGTGAAGCTTGGTTGTCTCTTTGGGCCCTGAGGGGAGAGGGGGAGAGGAATAGAATAGCTGCAAGTAGGGTAACTGGGGGGTAATGGAAGATCATGCAATGATGGATATAAGACATGTTAAATTACACCAAAAATGTATAAATGTCTATAGGCTAAAATGTAAACCATAATGTAAAACATAAGGTAACTAAAAATTTAGAAAATTGGACAATCTAAAGTATAAACCATAATGTAAAGAGAAATGAACCCATGTTTGCTAGCTATGTTTCAATATCGGTATATCAGCTGCAGCAAATATAATGACACTGTACAATAGGGCAACACCTACTGGAGTGATGAAAGGCAAAATGTCAAAAACGAAGATTTATAATAATTTTCAATTTTGATACCCCTATTTATTTTTACTTTATTTCAGTTCTTCTAAATTAATATGTACTCTCTTTCTAATCTTTAAATCAATCACTACTATTTTGTTTTCCTATTATTTGAAGTTGGCATGAAATGAAGGTTTCATTTTTGAAGAAGTTTTACATGACAGAGAGGTTCAACTAAGTTCAACCAGGGAAGGAGCACTGGTGTGGGGTGTTATTGACTGGGGCACATGGTTGGGAGGGAGTTCTCCAGGGCATGTATATATGGTACATAAAAATGTTCAGATACACGTTGGGTTATTTTCTTAGTAGTTACAAATGACAACTGAGCGAGAGCTGAGTTCCTACCCAGGGGAATTCTGTCACATTCCTCAGTGCAACAGCAATAATCCCCCAAGTGCAACAGCAAAGACCTACAAAGAAGGATGATCCAATGATGAGCACTAGATACGGATGACTATGCTTATGAGCCTGTGCTCCTGAAATACGAACTAGGCCTAGAGCTGCAGGGTGTCTAAGTAGTACCCACTGAGAGCATCCAATTTTTTCGAATGTGGCCACTCTCTAAGCTAAATTCGGCATGTAAATGCATTTCCTTCCCCCGAGCATGAGGACATGACACCTGAAAATGAGCCTCCCCAGAACGGAAGGATTACAACCAATCACTAACTGGTGATACAACTAGAAAGAGACATTGAATAAAAGGGTCAACTCAGACCAGCTGAACATTCAGGCTACATTTAGGATCATGTGTTAAAAACTGCTTTTAGGCCTTGAAGAAAAAGGGGAAATGGCAAATACAAATGAGTTTATATGACTAAGAGTCTTCGAATAGGAGTTGGGAGGTCATCAGAGGGGTAATGCTTATTAATGCCTCAGCAGAATCCCAGAGTCAGCCAAAGTAGAGACAACCCCAGGTACTGGTTCTCCTGAGTGTTACAGAGACACACAGGCGCTATGGTCATGGAAGATGGCTCTGGAGTTCAGTGCCATGTCAGTGGTTCCTACTTTGGAATTTGTGTTCCCGAGTGTGATGGAGTTGAACTCAGTTGTCATCTTTCTACACACGCCTCCTCTGTCACTTTTACTGAATCTGTGGTTGGCACTAGGGGGTGGTGTATAATCAGGAGACTTGACTCTCTGGACTGTCCATATGGCAGCTGGGCCCTGAGCCTCAGCCAAGTTGCAACCGCTACTCTCTGGTTCTTTGGACTTACCCAGGTCAGCTAACAGGGAGGTGAAGATAATCAGCCACCACTTCAGGGAAGCAAGAGTGCCTACAGCTGCAAGCAGATGAATTGCATCCATCATCCAGTTGCTGAGGACAGGGAGAGGGAAGAAGAAATGTGATGTGGGGGGCATTTTCAGGACTTGGAGTTGTCCTAAATGATATTGCAGGGACAGATGCGGGACATTATATATCCTGCCATACTCCATTGAATATTCTGGGGGAGAGTGTAAACTACAATGTAAACTATTATCCATGTGGTGCAGCCGTGCCCCAAAATGTATTCACCAAATGCACTGAATATGCCACAATGATGAAAGAGGTTGTTGCTGTGGGAGGAGTGAGGTGGGGGTGTGTGGGATATATGGGAACCTCTTTTTTTTAAATGTAATATTGTTTGCGATCCATTTATCTTCAAAAAAATACAATTTAAAAAATGGGTGTGGGAGTGGGGAGTGGAGTATATGAGAGCCTCTTGCATTTTTTAATGTAATGAGCCTCTTGCATTTTTTAATGTAATGTTTTGTGTGATCTACTAGCTTTAAAATATATAATTGAAAAATAAAATACAATTTTAAAAAATAATATAAAATAAATAAAAATTCTATAGACATTAAACATAATCTGCTTCGCTATACTCATTCTATCTCCTGGTAATCATTATTGCATGAGTTTATTCATTGAAATTAGTTCATATTAGTAAGACCATATAATATTTGTCCTTTTGTATCTGGATAATTTCACTCAACTAATTTACTCAAGGTTCATCATTTTTATCACATGCGTCACAACTTCATTTCTTCTTACACCTGAGTAATAGCCTATCGTTTGTATGTACCATATTTTGTTTATCCACTAATTGGTTGATGGACACCTGGGTTGTTTCTTTTGGCAAGTGTGAATGATTTTGTAATGGAAATCAATTAATGGTGTTCAGGTTTACATCTGTCAGTTCATGTCCCCCACTATCAGTTCTTCTTTCTGAGGAACCGCAAAATTTTCTTACACAGACGCTGCACCATCCTACATTCCCATCAATAGTGAAGGAGTATTGCACTTTCTCCACATCCTCTCCAATGCTAGTAGTTCTGTTTTTGTTTGTTTGTATTTTTTTTAAATACTGGCCTTTGGAGAATATGTGCAGTGATAGCTCACAGTAGTTTTAATTGGTATTCCCCTACTACTAGTGACATTGAATATCTTTTCAAGTGCTTTTTAGCTAAGTATATTTCATCTTTTAAAAGTATCTATTCAGGTCTTTTGCCCATTTTTAATTGGGTTACATGTCTTTTTATTGTTAAGTTCTATGATCTCTTTATGTATTCTGTAAATTAACCCCTTATCAAATATGTGGTTTCCAGATATCTTTTTCCTATGGAGTAGACTGTCTTTCCACATTTGTGACACAGTCATTTGAAGCAAAAAAGTATTTAATTTATCTAGTTTTGCTTTCATTGCTCATGATTTGGTACAGAGAAAACACAAGATCCTGAAGATTTTCCTACATGTTTTCTTCTGTGAGTATTATGATACTACCTTCCTTATTTAGGCATTTGATCTACTTTTTCATAATTTTATAAAAGGTGACTGTATCTTTATATGTAGATATCCAGTTCTCCTAGCACCAAATTGTTGAAGAGACTTTTCTGTCCTAACTGGGTGGACCTGTCAACCTTGTCAAGTTATCAATTGGCCACAGATGTGATTTTGGTCTATTCCAGGATTCTCAATCCAATTCCAATCATCAATATGGCTATGTTCAAGCCAGTACCAGTCTATTTGACCACTATTGTTTTGTAATATGCTTTACAAAACAATATACCTCCCCATCCCCTCATCCACTCCTCCCAAATCTACAATCTCTTTCATCATCATGGCACTTTCATTGCATTTGGTGAATACATTTTGGAGCACTGCTGCGTCACATGGATAGTGGTTTAAATTGTAGTTTACACTCTCCCCCAGTCCACCCAGTGGGCCATGGAAGAACATACAATGTCCAGCATCTGTCCCTGCAGTTATGACCCAGGACAACTCCAAGTCCTGAAAACACCCCTACATCAAATCTCTTCTTCCCTCTCCCTACCCTCAGCAGGTACAGTGGCCACTTTGTCCGCATCAATGCTACAATTTCTTCTATTACCAATCACAATAGTTCCATAGTAGAATATCTTTAAGTCCACTCTAATCCATACTCTACTTCTCCATCCTGTGGACCCAGGGATGTTTATGTCCATTCACCCTCTGTATCAAGAGGGGCTTAGATTCCACATGAATGAGGGATGCATTTCTCCTGCTTGCAGTTGTAGGCACTCTTGGCTCTCTGGTGTGTTGGTCGACCTTCTTCCCCTCCCTGCTAGCTGACCAGGGTAAGTCCAGTAAACCAGATGGTAGGAGTTGCAAGTCTGCTGAGGCCCAGGGCCTGGCCGTGGCATGGATAGTCAGAGATTCAGGTCTCCTGAGTATACACCAACCCCCAGTCCGGTAAGAGTAACAGAAGAGGCATGTGTAGAAGGGTCATATCTGAGTCCAACTCCATCACACTCAGGAACACAAACTCCAAAGTAGGGCCAACTGACATGGCATTGAACCCCAGAGCCATCTGCTATGACCCTAGCACCTGTGTGTGTCTGCAGCCTTCAGGAGAACAAGCACGTGGCGTTGTATCTACTTTGACTGTCTCTGGGACCCTCCTGAGGTGTGCATAAGCGCGACCCTTCTGATGACATACCGACTCTGTTTTGGAGACTCATAGCCACATAATCTCATTTGTCCTTTCCATTTCCCACTATTATACAAGGTCAAAAAGCAGTTTTTAACACTAAATTTTACATGAATGCCGAGACATTCGGCTGCTCTCAGCTGACCCTTTTATTCAAGGTCTTTTTCTAGTTACATCATCAGCTGGTACTTGGTAGTAATCCCTCAGTGCCAGGGAGACTCATCCCAGGAGTCATGTCCTATGTTGGGGGGAAGGTAAGGCATTTACATGCTGAGTTTGATTTAGAGAGTGACCACATTTGAGCAACCTGTATGCCCTCAGGAGGTAACTCTTAGGCACACTGCAGCTCTAGGACTCATTTATATTTCAGTTGCAGAGGCTCATAATTGTAGCCATTAGTGTCAAGGACTCACTGTAGGACCATCTGTCGTTATTGGTCTTTGCCACTGCAGTTGGGGAATTGTTGTTGTTCCACTGGTGAATGTAACAGAGTTTCTCTGGCTAGGAACTGAGCACTCCCTCAGCTGTCGTTTTTAACTGAAACCACTATGAAAATATCCAAATATTTTTATGTTCCCTGTGTCCATGCGCTGGAGAACTTCCTCCCAACCATGTGCCCCCTATCAATGACACCTCACACCAATGTTCCTCCCTTACCATAGCTGAAAATCTCTGTGGTCTGAAACTTCTTTAAAAATGAAGCCTAATATATTGCCAAGTTCCAATAATAGTAAAATGGAATATAGTGATGGGATTAAAGTTTAGATACATATTACATATTAACTTTGAAAAGTTAAATAAAGTAAAAATAAAGTGGGGTATCAAAAAATGAAAAAATGAATACATATTAACTTTGAAAAGTTAAATAAAGTAAAAATAAATTGGGGTATCAAAAAATGAAAAAATGAAAAAGCTTTTTTTGAAGTTTGCCTTTCATTTCATCACTGCTATAGGTGTTGCCCCGTATGTACAGTGGCAAGGCAATTTCTTCCATTTATTCCTCAGTGCCACATCCTTTCTTTTTTTTTTTTTTGCCAACTTATTAAGTTTGTCCTCACAAAAGTTTTAGATCATAGTAATTCACATATACAATATATGGTACTCTCATGTATCCAAAATCAATCCCTTTGTCCCTTCCCCAGGAATAATCTTTCTACATGTTCATATTATATGTGCTGCAGCTGATGTACAGATATTGAAACATGGTTTCATTTGGGTTTACATTATGCTTTATATTTTAGACACCTACGTGGGTGAAAACTATGATACGCTGGAGGTAAGTATTTCTTTAGGGAAGGGATAAAATGGGGACATAGGGATACCTTTTGGTGTGGATTTATGGGCTTGACGGGGGCTAGGGATTGGAGGAAGGGCCAGATGGCCCAAGAAATTGGGGTGAGGGTGGGGGAAACAGTTGAACTTAGGAGACTGTCAGGTGCGTGTTTGAAACTATAATGTAGAGAAAACTCTTTAGAAAATACAATAAGGAAGGTTACCTGTTCACGATGTTTAAGGGGGGGTCACCTGATACAGGGCAAGCTTTTAGGGAGCGTGTGAGTGCTCATTTTGTCATTGTTGGGTTATATCATTGGGTGGAGACCCATACAATGAGAGTGAAGGTATATCCAAATCCTCGGGAGGACTGATGCTCTCAAACGAGGAAATTGTCTCTCTCGAGATAATTGGTGGCTCCCAATGGGTTAGGGCAGTCGAGTATGTCAAGCCCTCAGCGTTGTTGCAAGTATCTCTGACCATGACCCTTCAAGCATTGTCATTGTGGGCCCTGAGGGCAGGTGAAAAGAGCTATTGAGTAGAAGGAATCAGTGTAATTGTGGGGCAATGGACATGTTCCACAAGATCATGCAATGATGGATATAGGACATGTTAAATTACACCAAAAATGTATAAAAGTCTACAGGCTGAAATGTAAACCGTAACGTAAAGCATAAGATAACTAAAAAATTCAGAAACTTGTAATATGCTTTAAAGAGAGGAACTGAGAGTTCTCCAAATTCATTTTTCTATTTTTGTCTCTTCCTAATAAATTTGAAAATTGGCTTTTCCGTGTCTGCAAAGTAGGCTCTTAGGATCTTGATTGGGGTTGAGTTGAACTGGAAATAATTTTGGTAAAATCTACATCTTAACAATATATAATTTTCCTATCCATGAACAGAGAATGTACATACATTTGTTTAGGACTTCACAAATTTCTTTTTAGCAACGTTTGGCTCAAACATCTTCAGTTAAGTTTATATCTAAACATTTGACTCTTTTAGTCACTATTATAAAAGGGATTTTCCCCTTGATTATTTCCTTAGACAATTCATTACCACTGTATAGAAACACTACAGATCTTTGAGGGGTAACGTTGTATCCCAATACTTTGTTAAATTCATTAAGGTGCTCTGATCATTTTGTTGTTATTTCTGAGATTTTTCTAGATATGTTCTCCTAATATGGAACTTTTTTTCCCTTTCTTTCCAATATGGATGCATTTCTTAACATTGTTCTGGCTAGAGCTCTAGTCCATTAAATAACATTACAGACAGTGGGCATCCTTTTCTTGTTCTTGTTTCTTGTCCCTTTTCTTGTTTTTGTTCTTGATCTTAGAATGCTTTCAGTTTTTAACTGTTGCGTATAGTGCTAGGTGGAGGTTTTTGACATACGCTCTTCATCATATTGGGAAAAATTCCTTCTATTCCTAACTTTCTGAGTGTTTTTATCAAGAAAGATATGTACGTGGTCAAATGCCTTTTCTGTATCAACTGACAGGATCACGTGATTTACATGAATGCACTTAACTCTCTCACATCAACAATGGAAGCAGGGCAAGAAGCCTTGCGAGGGAGCTGCTCTGGGGATGTGCATCATCCAGGAGGGAGAGGGTCAGAAAGACGAAGAGACCAAATGAAAACCTTGAGTTACTCACCTCTGTGACAGGGAACAGCACATATACCTCACCTTCAAGCTGAATATTGCACCCTACACAGTGAAGAAGAATGTTCTCCTAGAGTAGCTCACTTCAGTGAGTTTTGCTAGCTGAACCCCTTCTGAATCTCAAAAATAACCCTAGCCTGCACTGAAGCAGCCCCAGGGAGAGGGAAGGAAGGAGCTGCTCAGGTAGACTGGAACACCCAGTCTCTCTGAGAGACAAAGGAATTAGGTGAGCGAGGGGAGACAGGCATCTCACCAGCCCAGGAGAGAAAGGAAGCCAGGAGAGACAGAACACAGAAGCACAAATTGCCTGAGGGGATAGAGGGAGGGGAGAGACTAATAAGCTTTCAAAAGCCTATCTAACCTGTGGAGAGGGTTTAGCTCAGTGTAGAAGCACATGCCTCCCATATAGTAAGTCCCTGGTTTGCTTCCCTATACTTCCGAAGACAAGGGATTCAGAGAGAGAAGCCATTAGGTTGTCAGCACCCATCAAGCACCTTGTGACAGGAAACTTACAGACAGATTTGGTCAGGTTTTTCTAATGGTTGCTTTTTGTTCTTTTATTGTATTGTTTACAAATATTCATTAAAAGAGGGCACCTTACCGGTGGGTACCTGCGGAAGGCAAGCTTCAGGGTGAGTACCAGCAGCCTGAGACAGTTCCTAGGTGCCTAAGAGGGGAGCCTGTTTTTCCTTGTTGTTGTTCTTTTCTCTTTGTTTCTTTTTTTCTTTTCCCTGTTTTTCTCTCCTTAGTTTATTTCTTTTCTCTCTTTCATTTTCCCCTCTTCTGTTGCTTTTCTTACATTCCATTTTTTCTTGTTTGGAATGATTCTTTTTTCTTTTTTTCTTTTCCTTCACTTCTAACATTTCCAGTCTTTTATTTTACTCTACTTTTCATTTTTATTCCAATGTTTTTATTCCTATTCCTTTGTATGTTTTGTGACTTTTCACTTTTATAATTATTTACTTTCCAGGCCCTTATATGGTTCCTTCTCTATCTTTTAAATTATTATATTATTTCACTTCTCTCTTTCATTTCCTATGGTCTTAATAATTTTTCAAGGAAACATAGAATACCACAGGATATAGAATACGTACAACTAAGTGTCAAAAAGGAAACTTAAAATAAAACAAAACAAAATACAACCCTTGAGTAGAAAGAGCTGACAATCTGAAAAACCCCATCAAGATAAAAGATGCCTGGACAACAAGAAAAAATTACAAGCCAAAGTAAGAAACAGGCAGATATGGCCCAGTCAAACAAAGAAACTAAAAAATAGGAAGAGATTCAGAGCATGGGACAGTAATCAAGGATGCCCAACAAATGCCATAATTCAACTTAACGAAGTGAAGGAAGAGATTAATGATATCAAGAAGACACTGGAGGAACTACCTGAAGAAGCTGTAAACATACATTAAAAAAAAACAGATCTGATAGTGATGAATGGCAAAATGTAAGAAATAAAAAAAATACTCTGGAAGCACCTAACAGACTAGAACAAGCAGAGGAAAAATTAGTGGTTTCAAAGATAGTACATCTGAAACCGGACAGATGGAATAACAGGAAGATAAAAATATAGAAAAAGTTCAGCGGGGAATTGAATGACAATGCAAAACATACAAACATACAAATTATAGGCATCCCAGAGCGAGAAGAGAAGGAAAAGGGGGCAGAAGGAGTGTTGAAAGAAAGAACGGCTGAATATTTCCCAACTTTTTTGAGGGACATGTATGTACATGCCCAGAAAGTGCAGCACACTCCGAACAGCATAAATCCTCAGAGTTCTATCACAAAACACATACTTATCAGATTGTGAAATGCTCAAGACAAAGAGAGAATACTGAAAGCAGCAAGAGAAAAGAGATCCATCACATACAAGGGATTCTTCACAAGATTCAGCACTGGTTTCTTATCTGAAACCACGGAGTAAAGAAGGCGGTGGTATGTCATATTTAAGGTGTTAAAAGGAAAGCAGGCATTCAAACAATGAGGAAGAGACCAAATATTCACAGAAAAACTGAAATTAAAGAGAATCTGTCAAAAGGAAACCTGCCCTTCATAAATATTAAAGAGAGCTCTGCAAAATGAAAAGAAAACACAGGGATAGAGGGTTAGAGGAGAGTGTACAAACGAGGATCATTAGTAAAAATCAATAAAAAAATATATATATAAACCTAAAGAAAAAAATGGAGTTTTAAATACTGCCTTGACAACAATAACATTAAATGTTAATGATCTAAACTCTCCAATCAAAAGACGCAGATTGGCAGATGTATTGGGAAATATGGCCCACCTTTGACCCAGGGCTGCAAGGAGGTTGCAGATGAATGACTGGAAAACATTTTATATGAATACAAAAACTGAAAAAAAAAAAAAAAAAAAAAGGGCATGTGTTGCCATACTAACTTCAGACAAAACAGACTTTAAAAGCAAAACTATTGTAAGAGACAAAGAAGAATACTATATATTAATAAACGGGAAAATCTATCAAGAAGAAAGATCATAAACATTTATGGACCTAACAAAGGTGCCCCAAAATATATAAGGCAAACACTGGAAAAAAGTTCAGTGAAGAAACAAATGGCTCTACAATAATACTGACAGTCTTTAATATTGCATTACCACCATTAGACAGGACATGAGCATTGTAGCTCAAAAGAGCAGGATATACTTTTTTTTCAAGTGTCCATGGATCCTTCTCCAAGATAAAACATACATTGGGTTACAAGGTAATTCTCAATAAATTTAAAAAGTTTGAAATTATACAAAACATTTTCTCTGATCATAATGGAATGAAGCTTTAAATCAATAATGGATGGAAAAGAGGATAAGTCATAAATATATGGAGATTATACACCAGACTCTTAAATAATCAGTGGGTTAAAGAAGAAATTGCAAGAAATTTCAGCAAATATCCTGAGACAAATGATAATGGGAACACAACACATCAAAACCTACGGGGCATTGCAAAGGGAGGGCTGACAGGGAAATTGATAGCTTTCAGTGCTTACATTAAAAAAGAAGAAAGAGATAAAACTGAAGCTCTAACTGCACGCCACGAGGAACTAGAAAAAAGGGAAGCAAATTAATCCCGTACCAAGGCAAAGGGAAGAAACAGTAAAGACCAGGGAGAAATTAATGAAATTGAGAACAAAACAATAAAAGAATTCATAAAACCAGAAGTTGGTTCTTTGAGAAAATAACCAAATTGACAAGCAGTTAGGTATTCTGACAAAGACAAGTAGAGGGAAGACACAAAATCTGAAATGAGAGGGGGGGCCACTGAACCCGAAGAAATAAGAGAGATATTAAGAATCTCCTATGAACTGTATGGCAAAAAACTAGTCAATATATAGGAGATGAACAAATTCCTAGAAACACACAAACCAAGTAAACTGATCATAGAAGAATGAGAAAATCTCAAAGAGCCAATCACAAGTGAAGAAAGCCTCCCAGAGATGAATAGCCTGGGACCAGAGCACTTCAGATGTGAATTTTACCAATCGTTCAAAGACAATCTAATACCAATATTTCTAAATCCTCCAAAAAACTGAACAAGAAGGATTGCTACCAAATTCACTCTATGAAGCCAACATCTTCCTTATACAAAAACCAGATGAAGAAAATGCAAAAAAGGAAAATTATGGACCAATATCTTTAAGGAAAATAGATGCAAAAATTCTTAACAAAATACTTGCAAACAGAGTCCAAAAGCACAAAGAATTATACACCACAACCAAGTGGGTTGTATCCCATGTACACAGGGTGGTTTAATGCAAGAAAATCAATTTAATATAAATGACTGATAATTGAAGAAGAAAATATTGCAATTGTCTCAATTGATGCAGAAAAGTCATTTGACAAATACAGAACCCTTGATGATAAAAATACAGGACCACTTGGCAATTCCTAAGGAAAGTGAATAAAGACTTACCATTGTACCTGGCAATATCATTGCTAGGTATACACCCAGAAGAACTGAGAACAGTGACACAAACAAACATCTGCACACTGATGTTCACAGCAGCACTATTCGTGATATAAAAAGTTGGAAACAACCCAGGTGCCCATCAACAGATGAATTGATAAATTGTGGTGCACACAAAAGATGGAATATTATGCTGTGGTAAGAAGAAATGAAATCGTGGGAAATGACCGCATGGATCTACCTGGAGAGCATGTTGAATAAAGCAAATCAGACACAAAAGTACAAATAATATATGATTGCCTATTAAGTACTAAATATATTATGGAAAATGTAAATATGTTATTTGAAATATGAATATGGGTAAAATTGCATATATGACACCATTTTTATTTGAAGTGGAAAATATTCCTTCCTTTTATTTTAATTATTTAAACTTTGATCACTAAAACCCAGTACATCACCCGCAGAGGGCAGTCTGCAGGGTGACTGATGGACACCAGCAGCAAGAGAAGCTCTTTACAACCTAAAGAAAAGACAGCTTTCACTTGGGTGTTTTGTTGTTGTTGTTGTTGTAGCTGATGTTTTGTTCCTTTTCCTTTCTCCTTTCTTTGCTTTCCCCACTCTTATCCCCCTTTAATGATTGTTTCTACCCATGTTATTTACTTTCTTTCCTTCATTTTTCTATCTTTTGTTTTCTGTTGTTTTTCATTCATCTCACCTCTCTTTGGTGTTAAAGGGTTTTGGTTTTTTTTTTAATTTTTATATCTCTAACTCTTTTTTCTGTTTTATTTCCTCCTTACTTTTTGCTTTTTTCTATTCTTTTTTCTCCTCCTCTCTTCCCAACTTCCTAGCTTTTTAATTATATATATATATATATATAAATACATATATATACACATATATATATGTATATATAGTTAAATCTATATACAGCTTGGTAAGATTAAGTGCTGGTTTTTCACAGGAAACCATGCTGGCAGAAAGAAGTGGTTTGGCATATCTAAGGTGCTAAAAGAAAAAAATTTCCAGCCAAGAATTCTCTATCCAGCAAAGATGGCATTCAAAATTGAGGGAGAGTTCAAAATAGCCACAGATAAATAGAAATTAAGAGAGTATGACTATAAGAAACCTGCCTCTAAGTAAATATTAAAAGTAATTCTGCAGGATGAAAGGGAAAAAAAGCATAGAGTTTCAGTAGAGTGTAAGAATAATGAAAAAGATAAAAAGAGAAATAAAAACAACATGTCATATGCAAACCTAAAGAAAATAGAGATGAACTAATTCCTTGGCAATAATAACACTAAATGTTAATGGCTTAAACTCTCCAATGAAAAGGCACAGATTGGCAGAATGGATGAGGAAAATATGTCCCATCTATATGCTCTCTACAAGCGGTGCTCCAGAATGTATTTAACAGGTGCAGTGGATGTGCCATGATGATGGAAAAGGTTGTTGATGTGGGAGGGGTGGGGTGAGTGGGATTGGGGGTATATGGGGTACTCATATATTTTAATGTAACATTTAACAGAAAATGAAGAAGAAGAATAAGAAGAAGAAGAAGAAGAAGAGGAAGAAAGAAGAAAGAAGAAGAAGAAGAAGAAAGAAGGAAGAAGAAGGAGGAAGAAGAAGATGAAGGAAGAAGAAGGAGAAGGAGAAGGAGGAGAAGAAGGGGTGGTAGAAGGAGGGGTAGAAGGAAAAGAAGAAGATGAAACTTACCTTAGACCCAGGAGCACATAAAGACTAAAAGTGACTGCTAGAAAAACCATTCTACCTGTGGAAAATAACCAAACAATGGCAGGAATAGTTTCAAACAATAAAACTGGAGGGACTATTTCCTCATTCATTCTGTGATGCCAACATCCCCTTAACACCAAAGCCAAAGATGCCATAAGAAAGGAGAACTATAGACCAATCTCTCTAACAAATTATATGCTAAAATCCTCACCAAAGTACTTGCTAATCATATTCAACAACACATCAAACAAAGTACACACCATGACCAAGTGGGCTTCTTCTTTGGTATGCAAGTTCAATATAAGAATATAAAAAAAATGTAATGCACCACATAAAGTGATAAAAACAACAACAACACATGATCATCCATATAGAGGAGAGAAAGTATTGAACAAAATAAAGCACCGTTCAGGATAAAAAACATTTCAGAGGAAAGAAATAGAAGGAAACTTCCTCAAAATGATTAAGGGTATATATGAAAAATCCAGAGTGAACATCATATTCAATAGTGAAAACCTTAAAAATGTCCCACAAAGATGTGGAACAAGACACGGATGACCACTGTCACTGCTCTTATTTAACATTGTGCTAGAAGTACTTGCTCGATCACTTAGGCAAGTAAAAGATAAGAAAGGCATCCAAATTGAAAAGGAAGAAGTAATAATTTCACTATTTGCAGATGACATGATCCTAGACCTTGAAAACCCTGAGAAATCTACAACAAAGCTTCTAGATTTTAGAAATAACTTCCATAAGGTCGCAGCATTTCTGTTCACCAATAATGTGCAGTCTGAGGGGGAAACCAAGGAAACAAATCTCCATTTACAAAAGCAAATAAAAGTTCAAATACCTAAGAATAAATTTAAAGATGTAAACCACTTGAACACAGAAGTCTATACAACAGTGGTAAAGGAAATAAAAAAGAGCTGAAAGAATAGAGGAACATTCCTTGTTCCTGGATAGGAAGACTAAACAATATTAAGATGTCCAGCCTACCCAAACTGATATACAGATTTAATGCAATCTCAATAAAAACTATACAGCATTTTTTACTGAATTTTAAAAGGTAACTACAAAATTTATTTGGAAGGGCAAGAGGCCCCAAATATCCAAAGGCATATTGAAAGAGAAAAATGAAATCGGAGAAATCACTACCTGACTTTAAAATACACTACAGAGACGACCAAGCCTCACTGCCTGAAGGACAAGATTCATAGATATTTGCATCAATGCTGAGGGCCTGACACATTAGTCTGTCCTCCTCCATTGGAAGACACCCATGTTCTCATGAGACACCCTCCTCTCTGAGATCATCAGGCCTCCCCAGGATGGGGGGTTGTAGCAGTTTGATATTATTGAAGAATTCCAAAAAGAAATACTGCATTGTTTTGTAAACGTATCTTTTCCTCTGGGCATAGTAGATGCTATTGGATTCACAGGTTTACTTGAATAAGTAATCATGTAAAACTCTTGGGCTGGTAGGGCAAAAAAGGGTAGGGTCTCACAGATAAAAGGCATGGCAAAGGACAGAGTTGAGGATTCTTAATGTTGGAGTTTTGATGTTGGAGTTGGATGCTGAAGGCTTGAGCTGGAGCCCCAGGAAGTAAGCAGATGGAGGAAAGAGAAGCAAAATCTGGGAATAGAGGAACCCTGAGCCCAGAAAGAGGCAAGCCCTGGGAGGAGAGGAACCCAGGAAGCCTGAACCCTCACAGAGGTCAGCAACCATCTTGCTCCAACACATGGAAATAGACTTTGGTGAGGGAGGTAACCTATGCTCTCTGGCCTGGTGTTTGTAGGCTCTGACCCCAAATAAATACCCTTTATAAAAACCAACCGATTTCTGGTATTTTGCATCAGCACCACTTTGGCTAATGAATACAGGGCTTTATCACCTTCCTACTCTATGAATCTTGTTCTTAAAACAGTGAGCGAAGCTTGCGTGGTTGTCACTGTTGTCGCCAAGGGGAGGAAGAGAGAGGAATAGGATAGCTGGAAGAGGGGGTAACTGTGGGGAAATGGAAGTATTCTGCATGATCATGCAATCATAGAAACAGGCATGTTAAATTTCACAAAAAAAATTTATGAAAGTGTATAGTCTAAAGTAAGCCATAATGTAAACCATAATGTAACCCAAAACTTATAAAAGTGTACAGACCATAATGTAAGCCATAATTGAACCATAGTAAGTAGCTATGTTTTTATGTTTTAATATCTGTACATAAGCTGTAGCAAATGTAACATCCACATGAAAAAAGATCATTGCTGGGGAAGGGGTAAAAGGGTTTGATGTTGGGTATATGGGAGTCTGCTGTATTCTATAAGTGTCTTTACTGTGACCTAAAATTTTTTGAGGACCTAACTAAAAAAAAAGGGATGTAGACACTGAGGAACAAATAGAAGAGATTGCCTTGCCACTGTACACACAAGGCACTCTTATTACAGTGAAGAAAGGCAATACACATATAGGGCTTAAAGAAGTTTCACATGACAACTGAGGGAGTGCTCAGTCCCAAACTGGGAGCGGTGTCACATCCCCCAATGGAACAGCAACAATCCCTCAAGTGCAAGGGCAAAGACTGGTGAAAAAGGATGGTCCAATAATGGGGCCTTGACATTGACGAATATGATTATGAGCCTGTGTGCTTGAAATTTCAACTAGGCCTAGAGCTGCAGGTGCCTAAGAGTTACCTCCCGAGAGCCACCGTGTTGCTCAAATGTGGTCCTTTTCTAAGCCAAACTCCCCATATAAATGCATTACATTTCTCCCAACGTGGGATATGACACCTGGGGATGAGTCTTCCTGGTGCCAAGGGATTACTACCAATCACCAGCTGGAGATGCAAGTAGAAAGAGACTGTGAATAAAAGGGGAAATGATGAAGACATTGAGTTTATATGGCTAAGAGTCTTCAACAACGGGTCGGGAGGTCATCAGAGGGGTTGCACTTACACCTGTCTCTGTAGGATCTCAGAGAAAGTCAAAGTAGGCACAACCCCAGCTATTGGTGCTCCTGAGGATACAAAGATACCCAGGTTACACATTCATGTCAGATGGCTCTGGCGTTCAGTGCCATGTCAGTGGGCCCTACCTTGGAATCTGTGCTCCTGAGTGTGATGGAGTTGGTCCTACACATACATCTTCTGTCAGTTTTACTGAACCTCTGGTTAGGCACTGCAGTAGGTGTACGTTCATGAGATTTGAATCTCTGGACTTGCCGTGTGCCAGCTGGGCCCTGAGGCTCAGCAAAATTGCAACACCTACTCTCCTGTTCTTTGGACTTAACCCAGGTCAGCTAACAGGGAGGTGAGGATAGTCAACCAACACACCAGGGAACCAAGAGTGCCTACAACTGCAAGCAGGAGAATTATATCCATCAGCTATGTGGGATCTACGCCCCTTCTCAATTTAGAGGTGGAGTAGACATCACCATCCCAGGGTCCACAGGATGGAGAAATAAAATATGGATTAGAATAGACTTACTGGTATTCTATTATAGTACTATTGAGACTCTAGCAATGGAAGAAAACTGTATCACTGATGTGGAGACAGTGGCCATGGGAGATGTTGAAGGCATCGAAAGGGAAGAAGAGGTGTGATATGGGGGCATTTTCGGGACTTGGAGTTGTCCTAAATGATATTGCAGGGACAGATGCAGGACATTATATATGCTGCCATAACTCACTGAATGGACTGGGAGAGAGTGTAAAGTACAATGTAAACTATACTCTATGCTGTTTAGCAGTGCTCCAAAAATGCATTCATCAAATGCAATGAATGTACCACACTAATGAAAGGAGTTTTTGATGTCAGAGTCGTCCAGGTTTTGGGAAGTGGAAGGTATGGGAGCCTCTCATATTTTTTTTAAAGTAACAATTTGTGTGATCTATGTATCTTTAAAATGGAAGATTAAAACAACTGAAAAAACCAAAAAACAAAAAACATACTCCAGAGCCACAGTGATCAAAAGTGCATGGTACAGGCACAAGGATAAACATACTGAAGAGTGGATCCGAATTGAGGCTTCTGATATAGATCCTCACATTTAATATTTGACAAGGTCACCAATCCCATTCCACTTGGAGTTAATGGTCTCTTCGACAAATGGTGTTGGAGAACTGGATATTTATATCCAAGAAAATGAGAAAGGAATACCATCTCATAGCTTATAGAAAAATCAACTCAAGTGTGATCAAAGATCTAAATATAAGAGAAAAGACTTTCGAAGGTGATGTAGGGAACCATCTACAGGGACTTATAATAGGAAATGATTTCATACCTTCACACCCAAAGCACAAGAAGTGGAAGAAAAAATAGATAAATGGGAGCTCCTCAAAATTAAAACCGTTTGCACCTCAAAGGAGTTTGTGAAAAAAGTGAAAAGCCAGCCTATTCAATGGGAGAAAACATCTGTTAAAATATATTTGATAGGGATCTAATATACAGCATATATAATGGAATCATGCACCTCGAATATAACAAGACAAGCAACCCATTTAAAATATGAGCAAGTGATTGCAATACTCTTCTCCAAAGAAGAAATACAAGTGGCTAAAAGGCACAAGAAAAACATTCAGCATCACTAGCTACTAGGGAAATGCAGAGGAAAAACTACAATCAGATATCTTAAACCCAGCAGACTGGCAGCTGACTGGCAGAAGACTACCAATGCTGGAGAAGATGTGGAGAAACGGGAACCGTTATCCTCTGGTGGTGGGAATATATGGTATTGTAGCCACTGTGTAGGACAGTTTGGCCATTTTTCAGGAAGCTAAGGATAGAACTGCCATAAGGTCCAGCAATTCCACTGCTGGGCATATGCCCACCAAAAATGCAGACACGGACATGAACAGATATATGCACACCAATATATGTAGCAGCATTACTCACTGTTGCTAAAAGTGGGAAACAACCCAAAAATCTATCAACAGATGAATGGAAAAACAAATTGTGGTATGTACATGCAACAGAGTATTGCTCAGCTGTAAAAAGGAATGCTGTACTAACACATGGTATTAGCATGGATGAATCTTGAAGACCTTATGTTGAGTGAAGCAAGTTAGGCACTGAAGGACAAATATTACATGACCTCACTGATATGGATCAAACAAATTGAGCATACTCACAGAGCTAGAATCTGGAATACAGGTTTGAAGGAGACAGAAGGAGAGAACAGTGTTGTGAGCCAAAGCCCATATTGGTAGAATCATTGACAAGATGACACATGAGTGGTACAGTTATACTGATCAGTTGGGTGGTACTGGTTTGTGAGGGAGGGAGTGTGGGGAGGGTGACATATACTGTCTGTGAACTGGGGGAAAGGATAGGTGAGGAACCAGGTGAACACTGGCGATGTGTGGTTATGTGGTTGAAACTACAAAGTTGGGGTGGCAGACTTGGCCAAGTGGTTAGGGCATCTGTCATCCACATGGGAGGTCTGCGGTTCAAACCCTGGGCCTCCTTGACCCGTGTGGAGCTGGCCCACGCACCGTGCTGATGCACGCGAGGAGTGCCGAGCCACACACGTGGTGTCTGCTGCGTAGAGGAGCCCCACGTGCAAGGAAAGCACCCCATAAGGAGAGCCGCCCAGCGCAAAAGGAAGTGCAGCCTGCCCAGGAATGGCGCCGCACACGTGGAGAGCTGACACAACAAGATGACGAAATGCAAAGAAACACACGGATTCCCGTGCCGCTGACGACAACAGAAGCAGACAAAGAAGATGCAGCAAATAGACACAGAGAACAGATAACCGGGGTGAGAGGGGAGAGAAATAAATAAATAGATCTTAAAAAAAAAAAAAAAAGAAACTATAAAGTTGGGACTGTTCTTTTGGCAAATATGGCAGGGGAGGGTTACTGGTTGAGGGTGTGGTATGTAGGGGTCATATGGGAGGGAGTGCATTTGCAGACCCACATAATGAGCAGGAAGTTCTTGGAATCCCATTCTAGGGAATCCTGCTGTGTTCTCAAATTGATAGGGGGAAGTGTTTTGAGACTGGAGGCAATGCATAATTGGTTGGGACAACCAATAAATCAAGCCCTCAATGTTGTCAGAAGAACGACTACTTGTTCCTCAAGAGTGTACTTTGGTTGGTTGCCATGGGTCCCAAGGGGACGGGGATAGAAAAGCAGAATAGATGGATCATCAGGCATTTTGGGGAAATGAATTGTTCTACATGATCTTACTATGAAGGATACAGGCCATGTTAAATTTCACTAAAATTTATAAAAGTATATGATCCAGAACGTAAACCATAATGTAAGTCATTGACTTTGGCTAGTAGAAACCTTTAAATATGTATATATCTATTGTAACAAATGTACCATCACTTGTAAAATGTTATTAATAGGGGAAAGAGGAAAGGGAGAGCATAGTGGGTACATAAGAATTCCCTATATTCTGTACATGACTTTTCTCTAACCTAAAGCTTCTTTGAAGACAAAATGAAAAAATAAGACACTGAGGGAGCAAACAGGAGAAAATATCACAGTATGCACAAGATGACAAATTTTACAGTGATGAAACACAATGTCAAAACTTTTAAGATTTTATATTTATAATGACTTTTATTCCAAGTATTTTCTAAAATTTTATATATTGTTATTTTAAAAACTATCCTTATTATTTCATTTTCTTATTAACTGTATTCACTTATTTTGCTGACTTTAATTTTGAAGAAATTTTGGATCACAGAAGGGTTACAACTGTGGCAGGGGAGGACCACTGGTGTGGGGTGTCAGTGATGGGGGATACATGGGAGGAAGTTCACCTGGGGCATTCCTATAAGACATATAAATGTGTTCAAGTGTTCATGGGGCATTTTCATGGTGGGTGGAAATTCACGCTATAACTGAAAGAACAGCGGATTCCCATCCTGGAGAGCTCTGCCACATTCTCTAATGGGATAGCAGAAATCCCCCGAGGACAGAGGCAGTGAATAGTAAAGGAGGAAGGACTCTTGAAGGGCGTTTGATATTGATGAATATACTTATGAACTTTCAATCAATTGAAGCTTAGTCTATTATTAAAAGGTGACAAAGAGTTACCTACAGAGAGCCTCCTTGTTACTTGAGTGCAGATTTTCTCTAAACCAAAACAAGCATATAATTGCATTACCTTCCCCCTGCATGGGAAATGACTCCTGGGATGAGCCTCCCCGGCACTGAGGGATTACTACTAAGCACCAACTAGCAATGCAACTGGATAAAGACGTTGACCAAAAGAGGGAAAGGGTAAAGACAAATGAGTTTATATGGCTGAGAGACTTCAAAGTTAGCTGGGAGGCTATTCCAGAGGTTATCCTTATGCATGTCTCAGCAGGATCCCATTGACTGCCACAGAAAATACTGCATTAAGTAGCAGAGCTTCTTAGGGCCCTGGAGACACCAGACACTACAGGCAAGGCAGAGAACTCAGGATTTCGGTGCCCTTGCAGTGAGTCCTACTTCGGAATTTATGCCCTCCAGGTGACAAAGTTGGACTCAGTTGTGGTTTCCCTAAACATAATTCTTCTGCCCCTTCTATCTGAACCCATAGTTACTGCTAGATTTGATAGATATACATCCAAGAGACTTAAATCTCTGGGCTGTCCATGTACCAGTTGGGCCCTGAACTGCAACAGTTGCAAGACCTACTTTCCAGTTTACTGGACTCATCCAGGACAACTAAAGAAAAAGACAATAATGGGCAACGACCATCCCAAGGAACAGAAAGAGGCTAGAACTGCAAGATAGTGCCATCCACCTGCCATATGGGATCTAAGCACCCTCTCGATTAGAGGTGGAGTGGACATTCACCATCCCACAATCCTCAAGTTTGGGAAATGAATGATGGACGAGAGTAGATTTACTGGTATTCTACTATAGATATACTGTGATTCTTATTGGAATAACTTCTATCACAACATGGAGGCAGTGACCACTGGAGGTTCTGAGGGGAGGAAGAGGGAGAAACAGGTGTAATATGGGGACATTTTCAGGACTTGGGCATTGTTCTGAATGACACTGCAATGACAGATACAAGGCATTATATATCTTCTCATAACTTACAATATTGGGCGTGAGAGAGTTTAAATTATAATGTAAAGTATAATCCATGCTTAGTGGCAATGCTCCAAAATGTGTTTACCAATTTAACAAACAAACAACACTAAAGAAGGACGCTGCTAATGTAGGAAAATGTGGGAGGAGTTGGGAGTGGGGCATATGGGAATCCCCTGTATTTTTTTATGTTAACACTTACATAACCTAAGCATCTTTAAAAACAAAACAAAGCAAAACTATATTTTAAAAAAATAGCCAGAAACAGCAAGTACTTACAGCAGGAGAAACATAGAAAAACTGATGGGTGAGCAATTTTGTTATCTGTTTGTCTGTTTTTATTATTGCAATTGAAATAATGAAAATACTCTAATAAAGACTGAAATACAGAATAAACAACTTGGTGATTATAAAAAATACCACTGATTATACACTTGGAATGAATTGTATGTTTTATTAATATGTATCAATAAAATTGACGTGCTAAAAAAATTTGAACATTCTTTTTGCAGAAGTGGCAAACCCAGTTATCAAATTTATCTGGAAGGCTAAGGGTCCTCAAATAGGCGAAATATGTTAAAAAAGAAGAACAATGTTCTTCTGGACTTTAAAACATATTACCTAGCTACAGTGGGAAAAAAAGAAAAAAAAAAGCATGTTACTAGCATAAAGACAGACAGTTGATCCATGGAAACATATTGAGAACTAAGAAATAGTAGGCCCTCACATCTACAGTCAAGGGATTTTTGACAAGGCATTCAAGCCCTCCCAGGTGGGCCAGAAGAGTCTATACAACAAATGGTGGTGGGGGACTAGATAGCTATATCCAAAAGAAAGAAAGAAGGCCCCAATCTCAAACCTTACACAAAAACTAATTCAAAATGGAAGAAGGACCTAAATATAAAAGTGAGAACCATAAAAGTCCTAGAAGAAAGTGTACAAAAACATCTTCAAGATCTTACAGTAGGTGGTAGGTCCTTAAACCTTACACCTAAACCATGAGCAACAACAACAACAAAAAATAGATTAATGAAGCATTACTGCATAACAAAGGACTTTGTGAAAACCTTGAAAAGAGAGCCAACTCAATGGAAGAATGGCAATCACATACCCAATAAGCATTTAATATCTACGATACACAAAGAGATCATACAATTCAACAATAAAATGACAAAACTGCCTGAATGAAAAATGGGCAATAGACGTGAAAAGACAATTTTCCAAAGAAGAACACACTGGCAAAGAAACATGAAAAAACATTCAACATCACTAGCAAATAAGGAAATGCAGATCAAAACTACAATCAGAGAAGCGGACTTGGCCACGTATATAGGGCATCCGTCTACCACATGGGAGGTCTGCGGTTCAAACCCTGGGCCTCCCTGACCTGTGTGGAGCTGGCCCATGTGCAGTGCTGATGCGCGCAAGGAGTGCCCTGCCACGCAGGGGTGTCCCCCGCACAGGGGAGCCCCACGTGCAAGGAGTGCGCCCTGTAAGGAGAGCTGCCCAGCGCGAAAGAAAGTGCAGCCTGCCCAGGAATGGCACCGCACACACGGAGAGCTGATGCAGCAAGATGACGCAACAGAAAGAAACACAGATTCCTATGTCACTGACAGCAACAGACGAAGACAAAAAGAAGAACACGCAGCAAATGGACACAGAGAACACGCAACTGTGGTGGGGGGGGTGGAGGGGAGAGAAATATATAAAATAAATCCTCAAAAAAAAAACTACAATAAAATATCATTTCACACCTACTAGGCTGGCCGCTATTGAAAGTCAGCAAACAGTAAATATTGGAGAGAATGTGGAGAGTTAGGAATGCTTAATCAATGTTAACTGGGAATGTAGAGGTATAGCCACCATGGGGGACTGTTTGGCAGTTCCTAAGGAAGTTGAAGATAGACTTGCCATGTGACCCACAAAACCATTACCAGGTATATACCCAGAAGAACTGAGAGCAGAGATACAAAAAGACATCTGCATACTGATGTTGAATGTAGTTGATGTAGTTGAAAGCTACATTATTCATGACTGCCAAAAGATGGAAACAATCCAGGTATCCATCAACTGACGAATGTACCAGCAAACTGTGGTGTGTACACATGATGTAATATTATGCAGTGGTAAGAAGAAATTAAATAGTGAAGCATGTGACAACACGGATGAAGCTGGAAGACATTATGTTGAATGAAACAAGTCAGACACTATAGGACAAATACCTTATGATTGCACTATTATGAATTAAATATACTGTATAAATTCATGGAATTACTAATTACAATACAGGACCAGAAAATAGAGGGAGGGCAGAGAATGGAAAGCGGTGGGTTAATCTATGCAGGTTTGTTAAAAAGGTTGTTCATAAATCTTTGGAAATGAATAGAAATGATTAAAGCGCAACATGGTGTTTGTAACTAGCAGTGCAATTGTGTGGGTAGGAGAATGTTTGGAAAAGTAGAGTCTAAGGTCTTGTATAGTCCTAGAAGGAAAGCTAGAAACTGTAACATGGAACTGAATAAGGCATAAAACCTAATGTAAAGCAGGAATATCGGTAATATTGCAAATATATGACTTTTTACAAGATATAAATGCAAATATACTACAGAGAAGGCAGAAGAACAGCAGCTATGGATATCAAGCAAGGAATAGAGAGATGGAGAGTGATGAGTTTTGTTCCCATTATTATTATTATTGCAATAATGAAGGTGCTCTGGGATTGGCTGGGCTAATGAAATGCATAAACATGTAATTACACTGAATAACACTGATTGAACTCTTTGGGTGGAATTATGCTTTATTAATATGTATCAGAAAAATAAAAAAAATAAAACAACCAATCGGATGCACTAAAGCAGCACCAAAGGGGAAATGAATAGCCATGAAAGTCTATATTAAAAGAGAAGCAAGAGCTAAAATCAAAGACCTAATGGCTTACCGGGAGCAACTTGAAAAAGAAAAAGAAACCAACTAATCCTGAAACCAGCAGAAAGAAATAAATGACAAAGATTAGAGCAGAGCTAAATTAAATTGAAATTTCAGGTGGCTGATGTGGCCCAGTGGTTAGGGCATCCGTCTACCACATGGGAGGTCTGCGGTTCAAACCCCGGGCCTCCTTGACCCGTGTGGTGTGTGTGCAGTGCTGATATGCGCAAGGAGTGTCGTGCCATGCAGGGGTGTCCCCCGCGTAGGGGAGCCCCACGCACAAGGAGTGCGCCCCGTAAGGAGAGCCACCCAGCATGAAAGAAAGTGCAGCCTGCCCAGGAACGGTGCTGCACACACGGAGACCTGACACAAGATGACACAACAAAAGGGAACAGATTCCCATGCTGCTGACAACAACGGAAGCAGACAAAGAAGACGCAACATATAGACACAGAGAACAGACAACCGGGGCGGGGGGGAAGGGGAGAGAAATAAATCTTAAAAGATTAAATAAATAAATCTTAAAAAAAAAAGAAATTTTAAAAACGAGAGGGGAGTAGGTGTGGCTCAAGCATTTGAGTGCTTGTAACCCATAAGGGAGGTCCCACGTTGAGTTCCCAGGGCCTCCCTAAAAGAAAACAAAATATAAAAACAAGCATACAACAACACCACAAAGCATCTCAGGTCAGCCAATGAGGCTCAGTCGTTGAACATGAAGTCTTGTGTTCAACCTCTGGATCCGCCCTTCAAAATCAAAAACAAAAAACACAAGAAAAATTAATAAAACCAAAAGGTAGATCTTTGAGAAGATTAATAAAATTGACAAACCCTTAGCTAACTGAACAAAGAAAAAGGAGAGAGAAGATGCCAAATACATAAAATGAAAAGCAGAGGAGGGGATTTCACCAATGGTTCCAAATAATAAAGGGCATCAATCATAAAAGGACATGTCGAAAAATAATTGGCCATTGAGACTGATGACTGAAATGAAATGGACATATTTCTAGAAGCACCCAATCACCCTACATTGGCAGACCAACCATAAATAATGAGATTGAGCTGATCATCAAAAACCTCCCAACTATGTAAAGCCCAGGACCAGGTACCTTCACAGATGACTTCTACCAATGAATCCAAAAAGAACTAACACCAAGCCTACTTAAATTCTTCCAAAAAGTTACAAGTGGAGGGAACCTTGTCTGACTGATTCTATGACGTAAGCATCACTCCAATACCAAAGCCTAAGAAAGATGCCACACACACAAGAAAAGCCATAAACCAATCTCTTTACTGAACCTGGATGCTTAATTTCATGAACAAAATACTTGCTAGTCATATTCAACAACACACCAAATGAATTATACATCATGACCAAGTGGGTTACATCCCTGATATGCAAGGATGATTCAAAATATGAAAATCAATGTAATACACCACATTGACAGACAGAAAGAAAAAAAAAAATCATCTCTACGGACGTAGAAAAAGCACCTGACAAAACACAGCATCCTTCTTTAATAAAAACCCATCACAAGATAAGACTAGAAGAAAACCTCCTCACCTGAATAAATGGTGTATATGAAACACCCATTGAAATCAGCAAGTGAGAAGGGAAAAATCACATATAAGGGAAATTCGATATGATTATTAAGTATTGATTTCTCATTAGAAACAATGGAAGCAAGAAGGCAGCGGTATGACATACTTAAGGTGCTAAAATAAAAACTTCCAGCCAATAATTCAAAACTGGCATTCAAAACTGAAGGAGAGTTCAAAATATTCAGAGACAAACAGAATCTAAGAGAGTATGTAGTATGAAACCTGCACTTCAAGAATTACCAACCAGTGTTCTGCATGTTCACAGAAGAAACAGGAAAAAGAGAGTTAGAGGAGTGTAAGAAGAACTAAAAGACAAATAGAGTAATAAAAACAATATATGGCACACATAAACCCAAAGAAAATATGGCAAATTGTTAGTAATGCCAATAATAACATTTCATGTTAATGGGCTAAACTTATCAGTCAAGAGACAAAGACTGGACGAATGGATAAGGAATAAGATCCATGTACGCCACTGTTTACAAGAAATCCACCTTAGACCCAAGGATTCAAGAAGGCTGGAAGTGAATGGCTGGAAAACACTTTTATAAGCAAACAATAACCAAAAATGGGCAGGAGCAGCTATACTACTTTCATCCAAAATAGACTTTAATCAAAACTACTGTAGGAGACTAAGAGGGACACTACATATTAATAAAAGGGGTAATCTTTCAAGAAGGAAGGACAACCATAAACATTTAAGTGCCTTACCAGGGTACCTTGAAATAAATGAGGCAAATACTGGAAAAAGTAAGTGGAGAAACAGATGCCTCTGCAATTATAGTGGGGGACACTTTAATACACCATCATCACCATTAGACAGAACATCTCAAGTGAAAATTAATAAAGAAACAAAGGCTCTGAATTACAGAATAGAGAATCTGGACCTAATAGACAAATACAGAGCCACTACGCCCAAATACAACGGGATATACATCTCCTCGAGTGCACAAAGAACACTCCAAGATATACTACATGCTAGGTCACAGAACAACTCTCAATGGATTCTGAAAGATGAAGATAATACAAAATAGTTTTTCTGATCATTATGGAAATCAGTAAAGGCCAGAGAAGTAGATTAGGTACAAGTACATGGAAGTTAAACAACACAGCCTTAGACAAACAGTGGGTTGAGGAAGAAATCACAAAAGAAATCAGTAAATACCTTAAAACAAATGAAAATTACAACACAACATATCAAAACCTATGGGATGCAACAAAATGGTACTGACAGGGAAATTCATAAATGCGTATATCATAAAAGAAGAAAGAGCTAAAATCAAAGACCTAACTTCACACCAGAGGAATCAGAAAAGCAACAACACACTAACACCAATGGAAGCAGAAAGAAGGAAATAATGAAGATTAGAGAACTAAATAAAATTGAAAATAATACAGCAACAGAGGAAATAATACCAAAAGCGGGGTTCTTCGAGAAGATCAAAAAAAAATTGACAACCCACCCCCCCCAAGCTAGGCTACCAAAATGAAAAAAGAGAGAAGATGCGCATACACAAAATAAGAAATGAGGAAGGATATATCACCAATGTCCCCACAGAAATAGGGAGTATTGTAAGGGTGTACTTTTTGTTGTTGTTGTTCACTGGTATATTTTTCCAAGTGAGCAAGAGGTTATTAACAAACAAGCAGATCTTCAATGACATATAAAAATGGCAATCCTATCAGTTTGATATCTAGGGAAAAATGCTCATAAGTCACATCTGATCCATGAGTTTTAAACAAACTTTCTGATGTAATGACAGATTCACTTTATTTTTGTCCCCCCAAACATAAAAGCACCAAAATTGTCAAAGAACACTTAATATTCAGTAAAAAACAGTAATGAGAGTAAAAATTAAAGAGGAGGGAATTTTCAAAAGGAAATCTTTGGAGATCAGCTTACTGCAAATAAAACATACTAAACAGTGAGTGTACACTCCTGAAACACATAAATGCTAAAAACTAACAGGTACTCCATGTTATGGCAGAGCTTGAAACAATGAATATTAAGTAAATTAGAGGTACTTCAGATACAAAAGGGGGTTACAAGTAAGTAATTAAAGAATGACCTAACCATCTCTACCAACATAACACAGACAGGAAGGATGAACTGAAGAAAATCAGGTACAAGTTTTTCCCCAATATTTTCATCAGGGTGTTCCCCCCCGCCCCCTTTAAGCTTGCTTATGTTAGATCACAATACTTCTTTCCATTCTAAATAGTAATATTTTACCCTTTAAAGGGAAGGGTCAGGGAGAAAAGAGCTTATTTTGAAAAATTATATGCCAAAAGGATGGATAAGGTAGAGGAAATGGAGAAATTCCTCGAAACAAACAAGCAGCCTATACTGACCAAAGAAGAAATTGATGAGCTCAATAGATCAGTCACAAGCAGTGAGATAGAATCAGCTATCAAAAGCCTCCCAATTGGCTGTATGGAAAATGTGAGCCAAATGTACATTATGGACATGGCATTAATAAGAGGACATTATTCTATCTGTAGCAAGTGATGCACCACAGCATGTTGTGTAGATGGAGGGGTGTTTTTTTGGGAATCCTGCACACGTGCATGGTTGTTTTATAGGTTTACAACTTCTGTTATTAAAAAATATATTTAAAAAGTAATAATAGGGTGGGTTTGGGAAAAACACAAAATGTAAGGAAAGAACTATGATTAATAGTAAGATTTTGACAACATTCTTTCATAGCTTGTAACAAACGTCTCGTGACAATGCAAGGTGTTGGTGGAGGGTTGATGTATGGGACCCCTGTATGATGTGATGCATGTTTGCTTTGTAAGTTCACAACTTTTACTATGCACTTAACTGTTTATGTACGTTCATATATAAATGTTATAAAGATAATAATTGGATTGGTTAGGTAGTAATATTTTGACAATGCTCTTTAATCCTTAGTTAAAAATGTTTAAAAACAATGCAAGTTATTGGTGGTAGGGCGAGATGTTATATATGATTGTGTGATGTTATATATGTTTGTTTTGTACGTTCACAACTATTATACATTCATTATCTATGTATGTTTATGCATGAGCAATGTATTTCAATAATTTTTTTAAAAATTAAAAAAAAAAAAACCTCCCAACTATGAAGAGCCAAGGAACAGAGAGCTTCACAGGTTAATTCTACCAAAATTCCCAGAAAGAACTAACACCAATCCTGCTTAAACTCTTCCAAAAAATAGAAGTGGAAGGAACATTGCGTAACTCATGCTTTGAAACCAACATCACCTTAATACCAAGGCCAAACAAAGATACCACAAGAAAGTACAACTATAGACAACTCTCCCAAGGAAGCCAGATGCTAATATCCTCAATAAAGAATTTGCTAACCATATTCAACAACATATCAAACAACTTATACACCATGACCAAGTGGGCTTCATTCCTGGTATGCAAGAATGGTTCAACAGAAGAAAACCAATCAATATTATACACTACATAAACAGATTGAAAGAAAAAAAAATCACATAGTTATCTCTACAGGTGAAGAAATGGCATTTGACAAAACACAGCACCCTTTCCTGAAAAAAAAAAAAACTACCAAAAATAGGGATATGAGAAAACTTCATTATTATGATAAAGAATATATATGAAAAACCCATAGCAAACATCATAAACAATGGTGAAATCCCAAAACTTTCCCTCCAAGATAGGAAAATAGAAAAGGATGCCCACCATCAAATCTCCTTTTCGACATTAGTTAGAAGTATTGCTTGAGCACTTAGGCAAGAAAAAGATATAAAAAGGCATCAAATTGGAAAGGAAGAAGTCATAATTTCACTATTTGCAAACAAGATGATCCTATACACAGAAAGCCCTGAGAAATACACAACAAAGCTTAAGTCAAGGTTTTAAGATCATTGTGGAAAAATCAGTATCAGCAGCATTTCTGTGAACCAATAATGAAGCAATCTGTGGAAATAATGAAAAAGTACCATTTACAGTAGCAACTGAAAGAATCAAATGCCTAGGAATGAATTTAACTAAAGAGATAACTGACTTAAATGGAGAAAACAACACAACCTTTAAAAGAAAGCAAAGAAGACTTAAATTAATGGAAGAATATTCCCTGTTCATGGATAGGAAGACTAGACATCATTAAGATGTCTACCCTACCCAAACTGATATAAAGATTTAACATAATCCCAATAAAAATCAACAAGCATTTCTTACTGAATTGGAAAGAGTAACTATAAAATTTATTTGGAAGGGCAAGAGGCACTGCATAACCACAGACATACTGACAAAGAAAAATGAAATTGGAGGAATCACACTACAGTGACCTTACAAGATACAACCAGGCTACAGTGGTCAAAACAGCATGTTATTGGAACAAGGATAGACACACTGACCAATGGAACCAAATGGAGTTTTCTGATACAGATCCTCATATACACAGTCATCTGATATTCAACAAGATCGCTGAGCCCACTCAACTGGGAGAGAATGGCCTCTTCAACAACTGGTGCTTGGAGAACTGGGTATCCATATCCAGAAGACGAGAAAGGAACACCATCTCTCACCTTATACAAAAATTAAGTCAGGATGGATCAAAGATCTAAATATAAGAGCCATCACCATAAAGACCTTGGAAGATGTAGTAGTTTGATATGGTTATGAATTCCAAAAATAGATATTGGATTCTTTTTGTAATCTGGTGTGTACCTGGGCATCATCGAGTTATGATTAGGCCTTTGATTGGACCATATCGTTAGGGAGTTAAGTGCCCGCTCCTTAGTGGGTGGGTACTCACAGATAAAAAACATGGCGTAGGACAGAGTTGAGGGTTATTAATGTTGGAATTTTGATGTTGGAGTTTGATGCTGAAGTCGTAAGCTGGAGCCCCAGGAAATAAGCACACAGAGGAAAGAAAAGCAAGACTGGGCAAAGGAATAGAGAACCTGAGCCAGGACAAGAACAGAGGGGTAGAGGTGGCTCATTAGACACAGCAGAAATCCCAGGGAGAGAGACAGAGCTTTTCACTGGATGGTCTAAAGCTAACCTTGTGAAGAGAGGCAGCCTAGAGAGTCTCATAATCTATGGCTGACTATGTGGAGAAAAGAGAGGAGCAGAGCCCAGAGGAACCCAGGAAGCCTGAAATCTTGCAGCCCAGAGGAACCCAGGAAGCCTGAAATCTTGCAGCCATTGGCAGCCAGCTTGATCGAACAACTGAAAATAGATTTTGTGAGGGAAGCAACTTATGCTTTATGGTCTGGTGTCTGTAAGCTCACAACCCCAAATAAATACCCTTTATAGAAGCTGGCAGCCTTCTGATATTTTGCATCAGCACCTCTGTTGGCTGACTAATACAGAATTTGGTGCAGAGGAGTGGGGAAATGCTTTTGCAATTACCAAAATGATGGAATGGTCTTATAAATGAATAAGGGGTGTTTCTGGAGGAACTGTGAGATGCCTGGAAGAAAAGACCTACAGTGCTTTGAAGAGACTGTTGATAGCATGGATGCTAAAGAGACTTTTTATGACATCTTAGAAAAAAATGATGAAAGCATTTTTGGAAACTGGAGGAAGGGCAATCGTGTTTTCAAGATGCAGAGAAATTAGCAAGATTAACTCCTGGTTTCTTACAGAAGGAAGGATTTGAAAAAGGTGAGCCTGGGCATTTGGCCAAAGATATTTCCAGAGTAAACCCAGAGAATGTGGCTTGGATTCTGCTTGTAGCTTATTGCAAAATTCTGGTCAGGAGAGATATACTGAGGACTGAAATGTCAGGCACAAAGAAAACAGAATCTGAGTGTGGAAATTCTAAGTCTCTGGAAATCAAGGTCCCAGATGAAAGTGCCCCATTTGTGGACTTCAATCAATATTGAAGATGCAGGGAAAAGGACTTGGCCCAGTGGTTAGGGCGTCTTCCTACCACCTGGGAGGTCCGCGGTTCAAACCCCGGGCCTCCTTGACCCGTGTGGAGCTGGCTCATGCGCAGTACTGATGCGCGCAAGGAGTGCTGTGCCACGCAGAGGTGTCCCCCGCGTAGGGGAGCCCCACGCGCAAGGAGTGCGCCTGTAAGGAGAGCCGCCCAGTGCGAAAGAACTTGCAGCCTGCCCAGGAATGGTGCCGCCCACACTTCCCATGCCGCTGACGACAACAGAAGCGGAAAGAAGAAACAAGACACAGCAAATAGACACAGAGAACAGACAACCGGGGGGGGGGGGGCGAATTAAATTAAAAAAAAAAAATATATATATATATATAGAAGATGCAGTTATCTAGGAAAGACTTGTGGAAAATCTTACTATCCAATGGCTTGGACACGTGCTTCCTGCACGAAAAACCAAAAAGTTTTTTGAAAGAGCTGTACAAACAAAACCACTGTTGGCCTGGAGTAAAAGTGACATGGAAAGGAGAGATTGAAGAAGAAACAGTGTTAAGAGGTAAACCATGGAAACTGAGATCTGGAATTAGGACATCACCTTGGGCCAAGAGAAGAAGCACACTCACGTGGTACAGAGAGGGAGAGCTTGCCCCAGGAGTTGAAGAGGGTGGATGTTCCTGTCCGATGTTCTGGGAGACTTTGCTGCCCCCGGGTGCAGAGAAAATGGGGCACATTCCCCAAGGAATAGGGTGGTTAACGTCAGGACCCCACAGGTCTGGGAAGGGTGGACTTGTCCCCCAAAAGTTAGAGAAGAAGGCACCATGGTCAACTCATTGTTTTGAGAGTGTTGAGTGCACATTGCAAAGGTTAGCGAAGGCCAGGTGGTCAGCTCATTGCTCTGAGTGGGTTGAGCCTCTATGCCAAAGGTTAGGGGAAATGTTGTCTTCATGACACTGTACAGGGGGCATTAAGACTCTAACCCAAAGATTGGGTAAGGTGTGGCAATCAACCCAACCCTCTTTGAGGGAGAGCTCTGGAGCTTGGTCAACACCTAGATGCTTGAAGAGGGTGTAACCAAGAAAATGATGGTTGGACAAGCATATGGAAAGGGTGGGTTCCCTGAAGGAACCAAAGAGAAGAAACCATCATCTTAAGAATGACTCTCACACTAAAATCGAACAGCATATGCCCTGAAGGTTTTTTTAATTATAGAGGATACATGAGAGGTTTCCCTTCCATTTCTCCTTATTGTAATGAAAATGTTTATCTTTTGTCTGTCCATTTGTGTACTGGAAACAGATAAATTGTTTTGTAAGTTTCAGAGGTCTATAGCAGGCAACACTTTGACCCAGGATAAACTGTATTTCTTTAAATCAATTGTGATATGATTTAGTACTTGCATTGTTACTGATTTAAGGCTTTCTTAAAAATACTGTAATGTTTTTTGGAATTCAGAGGGTGGAGTGTAGCAGTTTGTATGTTTATGAACTCCAAAAGGAGATATTGGAGTTTGTTTGTAATCTGGTCTGGATCTGGGCATGATTAAGTTATGATTAGGGCTTTGATTGGGCCATGTCAAAGGCATGGCAAAGGACAGAGTTGAGGGTTTCTGTTGTTGGCGTTTTGATGTTTGAGTTTGATGCTGAAGTCTTCAGCTGGAGCCCCAGGAAGTAAGCTCTCAGAAGAAAGAGAAGCAAGCCCCAGGAAGAGAGGGAACTTGAACCCAGGAAGAAGCAAGCCCCAGGAAGAGAGGGCCTGAGCCAGGAGAACATCATAGTGGAATAGAGATGGCTCCTTAGACATGGAAGAAACCCCAGGAAGAGAGACAGAGTTGTTCAGTTGATAGTCTAGAGCTGACCCGTGGAGAGAGGCAAAGTCTAGAGAGACTCATAGTCTACAGCTGACATTGTGGAGAAAAGAAAGGAGCTGAGCCAAGAGGCACCCAGGAAGCCTGAATTTTCACAAACTTCAGCAGTCATCTTGCTCTAACATATGAAAATAGACTTTAGTGAGAGAAATAACTTACGCTTCATGGCCCTCTAAAAGCAGGCAGGCTTCTGGTATTTTGCACCAGCACCCCACCTGGCTGACGAATGAAGAAGACAGTGTAGGGAAGCATCTACAGGACCTTGTATTAGGAAATGGTGCCATGAACTTCACATCCAAGGCATGAGCTACAAAAGGATAAATAGAGCAATGGGACCTCCTCAAAATTAAAATTTTGCACCTCAAAGGAGTTTGTCAAGAAAGTGAAAAGGCAGCCTACTCAAAGGGATAAAACATTAATATTTGGTAACCATGTATTTGATAGGAGTGTGCTATCTATTATATATAAAGAAATTGTACACTGCAAAAATAAAAAGACTAACAAACCATTTAAGAAATGGGCAAATGGTTTGAATAGACACTTCTCAAAAAGAAGAAATACAAATGGCTAAAAAGCAAAAGAAAAGATGCTCAACATCTCTAGCTATTAGGGAAGTGAAAATCAAAACTACAATGGGACATCATCTTATACCCATTAGATTGGAAGCTACTGAAAAATCAGAGGACTACAAGTGTTGAAGAGGATGCAGAGTTACAGGAACCCTCATCCACTCTTGGTGGGAATTTACAAGGATGTAGCCATCGTGGAGGACAGTTTGGCAGTTCCTCAAAATCAACAACGCAGGGAGCCGAGGTCCCCACTGTCTCCTGAAGAAGACAAGCATGACCGTGAGCTGGCAAATTGGGCAGTGCAGTGAACTGATGCAACAAGATGACACAACAGACATGGGGAGTAAAAACTTAAGATACACAGCAAAGCAGGGAATGGAGGTGGCTCAAGAGATTAGGTTCTCCCTTCCAACTGGGAGATCCCGGGTTTAGTGCCCAGTGCCTTCTAAACAAACAAACAAACAAGGAAGATGGACACACATGGCAAGTGCAAACAACACAGGAGTGGGGAGAAATAAATAAAATACATCTCAAAAAATAAATCCTTCAACAAAGAAAATTCCAAGGCTGAATGGCTACGCTGCTGAAACCACCAATCATTTAAAGAAGAATTAACGGCAATCATAAACTCTTCTGAAAAATTCGAGATGGAATACATCCTAATCAATTGTGTGATGCCAGCATTACCCTGATAGAAAAGTGAGGTAAAGACAGCACAAGAAAACAAGAGAACAATATCCATATGAATACAGATATGAAATTCCTCAACCAAGGTTCAGCCAACTGAATACATTAAAAGGATTATGCAAGTAAAATGGTGTTGGAATAGGCAGGCAGGGCTCAATTCTCTCAACATGAAACAAGGGAAACAGGGCCAGAAGCTGTCCAAGGGACCTGCTTGGGGGTGGGGGTCAGCAGACCCAGACAGTGCTGCACAACTCCCAGAAGGGAGGACACAGAGAGAAGAAGAACAAAAACGAAAAACAAAATAAAAGAAAGTGAGTTACCAAACCCAAGAGGTGGCCAGAAGGGAATTCAATTCCGCACAAAAGACATGCTAAGATAAAATCACTGGCTCACAGCAGCTGATTAAGAAGGGGAATAGACATATTCTTCCCTGTTAGCTGTTACAGAGGCAGAGGGAGGTTGAGGTAAAGGGCATCTCTTCAGTGAATTCAACCCGCAGAGCCTTGGCTCTGGCTAGATTAGAGACACTGGATAGTGGGTGATGAGGGAAACAACTCAGTGGAAAAGTCTGCTTGACAATAACACCTACTGGCAGGTCTGGAAACGTCATGGCAAAGAATTGTTTTCTCCCTTAAACTGCCAGGGAAAATTTCTGTGCCCCATTATTATTATGTCCTGGTCATATGTAGATAGGTTAAAACTGAGCAATTACAAAGACTGTGAATAAGGTGAACCAAGTATTAATGAAGCTCTATGAAATAAAAAAACACTAGGCAAAAGAGAGAAAATGACCACAGAGTAAATTCACCAACATATCCAGATGTCTAGATATCAGCAAAAAATTACAATCAAGTAGGAAACAGGAAGAGATGGTCCAAGCAAAGGAACAAATCAAATATCCTGATGAAATACAGGACTTAAAATAATTAATCAGTCATAATCACACAATTCTCCTAACTCAGTTCAAGGAACTGAAAGAAAAGGAGCTAAAGAGATAAATGATAGTAAGAAGACACTGGGTGAGCATATAAAGAATAATCTAAAAGCCAGAAAATAGAAGTAACAGAATTTATGGAACGAAAGGTATAATGGATGAGATTAAAAATATTTTAGAGCCACACAAGAGCAGATATGGATTGCCTGAAGACAGAATTAGTGATTTCAAGGACAAGATATCAGACCTGCAAAGGACAGGAAAACAGAAAGGAAAAGAGATGGAAAGAATATTTAAGGAAATAAAAGGAAACACACACACACACACAAATCTTCCCAACACTTAGGAAAGGCAAATATTGATATATGAGAACGACAAGATACTCCAAATGGAATAAATCCAAATAGCCTACTTCAAGACACCTACTTTCAGAATGTCATACATCACAGATAAAGAGAGGATTCTGAGAGCAGCAAGAGAAAAGCAAAGCACCACCTACAAAGGAACCTTGATAAGATTAAGTGCTGGCCTCTCAGCAAAAAACATGGAAGACCGAAGAAAGGGATATGATGTATTTAAGTTTCAAAAAGTAAAACGGCCAGCCAGGAATGCCGTATCTGGTAAAAGTGTCCTTCAATTATGAGGGTGATAGGGAACGGGTATAGCTCTATGCCTAAGTGCCTGGTTCCCTTGTACAAGGTCCAAGGTTCAACACCTGGAAATTCCTCAAAAAAAAAAAAAAAAAAGAAAAGAAAAGATAAGATAAAAAGAGGGTGATATCAAAGTCTTCAAAGACAAACAAAAACTGAGAAAGAATGTTACCAACGAACCAGAATTACAAGAGATACTTAAGGGACTGCTGGAGTCTGAAAGGAAAAAAAGAAGGGCAAGAGACTTGTAGAAAAATACAGAAATGAAGATAATTATGAACGGTAAGTTAAAGAGTAAAATGACAGACAATATTAAGATATGACAATAGATAGCCAAAGGACATATGCATGACATAAGTAATGCCATTTCAGTAATAATATCGAACGTTAATGGCTTGAACACTCAAAGCAAGACACAGACTGATAGAATGGATTAAAAAATACAAACCATGTATGTGCCACCTATAAACAACTCACCTCAGACATAAAGACAGAACCAGGTTGAAAGGGCATGGCTGGAAAAAGATATCAAATGTAAATAATAACCAAAATAGAGCTGGAGTAGCAATTTTAATATTGGGTAAAATAGGTCCAATGCAAAACTGTTACACGGGATGAAGAAGTTCATTATATTATATATTAATAAAAGGGGCAATTCACTAAAGAATATTTATGCACCTAACTCTGGCATCCCAAGATACATGGGGCACAAATTGGCAAAACTGAAGGTTTAAAGGGATGTCTCTATAATAAGCGTTGGAGACTTTAATATACCACTCTCCATATTGGAAGATCATCTGGGCAGAGGAAAAATAAAGAAACAGAGAGTTTGCATAATATGATAAATGCACTAGACCCAAGAGACAACTATTGAGCATTGCACCTGGAAAGAGCAGGATACACATTCTTTTCAAGCACTCATGAAATCTTTTTCAGGAGGGACCTTAAGTTGGGTGATAAGACAGGTCTCATAAAATTTAAAAAGAATGAAATTATACAAAACACTCTGATCCTAATGGAATGAAGCTGGAAATCAATAAAGGGCTGAAAAAAGGGAAAATTCATATGGAGATTAAACAGCATCCTCTAAAATAACCAACAAGTTGAAGAAATTTCAAGAGATTTCAGCAAATAACTTGAGATGAATGAAAATGAGAACACAACATATAAAAATCTATGGGACAATGAAAAGGCAGTGCTGAGAGGGAAATTCATATCCCTGGATGATTACCTTAAAAAAAAAACAACAACAAACAGCTGAAATGGAAGATCAAACTGAACAACTGGAGGAACTTGAAAAAAAAGAGCAAAACAATCCCAAACCAAGCCAAAGGAAAGAAATAGTTAAGATCAGAGTAGAAAAAATGAAATTGAGAACAACGACAAAAACCAATAGAATCAACAAAACCAAAATTTGGTTCCTTGAGAAGATCAACAAAATTGAAAAACCCTTAGCTAGACTGACAAATGAAAAAAAGAGGGAAGAAGCAAGTAAATAAAATCAGAAATGAGAGGGAAGACATTACTACAGACCCCACAGAAATAAGAGGATACTATGAACAATGGTATGTTCAAAAAAGCTACACTGACCCCTAGAAAAAAGAGAAGAACACAACAAACCAATCACAAGTGAAGATACTGAAATAGTCATCAAAAACTTCCCAAAGAGGAAAAGCCAGGGATCAGATGGCTTCATAGGTGAATTCTATCAATCATTCAAAGAAGACCTAATACCAGTCTTGCTCAGCTCTTCCAAAATATTAAACAAGAAAGAACCCAACCAAACTCAATCTAAGAGATCATAGCCCTAACAATAAAATCAAATGAAGGTATTATGAAGAAAGAAAATTACAGACTAACATCTCTAATGAATACTGATGGAAAAAAATCCTCAACAAAATACTTGCAAACCAAATCCAAAAGCACTATAAAGAATTATACACCACAATCAAGTGGGTTTCTCAGGTATGCAAGAGTATTTCAACACAAGAAAATCAATTAGTGGAATAACCACATTAATAAACTGAAGAAGAAAAATCACACCATTCTCCTGATTCTTGCAAAAAGGCATTTGCCATAATAGAACACCTTTTCTGAACAAAAACACTCCAAAAGTCAGGAATAGAAGGAAGGTTTCTCAAAATGGTAAAGGAAATATATGGTAAACCTACAATTAGCATTGTATTCAGTGGTGAAAGACTAAAAGCTTTCCTGCTAGGATCAGGAACAAGACAACGATGCCCATTGCTTCCACTGTTACTCAGTACTGTGCTAGAAGTTCTAGCTGGACTAACTGGGCTAGAAAAAGAAGAGATAGATGATCCGATATCAAGAATCTGAAAAATCTACAACAAAGCTAGTAGATCTTAGAGATGAGTTCTGCAAAGTGGCAAGATACAAGAGTAATATGCAAAAATCAATAGTGTTTCTGTACACTACTGATAAGCAATCTGAGAAGGAAATCAGAAAAAATAATTCACTTATAATAACGACTAAAAATAAAATATTTAGGAACGAACTTAATCATGGACATAAAGGACCTATATTTAGAAAACTACAAAACAGTGCACAAAAAAACTGAAGAAGACAAATAAATCTAAACACTTCTGTGTTCATGGATTAGAAGATTAACTATCACTAAGATGTCAGCTTTACCCAAACTGACTTACAGATTCAACTCACCCCCAATAAACAAACCAACAGCCTTTTCTGCAGAAATGTCATAGAAAATTATGGAATTTATTTGGAAAGGTAAGGGGCCCCAAATACAGAAAATGTCTTTGTAAAAAGCAGAAATAAGTTTGAGACATTATTCCAGACTTTAAAGCATATTACTTGGCTACAGTGGTAAAAACAATATGGTACTGGCATAAAGACAGACTGACCAATTGAACCAAACTGAGAACTCAGAAACAGACCCCCACATCTACCGTCAAGTAACTTTTGACAAGGCTGGCAAGCTCTCCCAGCTGGGCCAGAACAGTATATTCAACAAATGGTGCTGGGAGAGGTGGATATCCTTAGCTAAAAGAAAAAAAGACAAACCCTATCATATAGGAAAACTACCTAAAAAATGGATTAAGGACCTAAATATAAAAGCTACTACCATAAAATTCCTTAAAAGAAAGTGAAGGAAAACTTCACCAGGATTTTGTGGTAGGTGGTAGTTTCTTGGACCTTACACCCAAAGCGCACACAACAAAAATTAAAAAATTAAATAAATGGGACCTCCTCCCATTTAAACACTTTTGCATCCAAAAGGACTTTGTCAAAAGGGTGAAAGGGCTGCTGACTCAATGAGAGAAAATATTTGTAAATCACATATCTGATAAGGATTTAAAATCCATGATATATAAACTGATACTAAAACTCAACAATAAAAGACTACTTGGTTAAAAAATGGTCAAAAGACTTGAAAAGACAACTGTCCAAAGAAGTACAAATGGTGAAAAAACACATAAAAAAATGTTTAACATCACTAGCAATTAGGGAAATGCAAATCAAAATTACAATGTCATATCGTTTCACACCTAATAGAATAACACTATTCAAAAGCTGAAAACCTACAAATGTTGGAAAGGATGCAGAATGGCAGAAACACTTTTTCATTGATGGTGGAAATGCAAAATGGTACAGCCACTGTGGAGAACTGTTTGGTAGTTCCTAAGGAAGTTGAACAAAGACTTGCCATGTGATCTGGCAATATAACTAGATATATGTACCTAGAAGAACTGAAAGCAGTGGCATGAACAGACATTTGCACACTCTTGCTCACAGCAGCATTATTCACGATAGCCAAAAGATGGAAACAACCATGTGTCCATCAACAAATGAACAACAGCAACAACAACAAAAAAACAGTGGCGCACACGCAGTGGAATATAATGCAATGGTAAGTAGAATGAGGCCAGAAAGCACATGACAACATGGACGAACCTGGAGTATATTATGTTGAGTGAGGCAACCCAGACACAAAAGGACAGAGTATGAATTGCACTACTATGAATTAAATATACTGTGTAAACTCATGGTGTTAATAATTAGAATACAGATCATCAGAAAATAGAATGCAGGTAGGGAAAATAAAGGTAAGGGTTAAGCTGTGCTGAGTTGGAAAGAAATGTATGTAAATCTTTGGCAATGAATAGCAATGGAAAAGCACACAGCAATGGTTATAACTAGCAGAGCTATTACATGGGCATGATGGGATAAAATGGAAAGATTTAGGTCATCCGTAATACTAGAAGGAAAGCTAAAGCATATAACACGGGACTGTATAACCTAGTGAAACCTCATGTGAAATATGAATATGGGTCATATTGCACATATAAGACTGTTTTTTTAAAACATAAATACAAATAAATTATAGACAGGGCAACAGGTCAACAGGTCACTGTGCACCAGGGGCAGCTTAGAAAGACTGAGAGATAGTGAACTTTTGTTTGTTTATTAGTATTATTACTATTACGTACTATTATTGAAATAATGAAAATGCTCTAATAATGACCAAAGTGATGAATGCACAGCTATATGATTATACCAAATATCAATGATTATATGCTTTGGATGGATTTATGCTATATTAATATGTATCAATAAAATTTATATGTTAATAAAACAAAACAAAACAGGATTATACACCTTGACCAAGAGGGATTTATGCAGGAATGCAAGGGAGGTTTAACATAAGAAAACCAATAAATATAACACATCATAGAAATAGAATGCAGGGAGAAGAAAACAAAATCACCTCAACCGATAAGGCGTTTGAAAGAATCCAACATACTTTCCTGATTCATAAAAACTCAGAAAATTCGGAATAGAAGGGAACGTTCTCAACATGATAAAGACACTTACGAAAAGTCCACAGTAAACATCCCGCTCAAAGTTTACCCGATGCTGTTGTAAGTAAGACAAAGATGTCTTTCAAAGATACACTGCTAGGCAACACTGTACTGCAAGTTATAGCCGGAGCATTCGAGGAAGAAAAATGCATCCCAACGGAAAAGGAAAAAGCAGAACAGCCCTTTCACAGATGACATAATCCTAAATACTGAATAGCCACAGATTCCGCAGGAAAACTACCAGAATGAAAAAAGAAACTCAGCAAAGTGGTAGGATCCAAAAACGCAAAAAACCACTGAATTTCTGTTTGTCCATAACTAACAAAACAATTTGAAAAGGAAAATAAGAAAAGGAGCCCTTTTTCAACAGCATATAAATGAATAAAATATCCAGAACAAATCTAACCCAGGAGGTAAGAAACGTTACACTGAAATTATGAAACACAACTGGAAGAAATGAAGAAGGACCTAAATAAATGGCAAGACACCCCATGTTCATAGATTGAAAGACTTAATATTGTTAAGATGTCAATACTTCCCACAGCAATCTACAAATTCGATGCAATCAATATAAAAACTTCAGCAGTTCGTTTTCTGTAAACAGAAAAACTGATCCTCAAATTCACAAGGAATTGCAAGGGGTCTCAAATAGTCAATCGAAAGAAAAAAACTGGAGGACTCGCTTTTACTGATTTGAAAAAAAAAAACATATTACAAAGCCACAGAAATGGAGAGTGTGGTAGAGGATGTGAAGAAACGCAGACCAAGAGAACAGATTTGTAGACTATAACTGAAAATTCCTAAGTAAACATACATATTTCCAACCAGTTGATTTTTGACAAGGTGCCACTTCCAATCGGTAGGGAAAGGATACTCTTTTCAATAGATGGTGCTGGGATAACTGAAAATCCACACGTAAAAGAATGAATACAGATGCTTACTTCTCACCATACATAGAAATAATTACAGAATGGATCAATGACCTAAATCTAAGAGTTCAGGCTATAAAAACCTTACAAGAAAAGGCAGGGCCAATACAACTGCTTAAGTTAATAAATAGGTAAATAAACAAATAAAATAGAAAAATAGGGAGAGGTCTTCAAGAACTTATAGTATTACAGATTTTTAGGCTTTACAGTAACAGGACAAACAACCAAATTAAAAAATGGGCGAAAGACCTAAAACATTTCTCCAAAGGAGAAACATTAAGTGGCAATGAATACCTGAAAAGGTGTTCTACATAACTGATCATTAGGAAAGTACAATTCAAAATCACAATGAGATGCTACTTCACACCCAACTAGATCGGTTGCTATTACAATAGTGGAAAATAAGTGTGGGCAGGGATGTGGAGAAAAAGGAATACTTGGTACATTGTTGGTGGGAATATAATTTAAGGTGGTCATTGTGGAAAAGAGTCTGTCAGTTCCTCAGAAAGATGAACATAGAAAAACCTGTTAACCCAGCAATCTTACAACTAACATATACCCAAAAAACTCAAATCAGAAACTTAAACATATATGCGCATACCAACAATCATAGGAGTATTATTCACAATAACAAAAAATGGGAAACAACCCAGGTATGAACGAATCTTGAAATCATCGTATAGAATGAAATAAGCCGGCACAAAAGGACATTGACTGCTTTCTCATCCATATACTTGGAATAAGCAAATTCACAGAGAAAAATGCAGAATAGGGGCTCACTGGGCCCAGGGGAAAGGGAATTGTTGCTTAATGAGAGTGAGTTTTGGTTTGGAGTGATGAAAATTTTTTGAAATAAGTAGTATGAAGGTTATCCAACAATTATGTTTTGCCACTAATAAACTCCCATGTCCATCCCAGTCTGTCCCTCTGGGGTTTCTTGCATACCCTGAGAACTTAGCAGGACACTCCACTGACCTGGTTCCATCCTGGGCGCTGCAGTTGACGTCTGCGCCATATTCAAGGAGGTGCTTCACTATTTTGAGCCGTTTCCCTGCACAAGCTTCATGCAAGGCACAGTAACCTGCATTGTCTCGATGATTCACATCACAAAGCTTGTTCTCCAGGCAGTATAAGACCACATCCTGTGGTGAGAATGAGGAGGAAGTCATTAGATGATGGCAAAATGAACCTCATAAAGGTGAGCTCCCCATAGCTTGATGATGCCTGATGGCAAAGTCATAAATTCTTTCTGGAGAAGTCAGTGTGGCACATGAGGGCAGCGGATTTCTGGGTTTGGTGAAGGGGACAGTGCATGTGGGAAAAACTCAGAGTTGGGATCAGGAAAGTGTAAAAATCAGCAGCCTGGAAAACGTACCAGGAGCCTGACTCGGGACAAGTTCTCTTCAAGCTTTTCCACCATTCCATTATCTTCCTCCCAACCAGGAGATTTATAGAGCATATATATATATGCTTGTTAAAAGGAAGCAATTAGTTAATCCTACAAAAGCCCTTAGCCAGCGTCTGGTATCCTTAAGAACAAACAGTTGCTGGGTGTTAATATTTTAAATGATGAATTATTAAGTACAAAGGGACTTAACTGAGCTAATTCAATTGTTGGTTGTGGCCAGACAATAGGCCATCAAAGGATCTTAATGGCAAGCCTTATAAATTCTCTCTTCTAAACGAAAGGCTCTGGCAGTTTGTAGGAAGACGGCAGAGTTAGGGAAGATCTAGGAACCAGATCTTCCAAACACCAGAACAACTATTAAATTGGCAGGAACTGTCTGAATCAACCACTTTGCAACTCCAGGGTCTAAGGGCAACACTGTGCAGAATCCAGAGAGGAATAAGACAAAGAGACTGGTAATCTGCAATAAAGAACAGTGAGTTTAACACTCCCTGCAGCAGCTGCTGTCCCTCAGCCCCCAGCCTCGTAGTCAGAACAGTGGGGACAAGAACTCTAGCTCCAGGCTTAGTTTGCTGATGCCAGGGTAGAACGTAAAAAACTAGTCCTCCAAACTCTGGGGACATATGCTCTGATCCCAGATCTCTATTTCAAATCACTCTCTGAAGGTGGCCATTGTACCAGGCCTTCTGGGGCAAAGATGGCAGAGAATTCTTAAAGACAGGAATCTTTCTCAAAGCTATGGATAACACATAAAAGCACTGAATTAACCCAGGCAGGTGCTAAATAAGGAAACAGCCTCAAAAACCGAAGAAGCTCCTCCGGCTGCAGTGCTGGCCCTCTCCTATAACCTTCACAAACCAGGATGGAGCCCGTTTGTGCTTCCATTCTGAGCTCCTGGCTAGGCGTCAAAGAGCAGAGTCAGAGTGGCCTTGGTGAGCATACAAGGGTGCATGTATAGTGTCTGCCAATCTGGAAGTCTAAGAAATTGAGTGGGGGCATGTGTCTCCAGCTCTCTTAACCAGAGATGGTCCTAGGGTAGAAGCCCCTTTGAAACAACTATGAGGGTCTGAGATACATTTAGGGGTAAAGAACGGGCTAGAATTAAGTCACTCAATAGTACACAAGAAGAGAAAGCGGTCTATTTCACAGGGAGCAGAGGGGGTACTCACTCTCACTCAAATACGAACAGGGAATCTCTAGCAAGCACAAGTGCAAGAGAAGGAGACTAGCTGGCTCTGGCTCCATGCAGACTCAAATAAGATAAAGAGGCTCAGCACTTCCTTCCCATTTGCTGCAGGCAGATCTATCTACTTGATAGGAGGCCTGAGCTGTGAAGCAGAAAGCCCGCCAAAGTGCAGCAAATATGCAAAGAGAAATAAAAGGTACTTTTTGCCTTGATTTGTTTTCATTAACTCCAGAGGGTCAAGAAAATCTCTGTCATATCACTAGCAGGGTACAAACTTAAGGGACAACCCAGGGACAAAATGCCAGAGTTAATACTTTTAAAAGAGAATTAAGAATTAACAAAAGATTATAATTACTAAATCATATATGCCTTTCTGTTTCCTAATATAGCAGAGAATAGCCCAAAGAAAATACCTAAAATCATGGAAACTTGCTGAACTAGAAACCAGATGCCATTATCTTTGATAATGGTGGCAAAACTATATAAGCTTTATCTTATGATTGGCTCTGCCTATACATCCTTATCCTAATTAATTTACAGCTTGGAAGTCTTATTATCACTAGACAGCCTCTTAATGTTTTTTAATGAAGAAACTTGAGTCAGCCCAAAACAAACACACCAATTCTTAAACTATCTTACCACATGAACTTAGGTCTAACCAAAATTGAACTGAACTGACAAACTTTGTCTTGTGAGAGATGCAGACCTCACTTTAATACCAAAAACCATGCCATGCCCACCATCATATTAAAGCTATCATTTTCTCACATACATTATGTGACTAGGCATGTAATCAGTGTGCGCATGCTCAATATTTAGATCATCTCTAACGTCATCATCTTGAGCCACTAAACTCATTAGCAAAAACCTGCCTGTTTTGGATACTATAAAACTATGAGAAACACTGCAGTTATGGGAAATAGATTTTAGGCCAATAGGCCATCTGATCTCCTGCTTCATGCTTAGTAATAATCTCTCTCTTCCTTTGAAACCACAGTGTTTCAGGAATTGGGCATCTGAGTGCACCAGGCAGAAAGACCCACTTTAATCACTAACAGCATTTTAAAGTATTAAAATATAGAATATTACTCAGCCATAAGAAGGAATGCAATATTAACACATGGGATAACATGGATGAATCTTGAGGACTTCATGGTGAGGGAAGCAAGCCAAGCACTGAAGGGCAAATATTATATGACCTCACTGATACGAATCAAGCAAATTTTGCAGACTCAGAGAACCAGAGTCTTGAAGACAGATTTACAGGAGGGAGAAAGGGAGAAGAAGGTTGTGAGTCAATGCCCATATGGGCAAAACCTATGATCAGGTGGAAGGTGTCCTTGTGCAGTGCAGGGACACAACAGTGGTGCAGTGATGCTCACAGACCAGTCTGTGAGGGCGTGGGTTGGAGCAGTCATGGAAGTGGGGAGGGGGTTGGGGGAGAGAGAAGATGAACTCTGGTCATTTGCAGGTACATGGTTGAAACTACAACCTTTGGTAATGTTCATCTGTCAATTATGGCAAGGGATGTGGGTAGCATGCAGGACACGGAACACCTGGGCCAGCTTCTAGGAAGTTTCTCAGTGTTCATCTTGTCACTGTGTGTTATATCAGTGGGTGGAGTCTCATATAATGAGCAGGAAGGTGTTAGACTCCCATCCTGGGGAGTCCTGCTACGTTCTCAAAGAGAGGGGTGGGAGTCTCGGCAATGCCTAATCGGGGAGGACAGGCCAGTAAGACAAGCCCTCAACGTGGTATGAAGTAGCTATGAATTCTGTCCTTCAAGAAGTAAAGCCCAGTGGTTGCTGTGGTCTTGAGGGAAGGGAGAGGGAGGAATTGAACAGATGGAGCCTGGAGCATTTTGAGGCAGTGGAAGTGTTCTCTACATGGTCTTGCTCTGATGGATACAGACCATGCTATATTACCTCAAAATTTGTAAAATTCTATGATGCAAAATCTAAACCATAATGTAAAGCATCGGCCATGGTTAAGAACTTTGTTTCAATAGTTGTACACCAATTTTAAAAAAGGTACCATCCACACATAAAATGGTATTAATAGGGGAAAGAGGAAAAGGGGGAGGACGTTGGGTATGTGGGAATCCCCTATATTCCGTACCTGACTTTTCTGTAACCTAAAGCTTCTTTGAAGACAAAATGAAAAAGATGAGACACTGGGGGAATAAATGGAATAAAATGTCACTGTACTTACAAGACAAAAAATTATACAGTGATGAAAGACACAGTGTTAAAAATTTAATTTTGTACTTTAATGTTTATATTATTTCAACTTTTAAAAAATTTGATTTTTTTTTGTTACTTTCTGGTTACGAAATGGTTACGAAACCATTATTTCGATTTTTAAAATTAACTATTGAGTTATTTTGTTGGCTTCAATTTTGAAGAAGTTTTTTTTTTGGGTTGCAGAAAGGTCACAACAATGGCAGGGGAGGATCACAGCTGTGGGGTGACAGTGATAGGGGAGGAATTGGAGGGGGTTCAGTTGGGGCATATCTCTAAGGCATATGAATGCGCTCCACGTATTCATGGGGCATTGTCATGGTGGGTAGAGATCCACACAATAACCAAAGAATATTGAATTGCCAACATTCTCCAAAGGAGAGTAAGAATCCCCCAAGTACAGGGGCAATGAATAGTGAAGGAGGATGGTCCATTAATAGGCCCTTGTTATTGATGAGTGTACCTATGAATCTTTACTTTTGAAATTGGAACTTAGGTTAGAATTATAGTGTGCCTAATAGTTACCTCTTGAGAGGCTCCTTGTTGCTCAAATATGGCCTCTCTCTAAGCCAAATTCGGCATATAAATGCATTACCTTCCCACCAGCATGGGACATAACTCCTGGGATTTAGCCTTCCTGGCACTGAGGGATTGCTACCAAGCACCAAATGGCAATGCAACTGGAAATAAACCCTGTCCAGAAGGTGGAAAGGGTAAAGACAAATGAGTTTTTATGGCTAAGAGACTTCAGAGAGGTCATTCTAGAGGTTACACTTATGTATGTCTTAGGAGGATCTCACTGACTGCCAAAGTAAATATTGCCTCAAATAGCCGGGTTCCTCAGGGCACTGGAGAAATCCAGACACTAAAGGCAGGGCACACAGTTCAGGAGTGTGGTGCCCTGCCAGTGGAATTTATGTCCCCAGTGTAAGAGTGTTGGATCAGCTGTGGTTTCCCTACATATGGCTCTTCTGCACCTTCTACTTGAAACTATAGTTAGTACTATACTTGATGGGGACATGGCCAAGAGACTTGTATCTCTGAGCTGTCCATGTGACAGCAGGCCCTGAATCTAAACAGAGTTTCAACACCTACTCTCCAGTTCACTGGACTCGCCCAGGACAACTACCAAAGAGATGATGATGGACAATGCACATCCCAATGAACAGAGACAATTTGCAACTGTAAGAAAGACAGTCCCATCCATCTGGCCCATGGAATTTAAGTTCCCTCTCAAGTAGAGGTTGAATGGGCATAAGCCTCCCAGGATCTTCAGGATTGGGGAATGAACAATGGACTAGAACAATGATATTCTATTATACACTTATTATGATTCTAGCAATGGAAGAACTTTTATCATTGATGTGAAGACAATGGCCACTGGAGGTTCTAAGGACAGAGATAGGGAAAATTAGGTATAACAAGGGGACATATTCAGGACTTGAGCATTGTCATGACAGATAAAAGCTGTTATATACCTTGTCATAATTTACAAAATTGTGTGGGAGAGATTGTAAACTACAATGTAAACTATAACCCATACTTAGCAGGAATGCTCCAATAGGTGTTCACCAACTGTAACAAAGTACCACACTAATAAAGGATTTTGTTAATGTGGAAAAGTGTGGAAGGGGTAGGGAGTGGGAGCATGTAGAATGCCCCTATATTTTTCATGTAACACTTATGTAATCTAAGTATCTTTTTTAAAAAATAAAAAAGTATATTTAAAAATGCTAGACAAAGAAACAGGAAAGGATGACCCATCAAAATGAACAAGATAAAAATATAGAAACCATCAATGAAGAAGAGAAGACTTTTAATTTACTTGGAAAAGACTTTAAAATAATGATCCCCACAATGTTCAAGAAAATGAAGGGGACAGCTGGCTGAGCTAAGCCTTTATAATTAAGACTGCATTGTGGGCTATCATCAACAATGCAACATAGGATATCCCTGGAAAAGTCTCTACTTTCCCTCAAATCAACTACTAAAGGGGCAATTCTAACTTGCTTGTACCTTTTGAGTATGATACTCGACAAATACTGAATCGAAGAAAAGGACACTAAATGAAACAAGGCAAAAAACGTGTGTCCAATCCACTAGTTCCGATTCCTACCTATCTCTTAGTCCTGAAAATCTTGACAGTCACACAGAGGCAGCAAGGCCTGGGTGCCTCCTGCCGAGGAAGCAGATCAGAGGGCCACTCAGAGCATCAAGTTAGAAACCCACACATATTGAGGAACAGGGATCCAAGTCTGGAGAGACCCAGGGCAGAGCTCAAGCACCTGAAGATTACTGCTTTCAAAAGTAAACCCAGAGCTGTAAGATATGGACTATGGTTAGTTGTAATATTTTGTAGTTTACTCTTTCATAGATTGTAACAAATGTTTCACAGCAATGCAAGGTGTTAGTGGTGTGGTGATACATGGGGGCCCTGTATGGTGATATGCATATTTGTTTCATAAGTTCATAACTTTTACTACACAATTATTGTTTATGTACATTTATGCATGAAAAATATACTTCAATACATTTTTTTTTTTTAAGTGCACCTACAGGACTGTTGAAAAAGTAAACAAATTCAACCCAGTCTTCAAAATGCTGGGCCACCTAAAAACAAAACAGACCTTTCTAAATTGACCCTACCTGGCTCCTGAGATACTCCAACAGGGAAAACACTGGAGGGAGAAAGGTCTCCCTGGGGAAAAAACTGAGAGGGGAACAGAACTGCTTAAAGACAGGAAAGAGTCCACATCTTAAAACTATAATAAATATAATAAATATAATAAAAGGGGGACTCTGAGTGAGGAGAGAATTTAAACAAATCATTAAGGAATGTGAAGAAAATTCTGTACACATACAAAACAGAAAAGATCGAGATTCCTGGAGAAGAAGAGGAAGAAAGGAAGATTTCTACTGCAGGTGAAACAATTGAAGCCAAAAAAGTACCACATATCCAAGGCAAAAATAATGTCAAGAAGAGTTTAGAAAATCTGAACAATTAAACACGGACTGCTCTAAAGGTCCAGAGTAAATTGGAGCAAGCATCAAAGAGACCTTCAGCATAAAGCCAGTCAACAACAACAACAAAAATCCTAGGCCAGAGGGAGAAACTGAATCTCAGAGTTACCACATCAAAACAAAAATGTGCCCACAAAACTGCAAAATTAAAGCCAAACTAAGAGGAAGTTACGGCTAACTCAAGGAAACAAATTAAAACTTCAGAGAACACTCAAGAAGTTGGGACAACTGATTTTAAAAGTTCAAATTTTTATCCTAAATCAATTCGTGGAGATGAAGGACTACATGGATAGAAAAAAAACTAATGTTGAATAAAGACCTAAAGGATATTAAGACAATACATGAGCATAAAGAAGAATTTGAAAGACTAAAAAGAAACATAATGGAGAATATGGGGACAAAAGGCACAGTAATGGAGATCAAAAATATACTAGATGCATTACTGCAGTAATTTGAAAAGGCAAAAGAAAGGATAATCAAAATCATAAAGTCACAGAGCAGAAAGAAAAGAGAGAAAATTGGGGTTTCCCAGAGAGCATGAAGCATAGTACCATGTCCATCATGGCTATCTCTAAATGAAAGAAGGGAAAAGGGGAAGAAAATCATTAGAGGGAAAAAAATGGCCAAAAATTTACCAACTTGTACGAAAGACATAAATATACATGTTCAAGAAAGAACTCTGCTCTCAACAGCATAAACTCTAATAGACCTACTCCAAAACATATACTAATCAGATTGTCAAACAACAAAGATAAAGAGAAAATTCAGTAAGTGGCAAGAGAAAAGTGACTCATCACATACAAAGGATCCGCATTAAGACAGCAGATTTCTCATCAGAAACCATGGAAGTAAGAAAGCAGTGGTATTATATCTTGAATTTGCTGGAAGAGAAAAACTGCTACCCAACAATTCTTTAATCAGTAAAATGTCCTTCAGAAATGAAAGGAAGTTTAAGCTATTAATATTCAAAGAATTTCAAATACACAGAAACTTGCGTATACCAACAAAAGACCTACCCTGTAAGAATTACTAAAGGAAGTTTTTCAAATTGAAATAAGACAGGAAAGAGGCTCTTCGCAAGAAGTAAAGATCTTCAGAAAATGTAACAAAGGGTAAATGCAAAACCCAATGTTAAGGTATCCTCAACATACAACAACAGTCTCTTTCCTATGCACATACGAATGCAATTGAACAGGAAAACATCCTATTACCTAATAATTGAGATACAAACTGTAAACAGGAATTGTGGGGCAAAAACAATATAAACAGGGAAAATGGAGAAATACAGGACCAGAGATCATGTATGCTATTTAAGTTTAGTAAGTAACTTCAAAGAAAATTAAAGAAAGAAGAAGCCAATAAATAAAATCATAAATGAGAGAGGGCAATATAACAATTAACGCCAGAGAACTTAAAAAGATCAAGGGGATACTATGACAAACTATGACAAAAATCTTGACAACCTATAGGAAATGGATAAATTCCTACAAAGACATGAACAACATACAGTGACAAGAAGAAGTAAAGGATTTCAATAAACAAATACAAGTGAAAGGACTGAATGAGACATCAAAACCTGCAAATAAAGAAAAGTCCAGGATGATATAGCTTCCCCGGTGAATATGAATTCAACCAAACATTCCAGGAGAAACGAATACCAATTCTTTCAATAAACTAAAGAGTAGGGAACAATACCTAACTCATTCTATGAGTTCAAGATCATCCTAACAACAAAGTCAGATAAAGGTACAAGAAAGGAGAGTTATATACCAATTTCTCTTACAATTAAAGATACAAACATCCTCAGTGAAATACTTGCAAATCAAATGGAAAACATATTAAAATAATTATGTGCCATGATTAAGTGGGATTTATCATGGGTAAATAAGGGTGATACAACATAAGGAGACCAATTAATATAATATACCTTATTATCATAATGAAGAAAACCACATGACAGTCAATTGATGCCAAAAAGGCATCTGACAAAATCCACTGGTCCCTCTTGAAAATATTCAGAGCACAGAGAAAAGAAGGAAATTTCCTCAATACGATAAAGGGGATATATGAAAAACCTGCAAGAAACATTCAATTTAATGGGAAAGGACAGAAAACCTTCCCTCTAAGATCAAGAACGAGACAAGGATGCCCACTGTCACCCCTATTATACAACACTGTACTGGAAGTTCTTGCCAGAGAAATTAGGAAAGAAAAAGAAACAATAGGAGTCCAAACTGGAAAGGAAGAAATAAAAGCTTTCCCTACTTGCAGATGGCATGATTGTATATATGGAAAATACTTAAAAATGCACAAAGAAGTTCCTAGACCTAATAAATGAATTCAACAAAGCAGTGGGGTATAAAGTCAACGTGCAAAGATCAGTACTGCGTCTCTCTACATAAACAATGAAAAATAGAAAAGTTCAATAGTAATATTCCATTTACAACAGATACCTAAAAGAACCTCTAAAGCAATCAAATATCTAGGAATAAATGTAACCAAGGATGTAAATTACTTGAACATGGAAAACTCCAAAGCACTGCTAAAAAAATAAAATTCAGAGACAAATACTTGCAGACACACAGTGAATAAATTGCCCAATGATAAGAACTACAAGAATGATCTGAAAGCTGGAAGAGATAGGCAACTAGTTCTTCAAATCCCATTTAGAATAAGCGCCAATATCTCATCAGAAACTATGGAGTCAAGAAGGCAGTGGCATTAAATATTTAAATAAGTGAAAGAAATCCCTGTCAACCAAGAATTCCATGACAAGCAAGGCTTCCTTTCAAAAAAATGAAGGCTAGATTGAGACATAAATAGATTTTTAGAAAAGCTGACGAAACCTGTCACCAGTAGCACTACCCTATCAGGAATGTTACAGGAAGTTCTTCAGATTGAAAAAAAGGATGCTAATCAATGGCTCAAACAAGCAGAAAGAAATAAAGACCTCCAGTAAAGGTAACCAAACAGGTAATCACAAGGACTATAGCATTGTACTGTTTTGTTGGTTATATAACTCTACTTCCTGCTTCATGGAGGTGCATACAAAGCATGATAACATAATGGCTTGAACGTAAAGGCACAAAAATATACTATGTCGAAGTACAAGATAAAGGTGGGGAAGAGAGGCGAAAGTATAGTATATATCACTGAAAATAAGTTGGTATCAAATTAAGTCTGATTATTACAAAGTTAAGATGTTAAATTTTAAGCCCGTGATAGCCATGAAGAAAATAGTTGAAAAAGATATTCAGAGAGAAATGAGAATTGATTTGAAATGAAATAATACACAAGTAGACAATAATGGAAATAATGAGGAGGGTCCAAAAGGGTGCAAGACCTACAAACTGAACATAGAAAAATAGCGAAAGAAAATCATTCACTGTCAGTAGATACTTTAGATGTAAATTGGACTGAACTCCAAACACATGGCAGAGATAGGAAGAATGGGGAAAAAAAGCGAAAGTGGACTGTATGTTTTCTACAAGAGACCCACCTTAAATTCAAAGACATGAATAGCTTAAAACTGAAAGGATGGAAAAAATATACACCATGCAAGTGTTAACAGTACCCACAAGAGCTGGATTATCTAGCTAATAACCAATAAAACAGACTTGCTGTCAAAAACTGTTACAAATGACAAACAGGGTCATTATGTAGAGATAAAAGGGTCAATCTAACAAGAATACATAAAAAGTATAAAGATATACATACCAAAAACAGAAAACCAAATATGTGAAACTTACGGAGAATTAGAAAGTTCTAAGTAATAGGAGATTTCAGTAAAATAAGACAATCGATGAAGTAAGAGAAAACTAGAATGATATTCCAAACTAGCTAGATGTAACACATTTACATACGAAACCTCACCCAAGAGCAACAGAATCCGTATCTTCTCAAGAGCACATGGAACATTTCTCAAAATAGACCATAGATTAGATCATCTATTTCAATAAATTGAAAAATTTAGAATGAGATTAGAGTATGAAAGCTAATGTTTAATCTGTGTATAATTAGAAAAAAGGATCATAAGTCTTCAGAAAAAAACAGAAATGGTAAAAGCGATGGATGTAGGATGACCTGAAAGTACCTTGTGTCTCTCCTTGTTGCTAGGATACCAAGGAATGAATTATGTATAAATTAGAAGGTAATGAAAGGCAACCCTCTCATGGCATCAAATTCCACTGTCAGTGGTCAGGAACATCCTGTTGAAGTAATGAATGAAAACCAACTTCAACCAGTTGCATGGACCTGCACAGAAGCCCCTAGCTGTCCTCACTTCAACTTGTTTAATTAATACAGTAAAAGTCCCACCCAGGGGTGGAGTTATCTGCCCCTTTTTGGATCATGCAATGTGTGTGCAAGCGTGATTTCCTGAACATACTAATCATACAATTATATACCAGCTCTGTGTGTTCATCCATGTGCATAAAAGCTAGTGCATATGCAAAGCAAATGGTAAGTAATGATGCAGGTACTTATGCAATAGTGAGATCGCAGCACACAGAGTCAGGACTAGAGTCGCTATAGACTGACCTTGAATCCTTACCTCTGCAGATGGAATAAACTTAAATTCTGCCTAACTCTAGGGTTAAAGTTTTTTCTCTGGTTATCCCCAAATCCCGGCTTCCCTTGGCAGGCGAGTTCATTCCTTTATTCATTAATTCTTTTTTTTTTTTTAAGATTTTATTTTATTTTTTTATTTCTCTCCCCTCCCCCCCTCCCCCCAGTTGTCTGCTCTCTGTGTCCATTCACTGTGTGTTCTTCTGTGACCGCTTCTATCCTTACCAGCAGCACCGGGAATCTGTGTTTCTTTAAGTTGCGTCACCTTGTTGTGTCAGCTTTCTGTGTGTGTATGGCGCCATTCTTGGGCAGGCTGCACTTTCTTTTGCACTGGGCGGCTCTCCTTACGGGGCGCACTCCTTGTGCGCGGGGGCTCCCCTATGCAGGGGACACCCCCGCGTGGCACTTTTTTCTTCTAGCTGACCAAGAGTTAGCATTTGGTTTTAGTTTTGCCGATTCTCTTAGGCTTTGGGCTGATTACAAGTTTGCATTTGGTTTACTTTCACGAAGGCAGTGGAGGTTTGGTTACATTGGGAGAGGTTCGTGGGTTTGAGTACCACACAATAACTCCCTTAAAGAGGAGAACTGCTGTTTGGCTTTGGTTAACTGCGAGGCAGCCTTTGGTTTTCCTTCAGTAAGGCAGTGACGGTTTGGTTGCAGTGGTAAAGCTTGTGGGTTGGAGTCCCACTCCCTCGCTCATAAAAGGGGAGCTCACTGCCTTTTGTGCCTTTGTTTTGGCTGTCCTCTTTCTCTCTCTCTCTGCCACCCGGCGGAACGAGGCATTGGTACCCAAGTGCTCACCACTAGGCTGCATTCTGAGAAATTGGTCTAAATTTGAGTATCAAGGTTACAGAAGCACAAATAATTACTATTATTGTTTGTAATGAATTTTAGCCTAGGTGTAAATTAAATGACAGAGAAATTTGGCCAAAAATACGGGCCTTTAAATTTTAACTATATATTGCAATTAAACTTGCTTTGTAAACCGCTAGAAGAGTGGACCAAAATCCCATATGCCAAAAGCTTCTTTAACTTGTGGAAAGAAAAAGAAACTAAAGACTTGTAAGTTGTGCTGTATGAGCCCCCTTTGGTCCCAGCTAAAGATCGTAAAAGCAGTAAAAAGCAAAGATGTGAAGTGATGGAAAGCTTGGAAACAACCATACCAAAGGAGTAAGAATTATGCATCATCTTAGAAATTTTATGTTTTTGTTGGTGTATCTTAAGTCTTTTGTGTTTTCCTGTTTGTTCAGTGTATATTTTCATACCTCTGTATGGTAATATTAGAGTAGCAAATAAAAATTCTTAAAAGGGCTCTATTGAAATGTCTAAAAGAATTAAATAAGTGCTTGTGTTAATACAGAAATTAGAGTCTACTTCATCAAAGCAGATTTTTGTACATCAGTCATATCATGTGTTGAAACTCTGCAACAATTAATGGTTTTGAGGGTTATTGAGGGTACTGGAATCCCCTCATTCCTCATTTAGCCCAAATACGTATGTGTTTTTCAGAAAAGGTTGTACATGGGATTGGAGGGGCCCCAGCAAGCTGCTTTCTATAAAAGTACAGAGTGGTTGAGCATCTGCTTCCCATGTACGAGGTCCTGGGTTCGATCCCTGCTACTCCTCTAACAACAAGCAAACAACCACCAAAAAATAGCAAAGAGAGCAATAGCACAGGCTCAAGCTGTAAAGGCGGATGGACCCTGACCTCCCTGTGAATTGGATGTGGCCAGTACTGACATTAGCTTTGCGTGGGGTTTCTGACAAGGACAACTTTCTAAACAAATACCTGTTGGGTTTGGTCACAGATGTGGAAGGGGGGCAAATTACAGCCCCCTAGAGTAGCAACTATGTGCAGCATACCATAACCTGTTGCAAGTGGAGGGCTTAAGCCAAAAGTGTCTGTCATCTCTATGGATGGCAAAAGAACTGTCATCCCTATCCAAGGGTGGACTGCAGATACTGGGAACGAAACAGGAACCATGGGCTGCCGTGGCAGACATGTGTGCAAGGACATGTGGGACACCTGCCAGCGGTGACTGGTAATTGTCACGTCCCCACCCACTCCACTAACACCCCTCCTGGGAAAGGGGAGGCAGATACCCTTGCCAAGAGTTGAAACCTGAGAAGCAGCAGAGTAGCTCCACAGGAAAAGCAGGCATCATGGCTACGAGACCCCGTGGCAGCAATTCCAGCTGCCTGTTACTCACCAGCAGCTCGTGGACATCACCCACGAGTGCCCGTCATGCTCACTCCAACGACTGCAGCAATTACCTCACCGGATGGGACATACTGGCCGAGCACAGCCTCCAGTAGCACCACGGCAAGTGGATTACATCAGTCCCCAGCCACACTCCGAAGGGGCAAGGTATGCTTTCACTGCCACAGACACTCCCTCAGCAGGACTCCTGTAACCAGCAAGCCTAGAAAAAGTAATGCCCTAATCGGGGTGCCAGCCCAAACTGACTGTAACCAAGAAACCCCACTTCCTGGCCACCTCACACAGATTTCGGCGGTACATCAGAGCACTGTTCAAACTTCCCATCTGCCTTATAACCCCACTGGTGGGGATCTTAGAGAAAGGATGAATAGCCTTTAAAGGAGGAGACAAAAACCAGTAGGGATCTTTACAACAATTCAGCTAAAAAGCCCTCTCCAACCGTAACCTGTTTAAATTGAGCACCTCAGGCTACAGCCCCTGCTCCAACTGAAATGCTAATAGCAAGACCCATGCAAACCTTGAGAATACAAATTAAAGGACCAGTAGCCCTCCAGCCCAAAGGGGAAGTATTAGAAATCTGTTGCTGCCGATGCCTCAAACCATACAAGCTGAGAAAATGAGGTCACCTCATGGTGGCACCCGCTGGTGCTGGTCTGTGCAGCCTCACTGGCTGGGAATCTTAAACCCTTGGGGAAGAGGAGTCACCCAAAACATTACCATAAAGCCACAAGGAAATTTAAGTATCTTTTAGTATTCGTAAACACCTTTTCAGGATGAGTGGAAGGCTTTCCCTTCTGCACAAAACAGGTTTCCAGGGTAAATAATTTCCTCCTCCAGGGATCATCCTGAAGTTTGGATGCCCTGAACAACTCAGAATAGGAACCTGCTTTTATTTCAGCTGTGGTGCAAGGTGTCAACCAGTGTCTCAGAATTAAGTGGAAACTGCATGTAGCAGGGAGACCCGAGTTGTCAGGAAAGCGATAAAGAACGAGCTATACTTTAAAGAAATCCTTATATAGAATTGGTCAAGAGGCACCATTAGAAGGAACAGAAGCGCTTAACCTAGCTCTCCTTTGGGGCAGGGTGGCCCCTAGAAGAGGGTTTGAGTTAAGTCCTTTCGAGCTTTTGTATGGAAGGCCATTCCTGAGCCACCCAAGGGAATAACCTAATTCCCCAGTAACCTTAGAGGGAGCCATCCATAAGTGGGCCTTGCAAGTAGGAGAGCTCCTCGCCACCATCTCGCATATGCAAAAAAGCGCCTAAGATGGCACACTGACCAGCCCTTCTCAGTCTGGGATCAGGTTCTTTCAAAAGTTTGGAAAAACAAACACCCTGAAAATGAGCTTACATCTAAATGGGAGGAAACTTACACAGTATTATTCATCTCTCATTCTTCTCTTAAGTTACAGGGAATCAAGTCCTGGGTCCATTACGTCCACGCAATACCTTAGCACTTATCAAATCTGGCAGATAAAGGAGGTCCTAAACCAGACACCGCACTTGTGCATGAAGCAAACTTTGAAGTGGAGCTGGTTGGGAAACTGCGTTTCCTATTCAGAAATAAAAACCTCCACCAGATACTAAGTCTGTTCTTTCTCTTACAGAACCACCCTCAGGGAAGATACTAATCATCCCTCCCACCTGTTTGCACATCATCCAAAACCTCTACTATAGAACCAAGGTTGGTCATGTGTAAATCTGCACAATCAATACCAAATAATGCCCGGGCCAGTTATACTGTGGAATGCTTCAGTTAACCTGCCCTTCAAAGCAGTGGCCAGAAAAGCCTACTTAAACAAAATTCAACAGACTTTTGTAAAAGCGACCCTGAAACACGTATACCACAAAAACTCTAAAAAAAACCTATTAATCCCTTTGTTTATCTTTCAGGAGTCACGGCATTCACCAGGACTGTAAGCCACACCCTTATATTTAACCTCTAATCTCTCCAAAGAAGTGAGAGCATTAAGAAACTAAAAAAACAAAGCCAATAACCTCATAATGGGGAAATAAGTTTTCCTCCTTGGGCACATCCAGCTTCACAAAGTGGCTTCCTTCCTTCATTAACTACTACCTTGATTCTTTTGGCATTTGTACCCATACTCAAACCACGCATGCCACGCTTCATTCCAAAGCAACTGCAAACTCTAACAGACTGACTTTTCCCCCTCAGGACACCTTCTTACTGTACTTTCCCAAGAGATCAACGCCCTTAGTGTCATCAGGAAGTAGTTATAGATGCTCTAAGCTTTGTCCCTTTCCCCTGCGATAAAAATAGCACCAAAAACTAGAAGTAGGGATTGGATGGATGTAGGGGGACCAAACACCTGAAAATATCTTGTTTCTCTCCCTGTTGCTAGGAAATAGGGGAATGAATTAAATGCAAATTAGAAGGTAATGGGATGAAACCCTCTCTTGGCACCAAATTCCACTTTCGGTGTCAAGGATATCCTGTTGCAGCAATGAAGTATGAAAACCAGCTTCAACCAGTTGCACGGACCTGCGCAGAAGAAGCCCCTTGATGTCCTCACTTCAACTTGCTTAATTGATACAGTAAAACTACCACCCAAGGGTGGAGTATCTGCCCCATTTTTGCTCACGCAATGTGTGTGCAAGTGATTTCCTGACTAACCATGCAATTATATAACCAGCTATGTGTGTTCTTCCAAGTGCACAAAAGCTAATGCATAATGAGAGCCAATGCTAAGTAGTAACTTCAGTATTTAAGCAAGAGTGAAAGTGCAGCACAGGGAGTCTGGTCTGAGTGACTTTAGCCCAACCTTGGCTCCTGTGTGCAGACATAATAAATAGAAGTTCTGCCTAACTCTTGGGTTAAAGCTTTTTCTCTGGCTATCCCCAAAGGCTCACTTTTGGGGCCTAACAGAAGCACATCACAGTGTTTATAAGTAGCAATGCTAACACCATATGGGTATGACAGTGGTTAATAGTGAACGTCTAAAGTCATGCACGAAGCTAAAAAATTTAACATGGGACTGTAGAGTATAGGAAACCTCACATGGAATATGAGTTTGGGCAATACCGCATATATAAGACTGTTTTCTTTGCACGGAACAAATGTACAATAATGTTACAAGATGTTCCTATCACAAAAAGATATAACTGAAGCAAACTATGGACAATACAGTACAGTAATATATTAACAATCTTCCTCTAAGCGTTTAAAAAAAAGGAAATAGGAGGGTGGGAGCAAAATGGCATCCAAGTGAGTGCACCCTCGTCACCCCTCCTGCAAAAAGCCGGCTGGGTGGGACAGAATCCTGCCTGAGTGAGCAGTTTTAGGAACCCGCAAAGCAGGAGGTTTCTGGACATCGATCTTGAGACAGTGTGACAAAAGGAGTGCTTGCTCAAGGTAAAACCCCGGGATTCTGACACTCGAGCTGGAAGCTGTGGGAATGCTATACCCATCCCCTAGGGCTGATGGCCACAGGCATGCCCTGAACACCACCAGTCACACGCAGGCACACCTGTGCCCCGTGTTCCCCAAACACATGATCCCTGAACCTGCATTTCCGGAACCCCGCATTCCCTGAATCCTGGCATTCCCCCAGCCCTCCGGTTTCAACAAACTCCGAGAGTGGGAGGGTTTTTGTGAGGAGTGCAGAGGGGTTTGAGGAGTGCAGGTTCAAGTGTCTGGTCCTCCCTTTTTATGAGCTTGAAGGAACATGCCAGCTGGCTTGGGGAGAGGCTAGGAAGAGAGGAGAAGTGAATCTGCTGAGAAAGTCCAATTTACCTAAACACCCTGGAATAAGGAAACTTCGTCTGGGAGAAGGTGGAGTCAGAAAATTAACGAGTCCTGTGCAGCACACCTAAGGGAGGGGGACAGTAGGACTTGCTTTGTAGGCTTCCAGTAGCATATTTAGGGTTCCTGGCAAGGTGTGGGTGCTCTCTCTTAAAGAGATGAGTCATTATTTCTGCCATGAGTTGGTTTACCAGGGTCCCATCTAAATTTCTAAGGGGAGCTCTCACAAGGGTCTCCTGCTGCCATGGCAGAGAGGCTAGTAAGGGAGAGAGAAAGGAGAAAGGACAGATTCCTCTCCTAAGCAGTTTATTCAACTGCAAAGAGGATTCCTTGCTGGAACCCTGTCTGTTTCTGTTTGTTTGTTTTCTTGTTTTTCCTTCCGCTTCATCCCACCACCACCCTTTACTTTTTTCCCCTCGTTTCCTCTTTTTGTCTATTAGGTGCGACAGAACGGTGTTTCTTGTTTGTTGTTCTTCCTCGTCCTCAAATTCTTCTTTTCTGTATGCACTAATTTTGGCTACCACCGCTATCCCCTTTCCTTTACATCTTTCTATCTTCCATCTTCTGTTGTTTCCCTTATATTCAAACTCTCTTTGTTTAGCTCCCAATTCTTCTGACTTTGCATTTCTAACACCTCTATTCTGTTTTCTATCTTTTATTCACTCTTCATGTTATTGTCCTTTGTTTTCTCTTGCCCTCCCTCCTGACCACACTGGCCTTTTTAATTCATACTATATTCTTCTGCATATTCAGTTTACCATCTCATTATAGATACCACAATTTTTTATTCCTATAACTCTACACAGTTTACATGAGTTTAATATCCATTCTTCTAGATCTTATATGGTTCTTCTGCTAACATTTACTATCAATACTACTATTATACTTTTTATTGCTCCTAACCTCTTTTGCTTTTCATGGCATTAATATTTTCCATCAAGGGAACTTAGACAGCAACAAGGAAATAGAATAAAAAGAACAAAGTGTCAATGAGAAAACTTAACACACAGAAAAAAACGGCACCTAAATAAAACCCAAGACTAGACGGAGAAGCTAATCAACTGAACAAACCCATCAAGATAAATGATGACCAGACAGCAACAAAAAATTATAGAACATACCAATAAACAGGAAAACATGGCCCAATCCAATCAACAACCGAAAAATCAGGAAGAGGAGCAGAATATTGAGAAATTAATCAAAACTCTCAAAAGAAATAGCATGGCCCAATTTAATGAATTGAAGGAAGAGACTAAGGATGTTAAGAAAACACTTGGAGAGCATACAGAAGATATTGCAAACGTATGCAAAAAGATGATGGATATGATAGTGATGAACGGCACAATCCAAGAAATAAAAAATACATGCTCAGCAAATAACAGCAGATTTGAAGAGACAGAGGAAAGAATTAGTGATGTCGAAGGCAGTACTTCTGAAATCAAACAGATAGTAGAACTGATAGGTGAATAGAAATAAAAATTCCAGCAGGGACTTAGGGACCTGAATGATAATGCAAAATGCACAAATACACACATTGTAGGCATCACAGAGGAGAAGAGAAGGAAAGGGGGACAGAAGGGGTGTTGGAGGAAATAATGGCTGAAAACTTCACAAACATGACCAGGAAGCACAACACCACCCAAAGGCATAAATCACAACAGGCCAACCACGAGAAACATACTTGTCAAATGATGAAATGCTCCAGACAAAAAGAAAGTACTGAAGGCAGCAAGAGAAAAGAGAACCAACACATACAAGGGAAATTCAATAAGCTTTCGTGCTGACTTCACATCTGAAACCATGGAGGTAAGAAGGCAGTGGTTTGACATAGTCAAGGTATTTCCAGCCCAGAATACTCTATCCAGCAAAGCAGGCATTCAAAAATGACAGAGAGTTGAAAATATTCACAGATAAACAGAAACTAAGAGAATATGTCAACAAGAAACCTGCCCTTCAAGAAATACTAATGGGACTTCTGCAGGAGGAAAGGAAAAAAAAAAAAAAAAAAAACAGGAGAGAGTTGGAGGAGAGCGTAAGAACAACTAAAAAGACAGAAAGAGAAAAAACAACAACATTTGACATACACAAATCCAAAGAAAATATAGCTAATACAAGAAATTCCTTCAGAGTAATAACATTGATTGTTAATGGATTAAACTCTCCTGTCAAGAGACACAGATTGGAAGAATGGATAAGGAAATATGAATGACCCGTCTCTATGCTGTCTACAAGAAATTCACCTTAGACCCAGGGATACAAGGATACTGAAAGTGAACGCCTGAAAAACAATCTTACAGGCACACGATAACCAAAAAAGGGCAGGAGTAGTAGCTATAATAATATTGGACAAAATAGACTTTACATGCGAAACTATTGTGAGAGACAAAGATGGACACTACATATTAGTAAAAGAGGCAATCTTTCAAGAAGAAAGAACAATCCTAATCAGGGCACCTCCAAATATGTGAGGTAAGTAAACACTGGGAAAACTAAGTGGAGGAATAGACGACTCTACAATTACAGTACAGAACTCTAATACATCATTAGGTTAAACATCTCCACAGAGAATCAATAAAGAAACAAAAACTTTGAACAATATATTAGAGGATCTGGACCTAATAGTCATTTACAGAACATTACACCCAAATACAGCACCATATACATTCTTCTCAAGTGCACATGGAGCATTTTTCAAGACAGACTACATGCTAGGCCACACAGAAAGTCTCAATGAATTCAGAAATACTGAAATCATACAATATAATTTCTCTGGCCACGGTGGAATGAAGCTGGAAATCTGCCAGGTCCAGTGACCCAGATTAGGAACCAAGATAAAGAAGCAAAGCAACACACATAAACACTGAGTCAAGGAAGAAATTTCAAAAGAAATCAGTAACTACCATGAAACTAACGAAAATAACAACACAACATATATCAAAACTCATGGGATGCGGCAAAAACTATAGTGACAGGGAAATTCATAGCCATAAACACATACATCAAAAAGGAAGGAAGCTACAATTGAAGGCCTAACTTCACACTTGGAGGAACTGTAGAACAACAACAAACTAACTGCAAAGGAAGAACAAAGAAAGAAATAGCAAAGATCAGAGCAGAACTAAATGCAATAAAAAATAAGAAAGCACTAGCAAAAATAAACAGAAGCAAGAGCTTGTTCTTTGGGAAGATCAATAAAATTGACAAACCTTACTTAGACTAAGGAAAAAAAAAGTGAAGATGCAAATGCACAAAATGAAAAAATGAGAAAGGGGATATCAACTCTGACCTCACAGAAATAAAGACTATTATAAGAGGATATCATGAAAAAGTACATGTCAACAAAAGAGGCAATTTAGAGGAAATGGACAAATTCCTAGAAACACATAAGCAGCGGACACATGTGGGAGGAAGAGCACCCGGCTTGCCACAGTAGCAAACGGTGCGGCAAGAAGTGATACCGCCTCTGCCCACTGGGCCTAGATAAGGTGACTACGCCTGACTAGGCTTTTGCTGCTTTTTCATTACTATTACTATTAGTAAATACTGTACAAGATGGTTGGGCTATGCACATAGCCTTGAAAAGCACTGCAAAAGTTTATTGTTGGGTTCTTTACAGATAAAGGAATGCAGTTGGCTTGATTTGTCCAAGAAGACATTAAAGAAAGTCTTAGGAAGTTTTAAAACAAAGTGATAGCCTTGTAACTGGACTTTAACTTTTTGCAACAAACTAGCAGTATTTGGGATTGCTGCATACTAGTGTTGTTACTTTAATCTATAGTAAGGGGTTGTTTTTGTGACATATACTCTTTTATAATAATTAAAACTATAATTAACCATATTGTACTGTTCTTTAATATTATGCTGAAATATTGGTAACTTTATACACTTTTAAGCATTCATAGAAACTTTTTATCCATACGACTTTAATTAATAGAGGGTTTAAGGGAAGAAAAAGTTGTTAATTTTATAACACTGTAAAACACCTTTATTTAGCTTATAACATATTAAATGAACTTAATTATTACTTTAATTTTTCTTTCAAGGTAAAAGAACAAATCTCTTACAATTAGTTTGGAACAAAAGGCTACTGTTCAGGATTAGGTCTTGAGAAAGCAGTTTTGAACGTTATGTTCCTTTAAGAGATAAAGCTTTTTTTTTTGGAACACCGAGGAAACGATAAGCACAAGAAACATAAGACAGACTCTCTTTGTATACTGACTGAGGATAAGAACTTTTACTAAAACAGATTAATGGTGAGAGGCCTTGAGAAAGAACAAAAATTTTTAACTTTGCATCAGCATACTACCCGACACCAAAGCCTGTAAAATTTTATAGATAGACCTATTAAATTTTATTTAACTTTAACTGTAAAAATTCTTTGTCCATTAATCTTCTGCAGTTTTAGCATTCACTCAGGTTTCGTCCTTGCGGCTGGGGCGGCTTGCACCCCGACGCTGACGGGGGGGTTTGGAGGGGTCAGCTGGCTGCAAAGGCGTCTGAGGCTGCGGCAGACAGCCTTAGAGGGGCTCTCAGGCGTGGAGGACGCGCGGCGAGGGGAGAAAGAATGCCGCGGAGACCAGGTCTGGTACGCAAGTCCGGTTTATTGCGGAAGGGGACACAGCTTTATAGGGTTAGGGACTGCGTGGAGGGATTTGATAGGTGCGGGCAGGTACTGCTTCCTGATAGGTGATTGTAAGCGGTTGCTAGGCAGAGGGCTGGCTGAGAGGTTTGGAATAGGGGAGGGGAAAGGGGGAGTGAGAGCTGGCCGGATGTTGGGCTAGGCGGGAGATTAAAAGGGGGAGGGCAGCGCTAGCCAGCCGTTAGCAGCAAAGGCCTAGTCAGGCGTAGTCACCTTATCTAGGCCCAGTGGGCAGAGGCGGTATCACTTCTTGCCGCACCGTTTGCTACTGTGGCAAGCCGGGTGCTCTTCCTCCCACAGACACAGATGAAAGTAGAAATTGATGCTCACAACAAACCAATCAAATGTAAAGAGATAGAATTGGCCATTAAAAACCTCCCAAATGAGAAGAGCCCTGGGCCAGATGGCTTCACAGGTGATATCTACCAAGCATTCCAGAAAGAAGTAACAACATCTCGTGTGAACCCTTTAAAAAAAAATCAAAATAGAAGGAACACTGCCTATCTCATTTTATGATGCCAACATTACTCCAATGCCAAAGCCAAACAAAGACACCACAAGAAAGGAAAATTAGACCAATCGCTCTATGAACTTAGATGTGAAAATCGTCAACAAAATACTTGCTAATAGTATTCAACAACACATCAAACGAATTATACACCATGACCAAGTGGGTTTCATTCCTAGTAAGCAAGGATTGTTCAACATAAGAAAATCAATCAATGTAATAAACCACAAACATATTGCAGGGGGAAAAAAATCACACAACCATTAATCTATAAATGCAGAAAAACCACTTGACAAAATACAGTGCCGTATCTTGATAAAAATACTGCAAAAGACAGGAATAGAAGGAAACTTTCTGAACATGATAAAGGGTATATGTGAAAAACCCAGAGCTAACATCATGTACAATGGTGAAATCCCAAAATCTTTCCTTCTAAGATCAGGAACAAGACAAGGATGTCCACATTCACCCCTCCTATTTAACACTGTGTTAATACTTGTTCAAGCCCTGAGGCAAAATCTAGATATAAAAAGCATCCAAATTCGGAAGGAAGAAGTCAAAACTTCACTATCTGCAGATGACATGATTCCACACATAGAAAGCCCTGAGAAGTCTATAACAAAGATTCTAGAACTCATAATTTAGTTCAGTAAAGTTGCAGGTTATGAGATCAATGTGCAAAAATCAAAAGCATTTACGTATGGTACTACTGAGCAACCTGAGGAGGAACTCAAGAAACAAATACCATTTACAACAGTTTAAATAAAAAAGAAACAAGAAATATGTAGGAATATATTTAACTAAAGATGTAAAAGACTTATACACAGAAAACTAAACAACTCTGTTAAAGGAAATCAAAGAAGACTTGAATAAATGGGAGAATATTTCCTGTTCATGGATAGGAAGACTAAATATCATTAAGATGTCTATTCTGCCCAAATGGATCTACAGATTTAATGCAATCCCAATGAAAATCAACACGGCGTTTTTTAATGAACTAGGAAAACTAACTACGAAACTTATTAGGAAAGGAAAGAGGCCCCGGATAGCCAAAAACATATTGAAAAATAAAAAGTAAATTGGAGGAATCACAGAACCTGACTTTAATACCTATTATAAAGCTACACTGGTCAAAACTGGCAAGGTGTTGGCGCAAGGAAAGACATAGTGGCAAATGGAACCAAATTGAGAGTTCTGACATAGATGCTCAAATATAAAAGTCATCTGATATGTGACAAGGTCACCAACCCCACTCAACTGGGAGATAATGGCCTCTTCAACAAATGGTGCTTGGACAACTGGAAATCCATATGCGAAAGAAAGAAAGAGGATTACCACCTCATACCTTATAAAAAATCAGCTCAAGATGGATCAGCAACCTAAATATAAGAGCCAAGACCATAAAGACCTGGTGAAACAATGTAGGGAAGCATCTACAGAACCTTGTAATAGGAAATGGCTTCATGAACTTCATGCCCTAAGCACGAGCAGCAAAGGAACAAATAGGTAAATGGAACCTCCTCAACATTAAAGCCTTTTGCAACTCAAAGGAGTTTGTCAAGAAAGTGAAAAGACAGCCTACATAATGGGAGAAAATATTTGGAGACCATGTATCTGATAGGAGACAAATATCCTGCATATTTATAAAGAAATCCTGTATCTCGAAAATAAAGAGACAATCAACCCATTTAAAAAGTGGGCAAGAGATGTGCAGAGATGCTGCTTGAAAGAAGAAATATAAATGGATAAAAGGAACATGTATAGATGCTCAAAATCACTACCTATTAGGGAAATGCAAATCAAAACTACAATGAGATACCATCTGACTGCCATTAGACTGGCTGCTATTCAAAAAACAGAGGATTACAAGTGTTGGAGAGGATGTGGAGGAATAACAACACTCATCCACTACTGGTGGGAATGCAGAAGAATCCAGCCATTCCGGAGGACAGGTTCATGGTTCCTCAGAAAACTAGCTATAAATCTGACATATGACCCATCAATTCCACTGCTGAGTATATACCCAGAAGAACTGAAAATGAGGACACAAACCGATAATATTCGCACCAATGTTCACAGCGGCAATATTCACTATTGTTAAAAGCGGCAATCAGCCCAAATGCCCATCGACAGATGAATGGATAAACAAAATGTGGTATGTACATACAATGGAATACGACTCACCTGTAAGAAGGAACACAGTACTAACACATGGGATAATGTGGGTGAATCTTGAGGACACTTTGTTGAGTAAGACAAGCCAGGCATTGAAGGACAAATACTATATGACCTCTCTGATATGAATTACACAAATCTAGCGGTCTCAGACAGCTAGAGACCGGATGACAGGCTTACAGGAAATTGAAGGGGGAGGAAGGTTGTGAGCTGATGCCTACATGGGTGAAATCTATGATAAAGTGGTGGTAAGGAGTTGTAAAGGGAAGGGATAAGATGGGGCATAGAGATACAATCGGGTGGGGTTTTGCAGGCTTCAGGGGTGTAGGGTTGGGCAGCTGAGTCGGGTGGCCCAAGGAACTGGGGGGAGGTTGGAGGGAGCACATGAATATGGGAGATTGTCATGTATGTGGTGGAAACTATATAATATTGAGAAAACTCTTTAGAAAATATAATAAGGAAGGTTTACCTGTTTAAGGTGCTTAATGGGGGGCATCTGGCACAGGGCAGGCATCTAGGGAGTGTGTGAGTACTGATTGCTATAGTGTGTTATATCACTGGTTGGAGACGTGTATGATGTGCGGGAAAGTGTACACCCATCCTGGGGAGGCCACATGTTCTCAGACAGAGGGAATTGTGTCTTTTGAGAGAACTGGTGGCTCCCAGTATGGAGTGTCAAGCTCTCAGCATTGTTTCAAGTATTTGGGAATCTGTTCCTTCAAACAGGGAAGTTTGGTTGTCACTGTGGGCCCATAAGGGAGAGGGTAAAAGGAATAGAATAGATGGAAGCAGGGAACTGGGGGGCCATGGAAGTACTCCACAAGATTGTGCAATGATGGATACAAGAAGAGTTGAATTTCACCAAAAATATATGAAAGCATACAGTCTAAAATATCGACCATCATGTAAAACAAAATGGAACCATTTTTGGTAGTGATGGTTTAATATCTGTACATCAGCTGCAGCAAATGTAACACGACTATGTAAAAAGATCATTGCTGGAGAAGAGGGAGAAGGGTTTGATGTTGGATATATGGGTTTCTCTGATATTGTATATGTGACTTTATTGTGATCTAAAACTTCTTTGAAGAAAAACTTAAAATTTTTTTTTAAAAAGTATGTAGACACCAAGGAAGGAATGAATGGAATTGCCTTGCCACTGTACAGAGAGGGCAACAAGTATTACTGTATTACAGGCGAAATGTCATAAACAAAGTTTTGTGATATTTTTCATTTTTAATACCCCAATTTTTTTTCCACATTTTTTAGTTTTCTTAAGTTAGTAAGTATTCTATTCCTAATCTTTAAACCTATCATTCCTATTTCATTTTCCTACTAACTGAATTAGGCAATACACTAGGCTTCATTTTTTCCTAAGAAGTTTTAGACCACAGAGGGGTTCAAATATGGCAGGGGAGGAGCACTGATGTGGGGTGTTATTGATGGGGGATATATGGATAGGAGAGAGTTCTCCAGGGCATGGAAATAGGCATACGAAAATGTTCACATATTCGCTGGGTATTTTCACATACTGCGAGTTACAAAGGGAGGGAGTGCTGAGTTCCTAGCCAGAGGAGTCCTGTCACATTCCCCAATGGAACAGCAACAATACCCCAAATGCAAGGGAAAAGACCAGTGAAGAAAGATGGTGCAATGATGAGACCTTGGTACTATGACTAGGTGTGGGAGCCTCTGTTCCTGAAATATCAACTAGACCAAGAGCTTCAAGGTGCCTAACAGTTACTTCCTGAGAGCCTCCATGTTGCTCAAATGTGGCCACTCTCTAAGGCAAACTCAGCACGTAAATGCATTACATTTCCCCCAGTGTGGAACATGGCTCCTGGGGATGAGCCTGCCTGGCACCGAGAGATTACTACCCAGCATCAGTTGGTGATGCAGCTAGAAAAAGACCTTGATTAAAAGAGGGAAATGGTAAAGACAAATGAGTTTATATGGCTAAGAGACTTCAAAATGAGTCAGGAGGTCATCGGAGGGGTCGCACTACACACTTCTCAGCAGGATCTCAGAGACAGCCAAAGTAGATACAAACCCAGGTACTGGTGTTCCCGAGGGTTGCAGAGATCTATAGGTTCTACAGTCATGGCAGGTAACTCTGGTGTTCAGTGCCCTGTCAGTGGTCCCTAATTTGGAATTTGTGTGCCTGTGTGCGATGGAGTTGGACTCAGATGTGACTTTTCTACACATGCCTCTTCTGTCACTTTAACTGAACTTGTGGTTGGTGCTGGGGTTGGTGTATAACCAGGAGACTTAAATCTCTGGACTGGACATGTGCCACCTGGGCCCTGAGCCTCAGCAGAGTTGCAACTCCTACTCTCCAGTTCATTGGACTTAACCAGGTCAGCTCACAGGTTGGTGAAGATGGTCAACCACCACACCAAGTAACCGAGGGCGTCTATAACTGCAAGCAGGAGAACTGCATCCATCAAAAGGCACTTCTGAGATCGTAATGGAATGAAGCCAGAAATCAATTAACAGGCCGAGAGCAGGAAAAATCACTAACATATGGAGATTAGACAACATACTCTTTAACAAACAGTGGGTCAAAGAAGAAGTTACTAGAGAAATCAGTAAATACATTAAAGAGCATGAAAATGAAACAAGAACATAAAAAAAATCTGTGGAAGGCAATGAAAGCAGCAGTGGGAAGGAAATTTAGAGCTCTCAGTGCTTACCTTAAGAAAGAAGAAAGCTATTATCACAAATCAAACTGCACACATTGGAGGAATGAGAAAAAGCAAGTGGCTGGAAAGAACTAGCAAAGATTAAATAGAAACAAATGGAACTGTGAACAATAAAACAAGTAACAGAGAGAATGAGGAAAACGAGAGTTGTTTTTTCCCCAAGAATATCAACAAAAGAAAAAGAAAAAAAACATAGATAAAGAAAAAAGAGAGAAAATTCAAATAAAGAACATCAGAAATGAGCAGGGGGGTTGGGATATTACTATTGATCATCCATGGAAATAAGAAAGATCAAAAGATGATTTATGATTTCTTTGAATTTAGCTCTTCCTTCTTTTATAATATAGGTGTTTAGTGCCATCAATGTCCCTCTCGGCACTGGCTTCACGGTATCCCATAAGTTCTGAATAGGTGAGAACTCATTTTCATTTGTCTCAATATATTTACTAATTTCACTTACAATTTCTTCTTTGACCTCCTGATAGTTTAAGAATGTATTTTGCCTTCACACACTCTGCAAATTTTCTTCTTTCCTATCTTTTCCAGTTTCATTCCATTATGATCTGAGAAGGTGCTTTGTATAGTTTCAGTCTTTATATATTTAATGAGACCTGCATTGTGCCCTAACGTGGTGTCACCCGGAGAAAGATTCATTGGCACTTCAGAAGAATGTATAACCTGCTGTGTTTGGATGCAGTGTACTCGACATGTCCATCAGGTCTAACTCGCATTGTTTCTCATATTGTTCAAGTTCTGCTGCCTTGTTGAACTTCTGTCTAGTTGTTCTATCTAACGATGTGAGCAGGAGGTTGAGGATTTCAACAATTATTGTAGAGATGTCTGCTTCTCTCTTCAGTTTTGCCAGAGTTTGTCTCATGTATTCTGGGGCACCCAGGCTAGATGCATAGATATTAATGGCTGTTATAACTTTCTGGTGGATTTCCCTTTTACCAATATATAATGGCCTTCTGTAGCTCATAGCTTTTTTTTTTTTTTTTTTGCATTTAAAGTTTGTTTTGTCCAATATTAGCATAGGTGTTACCTTGCTCTTTTTTGGTTACTGTTTGCATGGAGTATCTTTTTCTAACTTTTTACACTCAGTTTGTATGCCTGGGTCTAAGGTGAGTCTCCTTAAGCAGTATATGGATGGTTCATGAGTATTTCTCCATTCTGTCAGTCTGTATCTTTTGAATGGGGAGTTTCATCCATTCATATTCAATGAGATTAACTGAAAATGCATTATTTACTTCCACCATTTCAGTCTTTGGTTTTCACATGTCATATTATATTTTTGTCAGTCTTGTTACTCTTTCGGTTAACCTTTCTGTTATTCTTTCTTCTCTACTCTCTTCCAGGCCTCTCTCTCTTTATTCTTTCAGGCTCTAATACATCCTTTAATATTCCTAAGGTGGATTCTTTTTTACGACCTATCGTTTGTTAGTCTGTGAATATACTTTATACTCATCTTCATATTTCAAGGACAGTTTTACTGGTAAAAAATTCTTGGCTGGCAGTTTTTCTCTTTCAGTATCCTCATTATATCATACTACTGTCTTCTCATCTCCATGGGCTCTGAAGAGAAATCCATGCCAAGTCTCTCTCGGGCATCACCTGTGATGGTTTCCATCCATCCTACTAATCTCAGGATTTTCTCTTTCTCTTTGACATTTGACATTCTGAGTAGTACGTGTCTTGGTGTATTTGGTCTATTTGGATTTATTTCGACTGGGGTACGGTGTGCTGATTGGTATTTCCTCAAATACTCTTTCTGTCCCCTTTCCCTTCTGTTTTCCTTCCGGATCTCCCATGGCATGTATTTTATTGTGTCTCATCTTGTCAACTCACTGAGCCGCTGCTCAATCTTTCCCACTCTTTCCCTTGATGTTCTTTCCTCTCTTCAGTTTCAGCTCTTCTGTCTTTGGTATCACATTTTCATTTCTTCTGTCATTTCGAGTCTGCATATGTTGTATGCCTCTAATGTTTCTTTTATTTCACCTATTGTGACTTCCATGCCCATGAGTTGTTAGTTTTCTCTTCAGGATTTCAAATTTTTTTGTACTGCTCAATGGTTTCTTACTGTCACTTATCACTTTACCCATGTTGTCTTTTTATTCGTTAATTTGATTGGGGAAATTGGTGTGCATCTTGTTAATTAGTTTTCTCAAATCCCCCATCTCTTCTGGGGACTTGATATATTCCTTTTTTGGGGCTATGTTCTTCCTTTTTCCCAGTATGGCTCCTAATTTTTTGCTGATCTCTAGGTATCTGATTAGGATATAGTTTTAGTCAGATGCTCACTTTCTTTCTCCTTTGTGGGGATTTAGTGGCGGGAGCCTGTGTGTTATGACAGCTCTTTGATTCTTGGTTCAACCGGGATCATTACGATTGTCCCTGTTAGTTGCTCACAACTGGGTTCTGGACCCAGTAATTGGTTGCAGTCCTGCTTCCTAACATCTTGGAGAAGAAAGCTATAAAGGCCAGGAAAAGCCTCTCTTACTTATTTTCAATTTTCTTACATGCACTTCTTTGGCCTACCAGTAGATGGTGATCTTGCAACACAGATAAGATCAATTGTGATAGAGGTTTCTGCCTGGAGGCTAAGAGCTTTGTAATTCAAACTTTCTCAGAGGCAGTTCTCCAGCCTTCTTTGGAAGCCCCCTCCCTTTTCCTGGTAGGAAATAATTTCACCCCTCTCTGGGTCTCCTCAACAAACAGTCCTGGTTAGTAGAGGAGATTAGGAGGGTTGTATATCTTTAGCCCCTTGCTGTCTCACTAGGCAAACAATGGCATGATCTCACCCAGTCCAGAAGGGCTCATGGGAACACAGCAAACCAAATTTACGGGTCAAATGTTGTCAGCCTTCATCTGTACTCCTCTCTCTCCCCTTTTGTGAGGGCACGGATCCCTGGAGCCCCCTTTGTCTGTAGCCAGAGACCCGATTATTCTAACATGTCTTTAGTGTGGTGGGGAGGTGGCAGCAGTAACAGCTGATGTTTTCACCTCTCAGTTCTGCTTTCGTGATTCCCCTCGTTTGTTCCTCTCTCCTCTGGGGGTGTCCAGCCTTCACTTGGTGTCCTAAACTCTAGAAGATCTTTCTCCTGTCTGTTTCAGCCTGTATTCTAGCTATGTTTCTGGAGAAGTGAGTCCCATGTCCTTCCAATCTGCTGTTTTCCTGGAAGTCCCCTTGTGGACCTTTTTAAATCTAGATAACAAGTTATCTGCTTCCAATATAGAACAAAGGGATAGTTATGGGGATAAATCTTTTCGTGAAGATTTGAAGCTGTGTAGACCCAGAAAGTTATGCTCTTAAAAAGAATCCATTCCTGTAGGTTTAAGCCTATTTTAATTAGGACCTTTTGGCTAGGTTACTTAGCTAAGTTGTGGCCCAGAGTGGTGTCTTACTTCTCTTACTGGAATCCTTGATAAGAGAATATAATTCAGTAAGAGAAGAGAGAAAGTCATGGGAGCCATATAACCCAGAAGAGAAGGAAGAGACCAGCAGACACAGTGATGTTCCTTTCCATGTGACAGAGGAGTCTGGGATCGTTGGCAGTCTCTTCAGTATGAAAACATCACCTGATATTGCCTGAAGTTGGGCATTTTTCTCAGCCTCAAAACTGTAAGCTTGTGAAGTAAAAAATTCCTATTGTTAAAAACCACTCCATTTCATGGTACCAGTGTTTTGGCAGCTCAGCAGACCAGAACACATGTCCCTTCCCATGTGCAGAAATTAGAAGGAAAACAGGTTATAGGCACCGAAACATTCTGAAACCCTGCTGCAGGGCATACGTCATTAGATTTCAAGGTCTGAAAGTCATCTATGAACCATGATTTGTCCTCTGGTCCTAATGGAATGGCAGGACCACCCTATTCAGGGGTACTCTCCACAATCCCTGGGGATAGGACCCACCCTATGAAAAAACTGGGGTAATGGCCAGACCCTGCCGTCCTGAGGGCACATCCTCCAACCTCTGAGAACACTCTGATGGTAGCAGTCTTCCTTAACACTAGCATGGAAGGTTCACCCTCTCCCAGCACCCGGAAATACTCACACACGAGTAGGCCCGCTCTCTTGGCCTGAAAGACGTCTTTGATCCAATCCTCAGATTACATAATTCTGCCTTTGAAATGGCTTTTTTCCCTCCATTATGCCCATTTTCTATCCCTTTTTCTCCAGTCTGGCAGAGCTTCCATGCAGATCTTTCAAAAAACGTGATGATTTTTGCATATAATGCACAGGGGCCAATCCATCAGAAAGTAGGACTTTCCACAGATCTTTCCTGGATAATTGCACCGCCCATATGACTTGCACTGACATAACTGATTCTATTTTCAATTAAACCCCACATGGAGCACTTTCTCTGGGGAGTCACTTTCATAAAACCCAGAATTTGCCAACTCATCAGCTTTTGTTTTCTTTGTGTCCAGAGTTCAATGCTCAGCTCATCCCTTCTGTCATGCATTATCCTATAAAGCTGCAAGAAGAAACCAGACTGCACTTTCCAAACTCAGCTTGGAAACCCGCTCAGCTAAATATCCAGGCTCAACAATTTCAGGTTCTAACTTCCATCCTACATCAGAATCAGTTTTAAAATGTTCTTTGCATTTTAAGACAAGGATTGCCTTTACTCCAGAGTCCAGTAACACATTCATCATTTCTGTCTATGGCCTCATTAGAAGTACTTTTCAGCGTCATATGTCTACCAACAGTCTCTTCAAAGCAATCTAGGCTTTTCTATCAAGCAACTCACCATTCTTTCAGCCTCTACCCAATACCCAATTCCAAAGCCATTCCACATTTTTGGTATTTGGAATAGCAGCACCCAAGTCCTTGTACCAAAATCTCTTTTGGTTTCCTGGCTATTCCACAATATACCATGAAATGGGTTGGTTTAAACACTGGGTATTTAGTGGCTTATATTTTGAGGTTTGGAAACCTTCTGAGGTTTTGGAAAACGTCCAAACCAAGGTGTCATCAAGGCAATACTTTCTTCCTGATGGCTGGCTGCTAGTGCTTCTTGGGTCCTTGGCCACACAGCAAGACACATGGTGGCTGGCATGCGATGGTCTCTCCATTCTCTTCTGGCTTTAGTTGATTTTGTTTTCTCAGTTCAGAATTCAAAGTTGTCTTTAGAGGGGTGAAGGGTGTCAGCATTAGCACCTGCTTGTTTCAACTCACAGTATTAGGCTCGAGAGTCCCCACATGGTGGCTGGCATGCGATGGTCTCTCCATTCTCTTCTGGCTTTAGTTGGTTTTGTTTTCTCAGTTCAGAATTCAAAGTTGTCTTTAGAGGGGTGAAGGGTGTCAGCATTAGCACCTGCTTGTTTCAACTCACGGCATTGACCTTGAGAGTCCCCTCTATTGCTCCTCTTTCTTCTGAGCAGTATCCAACCTTTGCCTGGTGTCTTAGCCTAGGAGATCTATCTCCAGATCATTTCAGCCTGTCCCCTAGCTATTTTTTATAGGGAAACATTTGTGTGTTTGCATTATTAAACACAGACATCCACACCAAATCACAGTGTTACACAGTTTCTAGATCAGGGGTTCTTAACAAGAAGTCCATGAACTTGAACTGGAATTCCAAACAAAACAAAGCAAAACGAAAACATTATTCTTGAGGGGATGTGGTGGTGCGGGTGTGACATATTCATATTATTATACACAGTGAGGAATCGGCCCATGGTTTTCACCTGGCTGGAAATAGGAAAAAAAGTGTAAGAAACGTGCCCTAGATTATCCTCTAGCTTTCCCTGAATTCACATTAACCACCCAAGGGTATGTTTTACTCACTATAATGTGCTACCACCAACTCTACCCATTTGCCCACATGTATAATCCACATTAAACTTCCCACATATATTTGGATTCAGATTAGCCTCTCAACCAACATGCTGAAAATAAGAAGGGATAGTACAGCAGTATTGCTATACTAATATCAGACAAAACAGAGTTAAAATGTAAAAAAAAAAATATATATATAGGGGATATGGAAGCCATGATATATATTCATAAAAGGGACAATCCACCAGAAAGAAATAACCATAAATATCTATGTACCTAAAGAGGATGTCCAAAAATAAATGAGGTAAACACTGACAAAACGGAAGGGAGAAGTAAGTAGCCCTCTCTACAATAATAGTTGGAAACTTCAACACACCACTCACATCCTTAGTAAGATGACTAGACAGAAGATCAACAAGGAAACAGAGAATTGAAAAATATGATGAACAAGTTAGACCTAATAGACATATAAAGAACAATCTATCCCACCTCAGTAAATTGGTTGTACATTCTTCTCATAAGCTCATTGATCTTTCTCTAGAATAGACCAGATATTAGGTCACAATGCAGCTCTCAACAAAGATAAAACACAATGAAATTCTATAAAGTACCTTCTAGGATCGTAATGGAATGAAACTGGAAAACACTAACAGGTGGGAAAGAGATAATATCACAAATAGGTGGAGGCTGAAAAACACACTGCAAAATAATTAGTGGGTTGTAGCAGTTTGATACGGTTATGAATTCCAAAAATAGATATTGGCTTATGTCTGTAATCTAGTCTGTGCCTGGGCGTGATTAAGTTATGATCACGGCTTTGATTGGGCCAAGTCATTAGGTTGTTGAGTCCCCATCCCATGGTGAGTGGGGACTCATAGGTAAAAGATGTGGCATAGAACAGAGTTGAGGGTTTTGATGCTGGACTTTTTGTGTTGGAGTAGATGTTAAAGCCTTAAGCTGGAGCCCCCGGAAGTAAGTACACAGAGCAAAGAGAAGCAAGCTCTAGAAAGAGGGCAACCCTGAGCCCAGGAAGCAGCAAGCCCTGGAAAAAGAGGAACCATGAACCCAGAGAGAAGACCCTGGAAGGGAGGAACTCAGGAAGACTGAATCATTGCAGACGTCGGCAGCCATCTAGCTACAACACGTGGAATATAGACTTTGGTGAGGGAAGTAACGTATGCCTTATGGCCTGGTATCTGTAGGCTGCCACCACAAATAAATATCCTTGACAAAAACCAACCAATTTCTGGTATTTTGCATCATTCATCCATTTGGCTGACTAATATAGAATTTGATAGTGAGGAGTACGGAAGTGCTTTTGCAGTTAGCAGAATGCTGGAACGATTTTATAAATGGGTAAGGGGTATTTCTGGAGAAATTGCGAGATGCTTGGAAGAGACTGTTGATACCAATATGGATGTTAAAGAGCCTTTTTATGATGCCCTAGCATTAAATGATGAAACTATTATTGGAAACTGGAGGAAAGGCGATCTGTGTTTTCAAGATACAGAGAACTTAGCAAGATTAACTCCTGCTGTTTTATGGAAAGCAGAATTTGAAAATGGCGAGCCTGGCCATTCATTTGCCTGAAGAAATTTCCAAAGTAAACCCAGAGAATGTAGCTTAGCTTCTGCTTGCAGCTTAGAGAAAAATGCTAGATGAGAGAGAGATGCTGAGGACAGAACTGGTGGGCTCAAAGAAAACAGAAACTGATTCTGGAAACTCCAAACCTCTGGAAATGAAGCTCCCAGATGAAAGTGCCCCATTTGTGGATGGAACTAAACTTGGAACTTGAATATCAGGATTGAAGATTCAGTTATCTTGGAAAGACTTGTGGAAAGTCTTACTCTCTGGTGGCTTGGACCCCTGCTTCGTGAATGCTAAACCAACAACGATTTTGAGAGAGCTGTATGAAGAAAACTACTGTCAGCCTGTAATAAAAGGGTCATGGGAAGAAGAGACTGAAGGAGAAACAGCTGGAAGAGGAAAACCATGGGAGCTGAGATCTGGAATTAAGACATCATCTTGGGCCAAGAGAGGAAACCCACCCATGTGTACAGAGAAAGTGGGTTTGCCCCAACACCTGAAGAGGGTGGGCGTTCCTGTCGGATGTTCTGGGGAGTTTTGCTGCCCCGGGGTACAGGGAGGGTGGAGCGCATTCCCCAAGGATTAGGGCAGTTACGGTCAGCACCCCAGAGGTCTGAGAGGGGTGGACATGTCCCCCCCGGATAGGAAAGGCCAGGTGGTCAAATCGTTGCTCTGAGAGCATTGAGGCTGTACGACAAAGCTTAGGGAAGGCCAGGTGGTCAACTCTTTGCTCTGAGAGGGTTGAGCCTGTATGCCAAACGTTAGGGGAAATGTTGCTGTCATGTCACAGTAATAGGAGGGTTAGGACGCTAATGCAAAGATTGGGTAAGTTGTGGCAATCACCCCAATAGTCTTGGATGGAGAGGTCTGGAGCTTGCTTGACACCCAGATTCTTGGTGAGGGTGGAACCTAGAAAATGGCCATTGGGCAAATCTGTGGAAAAGGTGGGTTCCCATCAGGCACCAAGGAGAAACCATCATCTTAAGAAAGACTCTCGGGCTGAAATTGAATGGAGGATGCCGTGCAGGTTTACTGAACTGTAGAGGACCCGTGACTCATGTTTCCCTCCCAATTTCTCCTTACTGCAATGAAAATGTTTATCCTTTGTCTGTCCATTTGGGTACTGGAAGTAAATGACTTGTTTTCTAAGTTTCACAGGTCTATAGCAGACCAGACTTTGCCCCAAGACAAACTGTATTTCCTTAACCTGATTGTGATATGATCAAGTACTTACATTGTTACTGATTTAAGGTTTCTTTTGAAAAATTGCCAAGTCTTTTTGGAATTCAGACGGTGGAGTGTAGCAGTTTGATATGGTTATGAAATTCCAAAAATAGACACTGGATTATGTTGTAGTCTGGTCTGTACCTGGGCGTGATTAAGTTATGACTAGGGCTATGATTGGACCACGTCATTAGGGCATTGAGTCCCTACCCCTTGGTGGGTGAAGAGTCACAGATAAAAGGTATGGCAGAGGACAGAGTCGAGGGTGCTTAATGTTGGAGATTTGACATTCAAGTTTGATGCTGAAATCTTAAGTTTGAGCCGCAGGAAGTAAGCACACAGAGGAAAGAGAAGCAAGGTGCAGGAAGAGAAGAAACCTGAAACGAGAGAAATAAGACCCTGGAAGGGAGGAACCCAGGAAGCCTGAACCCCCGCAGCTGTTGGCAACCATCTTGCTACACACATGAAAACAGACTTTGGTGAAAGAAGTAACTTATGCTTTATGGTCTGGTCTGTCCACTCCTAAGCCAAATAAACACCATTTATAAAAACCAACCAGTTTCTGGTATTTTGCATTAGCTATGCTTTGGCTGACTAAAACACCCATTATGAACACTGTCATTGTAGGAATGTTCAAATTCTACATGTATATTTTTGAAAGAAAGGGAAGTATTGTTATGTTATTCTCTCAGCAGGTAAAAACCTAAGTGAAAATGTGAACAAAAATAAAAAGGAACTCCATTCAAGTTCCAGAAATAAGTTTTAGAAATAGAAATTTAATTTACCTTAACTCTTGATGCTTTTCAACAAAGAATGTCAAACCTTATAAAAGTGACTATGAAAGGTCTTCAGAAAGCACCTCTGTAATTACTACCTGTCCTGTTGTACTCAGGACCACCCACCAGGCTAGAAGAAATAAAGGAATCTGATCCTGCATGCATTTACTTTTTATTATAAACTTAGTGTATACTAAGACTACACTGCCGTAGGCATTAATTTCTGCTGGTCTCTAAAAAGTACTTAACTGACAGTGGGTGTTACAGGATTTCCCCATTCTCCACTAACTGTTTTAGAGGGGTGTAGATACTGAACGCATCTAACTGCTGTGACCGTTACAGCACTTTTCACACTCTGTATCTGGGACTTGCCTGCAGGGTGCTGGGAGGGAAGAAGGGCAGAGACGGTGTGAAGGTGGAGAGTAAAAGGAAGGTGACTGTTGTAGAGACTCTAGGTGTTTTCTCCAGCAACAGAGGCTGAGGGTGAGTTGAGCAAGTCAGAAACTGTGTTTTGGCTTTAGGTTTGATTTAGAACTTGGTTGAACAGAGAAACTCTTAAGATTTAGTAGTTTCATTTCAACTCCAAACCTTAAAATAGCTCTAGGCTCTATGTCATTTAGCAGAGTGTAAATGACGTACAGAAAGGTACAAACCATGTAAATCCTAAAGGAGTCATGTCAAGGCATTTTCAGGGGAATCAGCAACGATTATTTGTATTTATTTGTCTTATCACAAAACAACAGTTGGAAGGCAGATGGGCGAGAGTGATCTCTAGAAGAACTCACAACACTGAGACTGAAATCCCTGTCAGACAAACCACAGCAGCTCTGGCTTCTGCAGCAGCAACCTCCTCTCAGGTATTCCAACTAAGTCTCCCTCCTTCAGCCCATCATGTTCCCTACCCAGAAATAACGGGGAGACTTAACAAAGAGCACTGAGATACCAGTTCTAGAATCAATTCCTAATGCATTACTGAAACCATTTAGGGAAAAATTCAAGTACTTTCATGTAGAATGCTTTTAAAGTCAGAATGCAAAGAACTGGATCCAAGGGGAAAAGGGTAGGCGGAAGAATATCCAGGAAAGGGAGTTAAAACTACCAAGCACCAGGTGGTGACGCTACCAGAAAAAGACCTTGAATAAAAGGGGGAAATGGTAAAGAGGCAAATGAGTTTTCATGGCTAAGCGCCTTCAAAATGAGCCTGGAGGTCATCAGAGGGTTCGCTCTATGCACATCTCAGCAGGATCCCGGAGACAGCCAAAGAAGTTACAACCCAAGGTACTGGTGCTCCTGAGGGCTATGGAGACACACAGGTTCAACAGTCATGGCAGGTAACTCTGGAGTTCAGTTCCTTGTCGGTCAGCCCTGCATTAGAATTTGTGCTCCTGGGTGTGATGGAGCTCGACTCATATGTGACCTTTCTACACATGCTTCTTCTGTCACTTTTACTGAATCTGTGGTTGGCACTGGGGTTGTTGTATACCCAGGAGACTTGAGTCTCTGGACTGGCCACATGCCAGCTGGGACATGCAGCACAGCAGAGTTGCAACAGTTACTCTCTGGTTCATTGGACATACCCAGGGAGGGGAAGATGGTCAACCACCACACCAAGTAACCGAGAGAGCCTACAACTGCAAGCAGGAGAATCCCATCCATCAACCATGTGGGCTCTACGGCGCCTCTCGATTTAGAGGTAGAATGGACATCACCATCCCAGGGTTCACAGGCAGGAGGAATAAAATATGGTTTAGGGTGGACTTACTGGTATTCTACTATAGAAGTACTGCGACAATGGAAGAAATTGTAGCCCTGATGTCAAAAGTGGCCACGGCAGTTGCTGAGGGCAGGGAGAGGGAAGAAGAGACGTGATGTGGGGGTGTTTTGAGGAATTGGAGTTTTTCTAAATGACATTTCAGGGACAGATGCTGGACATTATTTATTCTGCCATTACGCACTGAATGTACTGGGGAGAGTGTAATCTACAATGTAAAGTATATTCCACGCAGTGCAGCAGTGCTCCAAAATGTCTTCACCAAATACAATGAATGTGGCACAATGATGGAAGAGGGTTTTTTTTCCCCAAAGATTTATTTATTTATTTACCCTCCCTCCCCCGGTTGTCTGTTCTCTGTGTCTATCTGCTGCGTCTTGTTTCTTTTGTCCGCTTCTGTTGTCGTCAGCAGCACAGGAAGTGTGGGCGGTGCCATTCCTGGGCAGGCTGCACTTCCTTTCACGCTGGGCGGCTCTCCTTACGGGGCGCACTCCTTGCGCGTGGGGCTCCCCTGCGGGGGACACCCCTGCGTGGCACGGCACTCCTTGCGCGCATCAGCACTGCGCATGGGCCAGCTCCACACGGGTCAAGGTTTGAACCGCGGACCTCCCATGTGGTAGACGGATGCCCTAACCACTGGGCCAAGTCCACTTCCCTGAAGAGGGTTTTGATGTGGGAGGAGTGGATGGTGGGTGGGGTGGGGGCACAAGGGACCCTCTGATATTTTTTAATGTAACAGTTTTTTTGTGATCTACGTATCTTTAAGAAAGAATTAAAAAAAGAAAAAAAAGGAACTAAACTGTGCCAGTCTGAGATTAGTTTATGAATCTCAAAAAGAGAAAGATTATGTTTGCAAACTAAGATGTTCCTCTGGATGTGACACCCTTCGATTGCATTAAATTCAGTGGAGGTGTCTTTGATTGAATTACTTCTTAAGACTGAGTTAGGGCTTTTCAGATTTGATGACGCCATAGGGGGTAATGCAGGTTGAGTGCCTGCCCCCATGCTGGATCGGATGTGAATGGGCACTCACTCAAGAAGACACAGGAAGACAGACCTATGTCATTTTTTATCCTGCTGTGTGACAGAAAGGAGAAGGCAGAATCAGCTAAAGCCCCAGGGAGAGGTGAGCCATTCACCAGAGAGTTTGCAGGTGACTTAGGGAAGAGAACAGAAGAGCTGAGCCTGAGAGATCCTGGAGAGAAATGACCTCTATGCCAGGAGAAAGAGGACTGGAACACAAGAGGGAAAGAAGAGACCAGGCAGAGAGCAGCAGCCATCTTGCTTCAACATGTGGCAACTGACTTTGGTGAGAAAGCAACCTTCAGTTGGACTTTCCTTGACTTTGTAACTGTAAGGTTTTACCCCAAATAAAAACCCTTAAAATAGTCAACAGATTTCTGGGATTTTGAATCAGCATCCCTTTTGGTGGACTAAAACACATACCTTATGAAAGAAAATAGACAAAAGGTAGTACATATTGTTTGACTCGTTCATATAAAGTATAAGTATATATATATTATCGCGATGGAAACAGAATAGCATTTATGTACTGCAGAGGAAAGATAGAGAGATTGAGTGGTGATTATTAAGGGATAGAGTTTTTATTTGTTTTTTGCTTATTATTAGTGGAGTAATGAAAATCCTCTAAAATGACTGAAGCGATGCATTCACAGTTCTGCAATTATACCAAATACCATTAATTATAAACTTTGGATAGGTTTTATGCTTTATGAATCTGTATCCAGAAATTGATTTAAAAAAAGAAATCTATATATACAAATTGTCTATTACTTAAAAATAAAACAATGCCTTTCCATCTAAGATCAGGAACAAGACCACGATGCCCATTCATCACTGTAATTCCATATTAGTGAATAGTAATATTAATATTAATCAAGTTACAGCATTTAGAAAAGAAAAAAAAAAATTAAAGGCATCCAAATTGGAAAAGAGGAAGTTAAACTCTCACTATTTGTGGACGACATGATCCTCTATTTAGAGATTTCTGAAGTGTCTGTAACAAAACTACTTGGAGTATATTACAATAAATGAGTTCAGCAAAGTGGCAGGATGCAAGCTCAACATGGAGAAATCTGTAATGTTTTGTACACTAGTTACTGAATAATATTAGGAGGAAAACAGGGGGAGACATCCATTTACAAAAGCAACAAAAATTCAAATAGTTAGGAATCAAGTTAATCTAAGTACAGGACCCACAAAGCAATGCTAAAAGAAAGGCTGGATAGTTTTCAGGTAGCAGGGATTGAACTTGGGACATCTTACACGCAAAGCAAGTGCTTTACCACTGAGCAGCATCCAATCTCAAAAAAGGTAATGGATAGATTTTTTGTTTTGTTTTTAGGAGGTGAAGAAATTTTAAAATACCAAATATATGGAAAACATTCTGTGTTCATGGACTGGAAGACTAATTATCAAGAAGATGTCAATTCTACCCAAACTGACTTATAGATTCAATGCAATACCAATCAAAATTCCCACAGCCTACTTTACAGAAATAGAAATGGTAATCACCAAAATCATTTGGAAGGGAAAGTGTACCCAAATAGCCAAAAGCATTCCAAATAGATGAGCAACATAGGATGACTTTTACTACCTGAACTTTAAAACATAATACATAAAACATAATACAAAGCTACAGTAGTCAAAACAGCACGGCATAAGGATAGACACATCAATCAGTGGAGTAAGACTGAAAGTCCAGAAACAAACCCTCACCTCTACGGTCAACTTAATTTGTTTTTGACAAACCTACCAAGACCGTGGTAATGGGATGAAACAGTCTCTTCAACAAATGGTGCTGGGAGAAGTGGATAACCGAAAGAATGAGAGAGGTGCCCTGTTTCACTTCCTATATAGGAATCAACTCTAAAGCAAACAAAGATTTAAATATAAAAGTTAGGGCCATAAAACTACTAAAAGAAAACCTTGGGAAACATTTCAAGACGTTGTAGGAGGTGGTGGCTTCTTGGACCTTACACCCAAAGCACACGCAATGAAAGAGAAATAGGTAAATGGGAACACCTCAAAATTAAACACTTTTTCACCTCACAGGACTTTCTCAAAAAGGTGAAAAGGCAGCCGACTCAATGGGAGAAGATATTTGAGAATCACATGTGTGATACGAATTAATATCCAGGATATATAAAGAGAGTTGCAACTCAAGAATAAAAAGACAAGCGACCCAACTAAAACAGGCAAAAGGCTTCAATACACATTTGCCCAAAGAGGAAATACAAATGGCAAAATAACTAACTAAATACATACATACGTACGTACATAAATAAATAAATAAAACACTTGAAGAAATGCTCACCATCGCTAATGATGAGGGAAATGCAAATCAAAGCTACATGAGATTTCATTTCACATCTATCAGAATGGGCCACCACTAAAAAGACAGACAACTACAGGTGTTGGAGAGGATGTGGAGAGACAGGTACACTTATCCACTGCTGGTGGAATGCAGAATGGTACAACTTCTTTTGGCAGCTCCTAACGAAGTTCAATGTAGTTTTGCCACACGACCCTGCAACACCACTACTGGGTATATACCCAGAAGAACTGAGAGCAGTGACACCAACAGACATCTGCACACCAATGTTCACAGCAGCTTTGTTCACCACTGCCAAAAGTTGGAAACAACGCAGCTCTCCATTAACAGATGAACGGATAAACAAACTGTGGTGCATTCACGTGATGGACTATCAGGCAGCTGTAAGAAGAAATGAAGTCACAAAGTATAGGATAACCTGGATGAACCTGGAGAACATTATGATTGTGTTATTATGCACTACATATATTGTGTAGTATGAAAATATTTAATAAAAAGAATCCCAAAGATTGCCAGCCAATACCAGAAGCCAGGAAAGAGGCCTGGGAAAAGACGTTCATTAAGATTTCAGAGGGAGCACGGCCCTTCTGACACCTTGATTTGGGACTTCTAGCCTCTGAAAAATTTTCTGTTTTTTTTTTTAAAACATTGAAAATAATAAAAAGTATACAGTGAATCTTATCCAAACACCATGTAATGGAGACAGAAATTAGTAACAGCGCATGGCAAATTCAGATGCAGAAATTATACAACATACTCTTAAATAAGCTGTGGATCAAAGAAAGAATCACAAGGGAAATTGAGAACATCTTCAGTCAAAAGAAAATGAAAACACAACATATCAAAACTCACGGATTATACAAAAGGCAGAGCTGAGAGGGAAGTTTATAGCTCTAAATGCTTTAGATTTAAGAAGAAGAAAGAGACTTCAGGATGTTGGAGGATTGAAGAGTCGCAGGACTCACTTCTCTCCCAGAAAAACGGGTAGAGGACAGGCAGCCACTGTTTGGGAAACTCTTCCAGCATTTAGGAAACCAAGGGAGGCCTGGACACCACCAGAAGAGGGAGCGGAGAAGGAAAAGAGACTCAACAGTAAAGGTCTGTGAGTAAAGGCAGCTGCTTGCACCACCCTCACAGCAGACATCATTGTGTCCAGTAGCCCCTCACTGGCAGCTACAGGCCAAGGAGGGTGCACGGATCCACCTCTCCAGGAAAGGGAAGGGAGAGAGATGCAGCCTAGAGCCGATGCCTCTTTTGGCCAAAAAGCTTGGTGTGCTCTATCCCATGCGTCATGCTCTTCCAGGTTGGTGGGGCTCCATCATTGTTTGACCTGGAAGCTAGCAGGAGAATAAAGAGATCCAGCCTTCTGAAACACCCTTCCTACTAACCGGGACTGGTGGCTGACAATGTGGAGGGAGGTGCAATTATTTCCTTTCTGGGAAAAGGGAAGGGCACTGGCCAAGAAAGGAGCACAGCTACTGAGAGATTTTGATTTAGGAGGCATAGCTCTGAATACCACACCCTGAAAGAGAATTTTCCATCACATCCTATCCACACTGCCCACTCTCCAAGATTACTGTGAACACATGCTGATCACAGTTTGAGCTGAAAGGCCTGCTGAAGATTCCCATCTGCTGGCAGACAAAGAAAGTGCATGCAAAGAGGAAAAGCACACCAAATGTAAGAAAAGAACAATGATTAGTAGTAAGATTTTGACAGTATTCTTTCATAGTTTTTAAAAAATGTCTCATGACAATGCAAGGTGTTGGTGGAGGGTGTTTGGGACCCTTGTATGATGTTACATGTTTGCTTTGTAAGTTCATAACTTTTACTATAGACTTAATTGTTTATGTATGTTCATATAAAAATGATATAAATTTGATAATAATAGGATTCGTTAGTGGAAAAATACTTTGTTTAGTAGTACTATTTTGACAATGCTTTTCAATCATTAGTTCAAAAGGTTTAAAAACAATGCAAGTTATTGGTGGTAGTGAGAGCGGTTATGTATGTTTGCTTTTTAAGTTCACAAATATACATTCATTGTTTGTGTATGTTTATGTATGAGTGATTTATTACAATAAAAAGTTAAAACAAGGGGAAAAAAAAAGGACAAACCATGACTAAGAAGTAGCAATCAGTAATATCTATGCACCTAAACACAGTGCCCCAAAATACACAAGGTAAAATTTGGCAAAGCTGAAAAGAAAAACAGACATTTCTATAAAATAGTTGGAGACTTCTACACATCCCTCACATTAACAGACAGAACAAGTAGACTGATGATCAACAAGAAGAGAGAATTTCAACAATATCATAAACGATCTAAGCCAACAGACATATACAGACCATTGCTCCCCAAATCAGTAAGTTGCACGTATTTCTCAAGAAGTCATAACTACAAAAACAATGAAATTATAAAAACACCTTCTCAGTTCATAATGGGATGAGACTGGAAATCAATAATAGAAGGAAAGCTAAAAATCACAAATATGTGGAGACAGAACAACATATTCCTGAACAATGAGTGGATCAAAGAAGAAATTGTAAGAGAAGTTAGTCATCAAAAAGCTCCCAACAAAGAAAATTCCAGAACCAGATGTCTTCACAGGTGAACTCTATCTAGCGTTTCGAAAATAAATAACACCAATCCTACTTAAAACTCTTCCAAAAAGTTGAAGAGGAGGGAAAATAACTCAACCCATTTTATGAAGCCAGACACAGATAATACAAGAAAATAAATTTACAGAACAGTCTCTCAGATGAACATAGATGCATTAATTCTTAACAAAGTACTTGCCGATAACATTCAACAGTATATTCAAAGAATTCTACACCACAACTGAGTGTGATTTCTTCCTGGAATGAAAGCGTGGTTCAACACAAGAAAATCAATTAACATAATCACCACACTACATATTGAAGGAAAAAAAGCAGTGATTACCTCGAGGACACAGAAATGTCATCTGACAAAATTGAACATCCTTTCTTGATGAAAAAACTTCAAAAGAAAGGAATGGAAGGAAATCTCCTCATCCTGATAAAGGGCATATATGAAAAATCCATAACCAAAATCAACTCTGTGGGGAAAGGTTGAAAGCTTTCTGTCTAAGAAAGACAAGAATGCTCACTCTCAACACTCTTTTTAACAGTGTGTCAGAAGATCTAGGTAGTGCAATTAGACAAGAAAAAGAAAAAAAAAAAAACAGCATGAAAATTGGAAAAGACAAAGTAAAACTCTCACTATTCACGGATGACATGATCCTATTTTTAGAAAATTCCTGAAATATCTATGACAAATCTAGTAGAGCTACTGAGTTCGGCAAGGTGGCAGGGTACACAATCATGCAAAAACATTACATGAAAAAATCATAATGTTTCTATACACTAAAATTGAACAATGAGAAGAGGAAATCAGAAAAAAAATTCCACTTACAATAGCAAAAAAAGACTCTAAATAACTAGGAATTATATTAACTGTAGAAGTAAAAGAGCTTTACTCAGAAAACCACAAAACATTGCTACAAGAAACCAAAGAAGACCTAAAAAAATGAAAAAACATTCTGTTTGCAGGAATTGGAAGACTAAATACCATGAAAATTTCGGTCCTACCAAAACAGATTTATAGATTAAATGCAATCACGATCAGAATTTCAAGAGCATACTTTATAGGCATGACGGGTAATTGGACCCAGATACGCAAAGACACTCTGAAAATAGAAGGGAAGAGGACGCACACTGTCTGACCTTCAAACATATTACAAGGCTACAGTGACCAAAACAGCATGGTATTGGCATAAAAAAGCACACTGATAGGTGGAATTGAATTGAGCGTTAAGAAGCAACTCTCACCTCTACGTTCAACTAGTTTTTCAGAAGCCTGCTAAATCCGCTTTACTGGGACAAACAGTCTCTTCAAGAAATGATGCTGCAAGACCTGGATATACACAAAAGAGTTAAAAAGAACCAGCATCTCACTCTCTAAAAAAAAAATCAACACAAAATAGGTCAAAGACCTAAATACAAAAGCCAGGACCATACAATTCCAAGAAGATAATGTAGGGAAATACCTTCAAGATCTTGTGTTGGTGGTGATCTGTTAAATCTTACACCCAAAGCACTGGCAATGAAAGGAAAAATAGATAAATGGACCTTCCTCAAAATTAAGCACTTTTGTACCTCAAAGGATTTTGTCAAAATGTGAAAAGGCAGCCAATTCCATGGGATAATATCTTGGGAATCACCTGTATGATAAGAGTTTAATATTTATGATATGTGAAGATGTTACAACTTGGGGAGCTGATGTGGCTTCCCACATACAAGATCCAGGTTCAATCCTCCAGTACCAGTAACTCACATACACACACAAAAAAGGTGATACATCTTTGCAATAAAAAGAGAAAAAGCAACCATATTAAAAATTGGTCCAGAGACTTGAATAGACATCTGTCCAAAAAAGGAAATATAAATGCAACACGTGAAAAATTGTACAATATCACTAGCAATTAGGGAAATGCAAATCAAAACTACAATGAGATGTACTTATTAGAATGTCCTCTATTAAAAAATAGGAAACTACAAGTGTTGGAGAGGATGTGGAGAGCTAGGAATACTCATTCGCTGTTTGTGGAAATACAGAATGGCACAGCCATTGTGGAGGACTGTTTGGCAGTTCCTAAAGAAGTTGAAATATTCTTGCCACATGACCCAGCAATATCACTTCTGCATATAAATATCCAGAATGAAAAGCAATGGCTCCAATAGAAATCTACATATTCTTATTCATAATAGCATTATTCACAGGTGCTAAAAGATGGAAATGCCCCAGGTTTGCATCAGTCAATGAGTGCGTAAACAAACTGTGTTATATACGTATGAAGTAATATCATTCAGCTGTAAGAAAAAATAAAGACAGGATGCATACAACTACATGGATGAACCTAGAGGACATTAGGTTGAGTGATGCAAAGTTGACACAAAGGAAGAAATATTATATGATTTTGTTATTATGAACTAAAGATATCAAGCAATCTCATTTGAGTTAATAACTAAAATATAGGTCACTAAGAAATAGAACGAAGTTAGAGAATGGAAAGCTGTAGTTTAATTGGTATGAAGTTGGTAAGGGGTTGTTAATCTTTGGAAATGAAGAGAAGTGATGAAAACACATCAGAATGTTTGTAAGCAGCAGTGATAAAACTGCATATGGGTATGGCAGTGCTTTTTGAAAGGGAAGCTCTACAGTCCTGTTCACTGTTCATCCCTAGGAAGAACGAAATCATATTTTTAAAAAATGAAATATGAACTGTGTAGCATAGTGAACCCTCTAGTGAAAAATTAGGATAGGTAATATTGCACATATAACACTGTTCTACTTTAAAACAGAACAAATGTACATCAATGTTGTAAGATGTTAATATAGTGGAAAAATACAACCAAAGCCAACTATGTTCAACAGTGCAAAATAATATATTAACAATCTCCCATTAAGGATAAAAACAGGAAATAAACTGAGTGAAAGAAACTAGGCAAAAGACTCCACATACGTTCAACTCAATCTCTGCAAAATGTAAATACCAAACCAACTGAGGGAATCCGCCTCACCAAGACCTGCCCGAGAAGCAATGGTAAAGAGAGTTGTTCAGACTGAACTGAAGGGACATCACACACTGGGTCAAAGCAGGATATATACATTAAGATGTGCAGTAAAGGTAACCATTGGGGTAATCATAAAAGCCAGAATTATTGTACCTTATTGTTTGGCATGTAACTATGCTTCTTAGGTCTTGTATGTTCTGAACTGCGAATGAATAAAAATTAACAAAAATGTATGGTTTTTGACACACAGTATACAAAAGATATAAGCAGTGACAATCATAAAAGAAGGTGGGAGCACAATGGGGTTTAGGAAAACCATACTTTATGCTAATGAAGTTAGGCTGATATCAAAACAAATATGACTGTTACGTATTTAGGATGGTAAATGTTGACTCCATTGTAACCACAAGGGGAAATTGATAAATATATCCAATCCATTCAGTGAGTTACAGCAGGATTTATAATGTTCTGCATTTTAATGTAACATGTTGTGTGATGTAACATGTTTAAAAGAAAAGACAATTTTAAGAAATTTGCTAAAAATAAATTTATATATCTAAGTAGAAAACAGAACGCACTCCACATGGTTCAAGACAAGAAATAAGATAATATAAAATAGTTATTAATGGAAACACTGCAAAATTAAAAAAAAAAAGGTAAAAGAATTACAAAGGTTAAAAGCAAGAAGGCAGAAGAAAATTCTGCATTGTAAGTAGTGACTTTTAATAAAAAGAGATTAACCTCACCAGTCAGTAGACTGAGAATGGTGGAACAGGTTAAAAAAAGTACAACCCAATTACCTGGTGTCCACAGAAGACTCCTCTTAAATTCACAGATTCAAGTAGTTTAAGGTGAAACTATGAAAAAATGTATACCATACAAGTAGTAGTCAAAAAAGACCTGAAGTACTAACAGACAAAAAGACCTTAAATCATAAAAACAAAATTTACGAAAGACAAAGGCAGTCATTACATAATGATAAACGAGTCAATTCCACAAGAGGATGTAATATTTATAATATAAATACATACAAGTAACAGCAGAACCCTAAAATACGTTTCAAATACAAACATTTGAAGGGAGAAATACTCCTAAATAAAAAGTAGAAGATATTAATATACCACTTTTAATATTGCTTAGAACATCTAGTGAGATGAGATCACAGAGAAAATTAAAGAATGGAATGTTATTCTAAAGCAACTAGACAACAAACATATAGAACATGGCACCCAACGGCAGCAGAATACACAATCTTCTCCACTGCATTTGGTTCATTATCTAGGATAGACCATACGTTAGCTTACAAAACAAGTCTCAGTATATTCAAAAATACATAAATCTTAAAATATGACTTCTCTGAACACAATGGATTGAAAATGTTAATTCAACAGCATAAAGAAACATGGGAAAATCACAAACATACAGATTATTATTATAATATTCTGAAACAACTTATGGGTTAAAGTGGAAATAATGAGGGAAGTTAGGAGATATCTGTTGGTGAATAAAAATGAAAATACAGCATACCAAATCTTAAGAGGTGCAAAACGGCAATGCTTAATTGGAAAGTCGTGGTCTAAATGCTGACCAAAAATAAATAAATAAATGAGAAGGCTGCAAACCAGAGACCTTTAACTTAAAAATGGGGTGCCTAGAAAAAGCAAAGGTAGAAAATAAAGATTAGAATAGAGATAAGTTAAATAGAATATAGAAAAAAAAAAGTTGAGATTCAACAAAACTCAAAGTTGGTTCCTTAAAAAGATGAAAAAAATTAGCCACACAAACAAAGAAAATGTGAGGAAACGCATAACAGAAATCAGAAATGTACAGAGGGTATTATTATAAAAGAATAATATAAATGAGGGTACACCAATAAATTAAATAATCTAGAAGAAACGAAGAAATTCTTAGAAACACATGAACAACCTACATGACTCTTGAGGAAATAGAAGATCTCAACAAACCAATAACTGGTGAGGAGATTGAATCAACAAATCCAAAAGCAAAAGAAGAAAAGCCAGCACCAGATGGCTTCACAGATGTATCTTCCCAACATCCCAAGAAGATTTAACTCCTAATTCTGCTCAAACTTTTCCAAAGAAACTGAAGAGGAGGGAACACTCCCTAATTCATTCTGCAGGGCAAGCATCACCTTGATACCAAATCCAGGTAACAATACCAATAGAAAGGAAAACAACCGAAGAGTATCTCTTATGAATATAGATGCAAAATCCTCAACAAAATATTGGAAAACCAAATCCAAAAGCATACCAAACTATGATTAAATTGGTTTACACCAGGTATGCAAGGTTGAGTCATTAAAAGAAAACCAATTAAATGCAATACACCACAGCAGCAAAATGAACAAAATCACATTATCATCTAAATCGAAGGAGAAAAGGCGTTTGACAAAATCCAGCACAACTTTTGATAAGCAAACACTGGAACACGAGGAATAGAAAGAAACTTCTTCAACATGATAAAGGCCACACATGAAAAACCCACAGCTAACAACCTACTAAAAGGGGTAAGACTGAAAGTTTTACCATTAAGATAAGGAAGTTTTTTAAAAATGCCACTGTCACCACTTTTACTTAACATTGTATGTGAAGTCCTTGCTGGAACAATTAGGCCAGAAAAGGAAATAAAATCTATCCAAATTGTAAAGGAAGAAGTAAAGCTTTTTATGTTTTCCAAAGACATAATTCTAAATTGAGGAAATCCCAAAAAATCCGCAGCAAACGTTAAGAGATTATAAATGTTTTGAGCAAAAAAGTACTCTACAAGTGCAATATCTATACATCAGTAGTGTTTCTATATTGTGGTAAGACTAGAATCACTGGCACAGGAAGCTGAAATAGGCACCTCCATGGAAAGATTCTGCCATGAGCACCATCTGCGGCTGGCCCAGACCCTTTAAGGAGTTTGTAGGTCCAGGCCTCTTGGAGTTAATGTGTACCGAATTAGTGAGTTCCTTGTCGTATTCTGACAATTTAAGCTGAAACAATTTTAAAGACTTAGAATAAAGTGAACCAAAAATCAAAAGTCATGAAACAAAATCTCTAGGAAAGAGAGAAATTACCTCTCTGCATAAATTCACCAACATATTCAGATAACTAGACATCAGCTAGAAATTACAAGTAATACTAAAAATCAGGAAGAGATAGCCCAGCTAAATGAACAAACCAAAAATTCTGAGGAGACACAGGATTTAAGACAACTAATCAATCATAATCACACAAATCTCCTAAATCAAGTGTTGAAATAAAAGTAACTGGTAATTTAAAGGGTAAAAATACAGGCAATAGTAAAATATGACAATGGAAAGCAAATGAGATACTGGAGTAAGTAATGCCTTTATAGTAGTATCATTCAACATTAGTGGTGAATTCCCCAACAAAAATACATACCAATTATGACAAAATGCTTAAAAAATTGCAAGCCCTCTTAATGATATATATACAAGACACCTCAGACATAAGAACTCAATAAGCAAGAAAGTGAAAGGTGGAAAAAGATATTCCACAAAAATAGCACCCCAAAATGACCTGGAGTGTCCATACTAACATCAGACAAAATAGATTTTAAATGCAAAATTGTAATAAGATATGAAGGACAGTAATATATTAATAAAAGGAGCAATGCACCTGAGAAAATAATTATGAGTATGTATGCACCTAACCTGGGTGCCCCAAGATGCATGAGGCACAAACTGGCAAAATTGAAGGGAGAAATAAGACGTCTTTAAAATAGTAGTTAATGGACTTCAATACACCACTCTCAGCACTGGACAGAAGGTAAAAACGGCAACAGAGAGCTTGAATACCATGATAAGCAAACTAGACTTAGGCATTTATAGAGCATGACACCTCTAAAGAACAGAATATGCATTCTTTAAAAGTGCGTACGGATCTTTCTCCAGAACAGGCAATATGCTGGGACAAAAGACAAGTCTCAATAAACTTAAAATGGGAGAAATTACACAAAATACCTCCTCTCTATTAAAATGCAACAAAACTGAATATAAAATGTAGACAGAAAAACGGAAAATATATAAATCTATGGAAACTAAATAACAGCCTTAAATAAACAATGGGTGAAAAAAATTACAAGAGAACTCAGTAAATGCCTTGGAATCAATAAATATGGAGCACACCATATAAATATTCATGGGATAGAGCAAAAGCAGTCCTGAGAGAGAGATTTATAGTCTTCAATGCTTACATTATAAATGAAGAATGAGCTAAATTTGAAGACCTAACTGCACGCCTCCAGGAACTAGAAAACGAATGGCAAACTAAATCCACATCAAGCCAAAGGAAAGAAATTATAAAGACTGGAGCAGAAAAAAAGAAATTCAGAACAACAACAACAGCAAAAATCAATAGAAACAATCAACAAAACCAAAAGTTGGTTCTTCAAGAAGATCAACAAAATTGACAAACCGCTAGCTAGATTGACAAAGAAAAAAGAGAGAATCTGCAAATAAATGAAATCAGAAGCGTGAGGGGACATTACCACTGACTCTGCAAAAAGAAAAGAACACTACGAACAACCATAGGCCAAGAAACTAGAAAATGTAGGTGAGCTGGAAAATTCCAAGAAAATTCCAGGAACCACTTTCACTGACCCTAGAAGAAACAGAAGACCTTAACAAACCAATCACAAGTGAGGAGATGGAAATAGTCATCAAAAACCTCCCAAATATGAAAAACCCTGGACCATAGACCTCACAGGGGAATTCTACCAATCATTCAAAAACGAGCTAATGCCATTCTTGCTGAAGCTCTCCAAAACACTGAATAGGAAGGGATGCTACTAAACGCATTCCATGAAGCCATTACTCAAACACCAAAACCAGACAGACAATATAAAAAAAAAATATTATAGACCAATATCTCTAAAGAATACAGATGCAGAAATTCCCAACAAAATACTTTCAGACCAAATCCCAAAGCACATTTAAAGATATAAAACCATGATAAAGTGAGTTTTATGCCAGGTGTGCCAGGATGGTTCAATGAAAGAAAAATAATGTAATAAATCATATTAATAGATTGAAGAAGAAAAAGAACACATGACCCTCAATTCATGCAGAAAAGGCATTTGACAAAATTGATGATTTTTTTCTTGGTAATAACATTCCAAGAGATAGAAAGAAGTAAATTTTCTCAACAGAGTAAAGTGCATATATGAAAATCCTACAGCTGGCATTGTACCGAAAGGTGAAAGAGTGAAATCTTTCCTGCTGAGATCAGGAACAAGAGAAGGGTGCCCACTGTCACCACTGGTATCCAATATTATGCAAGTAATCCTAGGCGGGGAAATTAGGCTAGATAAAAATAATAATAAAGCGCAGCCAAATAGGAAATAAGAAGTAAAACTTGTGCTATTTGCTGATGATATGATCCCGTATTTGGAATACCCTGAAAAATACCCCACAAAGTTCTACAACTTACAGACAAGTTCAGGAGAGTGGCAGGATACAAGTTTAGTATCCAAAAATCAATATCGTTTCTGTACTCTACCAATGAACAATGTGAGGAGGAAGTCAGAAAGGAGTCCAATTATGATAGCAACTAGAAGAATCAAGTATTTATGAACAAACTTAACCAAGAACATAAAAGATCTCAATTCAGGAAACTACAGAATGTTACTAAACGAAACCCAAAAAGACTTAAATGGAAGAGCATTTGTGTTAATGGAGAGGAAGTCTAAATATCCTTATGATGTCAATTCTACCCAAACTCATTTACAAAATAAACACAATCCCAATAAAAGTCTGAACAGCTTTTTTTGCAGAAACAGAAATGTCAATTATCAAAAATTTTTGCAAGAGTGGAGGGCCCTGAATTGTCCAAACTGTCATTAAAAAAAAGAATGAAGTTCTTCTTCAAAAAGTCTCACTTCTTGAATTTAAAGCTATTTACTTAGCTACAGTAAACAGCATGGTACTGACAGAAACATATGCAGACTGACAACTGGAATAAACCTCACAGCCATGGTCAAGTAATTTTTGACAAGGCTATCAAGGTTACCCAGCTGGGGAAGAAGAGTCTATTCAAGAAATAGTGCTGGGAGAACTGGATATCCATTTCCAAAAAAAGAGAAAGAGGACCCTTATCTCATACGTTATAGAAAAATTAACTCAAAATGGATCAAAGACTTAAATATAAAAGCTACAACCATACAAATCCTACAATAAAATGTAGGAAAGCTTCTTCAAGATCTTGTAGTAGGAGTAGTTTCTTAAATCTCACATTCAAAGTACAAGGAACTAACGAATAGATGAATGGAAACGCCTCAAAATTAAACATTTTTGTTCATCCACGATTTAACAAGAAAATAAGCAGGCAACTCAATGAAAGAAAATATTTGTAAGTACACATTTGATAAGGCTTTGATATCCATATTTTAAAAAAGACATCATACAACAGAAGGATAATAAGAAAAACAACCCAATTAAAAATGGCCAAAATTCTTTGAATAGACATTTTCCAAAGAGGAAATACAAATAGCCTAAAGATACACAAGAAATGACATTCAACATCATTACCTATTAAAGGAAATTCAGATCAAAACTACAATGGGATAGCATTCCACATCTTATAAAATGGCTCCTGCACTGTCATAGGAATGCAGACTGGTACAGCCTTTGTGGAAGACATGTGACAATACCTCCAAAGGTATTGGATAGAGAACTGCTGTATGATTCAGCAATTCTGTTAATGGGAATATATTCAGGAGAATTGAAAGCAAGGATGCAAACTGACGTGCACACTGATGTTCAGAGCAACATAAATCACAATTGCTAAAATGTGGTAAGAGAACAAACGTCCATCAAGTGATGAATATACAAAACGTGGTATAACAAATGATGGGATACTGTTGAGTTGTAAGAAATGAAATTGGGATGCACACGACAGCATGGATGAACCTGATAACATTACGTTGAGTGAAATAAGTCAGACACAAAAGGACATATATTGTATGGTATCATTAATATGAACTAAAATATGATGAATAAACTCAAAATGGTAAACTGTAGAATTTAAGTTACTCGGAAATAGAAGAAGAGGTGAGAAAAAGAGCTGATGCTTCACACATAGAGAAGTTTAATAAGGTTAATTGTAAAAGTGTGGAACTTTACCAGACTAAAGTTGATGGTAAGTATTAAAGTGAATATAACTAATACTGCTGTTTTATAAATGTGACTGTGGATGAAAGGGGTAGCTTGTGTACACAGGCATATAAGGGGAGAGAGGATTTTTCATTTTGGAGGAATGAAAATATTAGAAAATTGACTGAGGCATTGGCAGCATAACTCTGTGATGAAAACAAGAACCACTGAGTATACCTTTTCAGTGGATTGTACAGAGCATTGGACTGTGTAAAATAGGGAATCCAGTGATGGAAGATGGATTATGGTCAACAGAATAAATAAGAGAACATTCTCTCATGAAATATGAAAATTAAATAATACTAATACAGAGTATAGGGTATTAATAATTGGGGGTTGGGAAAAATATGCCAAATTTAAGATATGGGCTATACTTATTTCATAGCTCCTTAACAATTGTTTCACAACAATGAAAGGTGTTGAGGGTGGGCTGATACACGGGAGCCCTGTATGATGTTACACAAGTTTGTTTTCTACAACTTTTACTGTACACTTACTCCTTATGTATTTTCATGTAAAGGTGCTATACTTCAATAACTTTTTTAAAAGGCAGATCAAAACTACAATTAGATACCATTTTACATCCTTTTAATTTCTTAAAAGCAGGTGAGCTGGGGGATAAATACACCAACTGTAAGATATTGACTATAATTAGCAGTAATGTTTTGATGATGTTCTTTCATACTTTATAACAAATGTTTCACAAGCAAGGTGTTGCTGGTGAGGTATGAAAGCCCTGTGTGATTATATGCATGCTTGTTTTCTAAGTTCACAACTTTTATTATACACTTTTTGTTTATGTATGTTCACATATGATTAATATTTCAGTAAATTTTCTAATAAAAAAAGAATAGTAGTTAATAAAAAAAAAAACAGAATATAAGAAGAGCAACAAAGGATATGGAGAAATAGGGACACTCATTCACTCCTGGTTATAATGGTGCAACTCCTGTGGAAGACAGTTTTGTGGTTCCTCATTAAGTACAGAATATCATATAACCAGGCAATCCCACTACTAGGTATAATATAATACAATATAAAGAAGAAATGTAAACAAGGACTCAAACAGATATTTGTATGCAGCTGTTCATAGAGGCATTATTTGCAATTCCCTTAAGATGAAAGCAACCCATCCACCAATAAATGAATAAACAAAATATGGTATATTCATACAATGGAATATTACTCATTTGGAAATAAAATTGAAGTTCTGATACAAGCAACAAGATGGATGGACCTTGAAGACATTATGTTGGGTAGAATAATCTAGACATAAAACAGTAAATATTGTATGATCTCACTGACATGAAAACTTTGAATAAGCAAACTCAAGAGTCATAATCTTGGGTATAGTTTACCAGATAGGGAATTAGTAGTTAATGTCTAAGTTCTGCAGAGTCTCTGGTTTGATTGTAAAGTTTTAGTAAAGAATGGACATAACAGTACCACAGCACTGTGAATGTAATAAACAGCAATGGATAACTCATGTAAATGTCATTAAGAGGGGAATTTTTAGGTTACATATATGTTAGAGAAAAACTTTTTAACATAAAACTATACAACAAACTCTAAACCATATAGTAAATAATATACTATAGCTAATAATAGAATTATAATAGTACAATTTTTAAATTGTTCTTTTAATCTTTTTCTTGTGAAATTGAAACTTAGTCTAACAATATATATTTCCAAAGAGTTACCTCCTGAAAACCTCCTCGTTGTTCAAAAGTGGCCTCTCTCTAAACCAACCGCAGCATATAAACTCACTACCTTCCCAACAGCGTGGGACCTGGCTCCCAGGGATGAGCCTCCCTGACACTGAGAGACTGTTACCAAGTAACAACTAATGAAGCATTTGAATAAAGACCTTGATCGAGAGGGATAACTATTAAATACAAATGAGTTTTTATGGCTAAGAGATTGCTGAGTGAGTAGGGAGGTCATTCCAGAGATTATGCTTATTCACCTCTTAGGAGGATCTCACTGACTGCCACAGTAAACCGTGCCTCCAGCAAGGGCTCTAGAGATTTTTAGAAACTATAGGCAGGAGAAACAGTCTCAGGAATTCAGCACCTTGTCAGTGTGCCCTACGTTGGAACACATGAAAACCTATCCCCTCAAGCTATCATCATTGGACTCAAGTTTTAATTTTCCTACACATGTTTCTTTGGTTCTTATGTTCCTTCTATTTGAACATATAATTAGCACTATACCTGTTAAATATAGGTCCCAGAGACTTAAATCTTTCAATGTAAACATGCCCACTGAGCCCTTTATCTCAGCAGAGTTACAGCCAACACCTACCCTCCTCTAATTCATCAGATTAACCCTGGACAACTAACAAAAGGATAATGATGGACAACACCCATCCCCCAAGACAGTATCTACACCTGCCATCCCCCAAGAGAGTATCTACACCTGCCAGCAAGACAGTTTCATCAATACACCTCATGGGATCTAAGCCCCCTCTCAAACTGGAAGTAAAGTGGGCATCACCATCCCCAAGTCCTCAAGGTTGAGGAATGAACAAACATAAGGGGGAATGCAATGACAGACTGAAACAGACTTATTATTCCAGCAATGGAAGAACTTGCAACACTGATATAAAGGCAGTGACCACCAGACATTCTGAGAAGAGACAGAGGGAAAAAGAGATGTAACATGGGGCATTTCAGGAACATTGGATTTGTTCTGCATGACACTGCAATGATGGATAGAGGACATTAAACATTTTGTCAAAACCTGTAAAGCGCTGTGATGCAAAGTATAAACCATAGTGCAAACTATGTTTACTAAACTATGCCCAGTTATTAGTAATGTTTCAATGTGTGTTCCTCAACTTTTAATAAATGTAGCACACTAATAAGAGATGTTAACGGGCAAAAGTGTGGGAGTGGGAAGGGCTGAGGTATATGAAAGTCCCCAACTTTTGATGTAATATTTACAAAATCCAGTTTCTTTAATAATAATAATAATAAAATAATAAATGTTCTTTCATTAATGCTAACAAACATACCACACTAATGTAAGGTGTTATATATAGGGTGACATGAGAACTCTGTATTACATGTATTGTATGTTTGAATTTTCTGTAGAGCTACAACTTCTTAATTTAAAAAAGACAAATAATGGGGGAAAAAACAGTGGAGAGCATTAATGAAACAGAATTGTTTCTTTGAAAAGATCAATAAAATTTCCAACATGTAGTTTGAGTAACAAAGAACAAGAAGAAGACATAAAAAGCACCACAACTTTGTGAACATAATTAACAAAACTAAATTACCTATTTGAATGTGATTAAAGGGGAAATTTCAGGTTGTTTATATGTGACCAGAATAAAAATTTTAAAAACAAGCATAGGACACCATACAGCACAGGCACTGAAACCCATCTGTAAACTATGGATTATAACATGTTCTTTCATGAATTTTAACAAATATATCAAACCAATGCAAGATGTTAATATTAGGATGGTGTATTAGTCAGCCAAAGGAGTGCTAATGCAATATACCAGAAGAGAAGCATATTGGCTTTTATAAAGGGTAGGAGCTATGCCACAAAGCATAGGTTACCTTCCTCACCAAAGTCTTTGCACGTGTTGACACAAGATGGCTGCCTGTCGTTTGTGAGGGTGCATGCTTCCTGGGGTCCTCTTTCTCAGCTCTTCTGCCATGTCCAAGGAGTTGCCTCTATTCTTCTATTTTCATCTGGCATGTGTTCACTTGCTCAGCTTCAGCTTAAGTCTTCAGCATCAAACTCCAACATCAAAACCCTTCAACTGTGTCCTTCACCATGTCTTTTATCTTTGGGTCCCCTCCCACCAAGGGTTGTGGCCTCAACACCCTACTGACATGGCCCAATCAAAGCCCTAATCATAATTTAATCACACCCAGGTACAGAGACCAGTTTACAAACATAATCCAATATCTATTTCTAGAATTCATAACTGTATCAAATTACTATACTGTGGTATATGGGAAGACTGAATTTTATGCATGCTTTTTCTATAAAACTACAACTTCTCCAAAATAAAAACAAAATTAGGTATCAGAGTAAACAACGTGCTATAACACACAATGGAATAGTATTCAATAATAAAAAATAAGGATGCTTTAATATATGCTACAACATGAATGAACACTGTAAACATCATGTTGTATGACATAAAAGTCACAAAAAGTCAGATACTGTCTGATCTCACTTATGTGAAAATACCTAGAATATGCAAATCCTCAGTAATAGATAGTGGATTACTGTCTTCCTGGGCCGGGAATTAAGGGGATAGGGCTGTTGTTGCTTAAAGTGTGCAAAGCTTCTGTCTGAGGTAAGGAAAATTTTGGGTAATGGGTGTCAGAGACGGCAGCACAATAGCTTGAATGTAATTAATACCACTGAAGTGTACACTTGAAAGATAATTAAAATGGGAAAATCTAAGTTGTAAGTTGTTGTAATACATGTTTATAAAAAAGTTAGGCATCGAAACTGGTGACCTAGATTTAACTGGATTTTATTAAAATTATTTACATTTGTGCATCATAGCACTTTGCCAAGAAAGTGAAAAAACAAACTCCAATTGGGAGTAAACAGTTGCAAATCATATTATTTGATAAGGATTTTAATATCATATAAAGAAATCCTTCTATTCAACATCAAAAAAACAAATGACCCAATTAATAAATGGATATTTAATAAAAGGGCAAATAAGATCTTTCTCCAAAGAAGATTTACTAAGGGCAAATAAGCAAATGCAAAGATGCTTGACATTACTAATAATCAATCAATACAAATCAAACCATAAGATACTACTTCAGGGAAGCAGATATGGCTCAAGCAACTGGGTTCCCATCTACCATATGGGAGGCCCAGCGTTCAGTTCCCAGGGCTTCCTAGTGAAGGCAAGCTGGCCCACACAGAGTGCTGGCCCATGCAGTAAGCTGACCTGAGTGGAGGGCTGGCCTGCACAGGAATGCTGGCCCATGCAGGCGTGCTAGCCCACACAGGGGTGCTGTCTCATGCAGGAGTGTTGGCCCACACAGGGTTGCTGGCCTACACAGGAGAGCTGGCCCATATAGGAGTGCTGTCTCATGCAGGACACAGGGTTGCTGGCCTACAGAGGAGAGCTGACCCACATAGGAGTGCTGGCTCATGTGGCAAGCTGGCCCAATTGGAGAGTTAGTGCAGCAAAACGACACAATCATAAAAGACACAGAGGAGAGACAATATGAGACACAGTAATCCAGGGAGCTGAGGTGGCAAAGGGATTGAGTGCCTCTCTCCCACTCTGGAAGTTCCCAGGACTGGTTCCCAGTGCTACCTGGTTAGTAGCTGGGTGTGATTAAATTATGATTAATGCTTTGATTGGGCCACATCAGCAGGATGTTGAGTCTGTGCCCCTTTGGTGGGTGGTGACTCATAGAAACTATACAGCATAGAGGAGTTGGTTGTTCTAATGCCAGAGTTTTCAGCTGGAACTGGGGAAGTAAGCACACAGAGAAGAGTAGCTGAGTCTGGAGAGAATCAAGCCCCAGAGAGAGACAGAGCCAGTCAAGTGATAGTCAACAGGCCATGTGGAGAGGGGCAAAGCCTTAGAGAGCCTTATGGTCTACAGCTGACCTTATAGAGAAAACAAAGAAGCTGAGACCAGAGAGAAATGCACCCTGGGAAGAGAGGAACCCAGGAAGCCTGAGCCCTGGGAGACGTCAGCAGCCATCTTGCTCCAACACGTGGCAACAGACTTTGGTAAGGGTAATAAATTACACTTTATGACCTGGTAACTGTAAGCTTCTACCCCAAATAAATACCCTTTATAAAAGCCAACAGATTGCTTGTATTTTTCATCAGCACCCTTTTGCTGACTAATATAGGGGGAAATGAATAAATAAATAAATCTTTTCTGAAAACACACAAAATGATACTACTTCATAATCACTAGGTTGGTTATGACATGAAGAATAGAAAGAAATCTTTATGAGGATGCTACTCCCACTCAGATGAGCTACATTTTTTTTTTCACCATTTAACTTAGAAAGGGATAATGCCAGCACCTAAAAAGTCAATGTGGGAAGTGAATGTGGCTCGTGTGACTGGGCTCCCATCTACCATATGGGGGTTCCTAGGGCCTCATAGTGGAGGGTAGCTCGCTCATGCAGAGTGCTGATGCAACAGGATTATGCAACAACAACAACAAAAAGAGACACAGAGGAAAGACAATGAGACACAACAAACCAGGGAGCGGATCAAACACAACAGAAAATGACACAACTTGGAAAGTCCCAAGATTGGTTCCCAGTGCCTCCTAAAAGAGAAAACAAGCAGACAGAAGAACGCACAGCAGATGGACACAGAAAGCAGACAGCAAGCACAGCAGACATGGGGGAGAGGGGAGGAATAAATAAAATGAATCTTAAAAAAAAAACAAAAAACAACACCTTTGCCCTGCAGACTGTTACACAGTTTCAAATGACAAATGTGTGGTGGGGAGACACTCAAGGATAGACAGCGTAATCTTTCTAAAAGAGATTTTAAAATGTAAAAGGAAGAGCAGGCATAACTTAGTGGTGAGCACCTGCTTTGTATGTACAAGGTCCTGGGTTCAATCCCAGGTACCTCCATATATATACACATGTATACATACATACATACATACATATTTTTTTATATATATATAGTTTCCTCATCTAAATGCATGGATAATATTAACCTGTAAGAGGCTACAGAAAGAGTTCAACAAGCTACTGTGGGTCATATGGACCTAGAAGGAACACAGAGTTAACAGCTCAGTCAATATAAGCTACCTTCATTGGCCATGGTGGGAAGGGCAGAAATACGATAGGAAAAACGGGGAATGGGACTTGGAGTTTGGGGATAAGCCTCATAGGACTTCCTCCTCATGAACCCAGCTCTTCTTTCCAGAAGCTCAATGGTCAGGTCTGCCTACACTGTCTCCCCTGAACTCCAGCCCTCCTTGCTTGCTTCTACAACAGGAATCTCCAATACCCAAGACCTCCAAACTCCTAGCCAAGATGCCCCCACCACTGTAATGCAGAGCCCCAAAGAGAAGATTCACCTCATAACCAAGTCGGGCTGCCCGATGCAGAAGGGTCTCACCAGCATTCTTATTGACAAAAACTTTCCGTACTTTCAGGGGCATTGGGTTTGATCGAGTGGTCCCTTCAGGGGAAGTTCGTTGTGGCAGCTGCAAGAACTGGGAGACTGGTAGTAACTGCTGCAAATGGTCAAAGGACTTCTCCTCTTGCTTGACTGGTGACAAATTGTAGTCCAGATTCGACTCATACTGCTTTCTGAATCTTGGAACTGTCACCTATTGCAAAACCATACAGTGCACAGAGTTGAAGGTGTATTTTCAACATAACCTTTTTCCCTCCACCTTCCCAGATTACAAAACTGAGAGAAGGAAGGCACTTTCTTCTTTTTAGGGACTGCAGCATCAAAGGGGTTTCATTGGTTGGAAGAATGAGTTCCTATCTTAAAAATGTGCAACTTCATCAACACTCTGGAAGCATCTCTGGGAATAGAGGAGTACTATTTGGTGTTTGGGGATGGAGGACAGTCAACATGTTAAGGAAAAGGAAAGCTTATCCCTGAGAAGGAGGCAGACAGGGATGTACTCAGAGACCCAAAGGTAGGAGGGAGCTGTCAAGAAGTACCTTGTCATCGTTTTCAGCAAAGGTGTCCCCTGTCAGTGACAACCTTGTCCTTGGTTCCAGAGGTATCAAGTGCTTGGTTTTGCACAGTCTCTTCCCAGATGGCTTCTCACTGTGGTCAGTATATTTCTCCAAGGAAGATGCAGGCTGGTAACCCTCCTCTTTCTTTGTGTACAGAACACGTGTCTTTAGGTTTTCTTTAATTGTCTGCTGTTTGGAAAGCTGCCTTGAGGCTGGTGTGCAGCCTGGCTCAGCCTGCCTCTTGTTGTCTGTATTGCTGCATGAAAGGCTCTTCGTGGACAGAGAGACAAAGAACCCAGGCAAATCTAAATAAGGAGGTGGTGGGGACAGGCAAGAAAGAGGGAGGGAGAGAAACAAGTGTTATACAACATATCACGTGGGGAAATAAAAGTCCATTGTTAACACTAATCACAGAAGCAACTTCAGTTTTTGTAGACCAGTGATGTTTTCAAGATATTAATCCAATATTTTAATTATCTCACATTCAAATGACAAATAGTTTAACCCACAAGACAACAAATGGCAAGTTTCTTAAAAGAGTCCAAAGAAGAGAACCAAAAAAACAGCTCTTTCTACTCTCTGCCCCTTCCCTCTGGGACTCGCTGTAAGATCTCCCAAGGAGACCAGACTTGGGGTTCAGGGCCTAGAAGGCAACCTGGGGCTACAATAAAGGCACTGGCAAACTCTCTGTGGCAACCAAAACTTCTCTACAAGCCCCTCCCTGCTGTACTCCTCACTCTATGTTCAAATCAAAGCAGGGGGAGGAAGTAGGGAGGGGAGAGTAGGTGTGTGTGGAAACAAAGAAATAACTCTCCTGCCTACCATATTCCAGTCAAAATCTACTTCTATGGCACTAAGGTCCCATCATGGTTCATTCCCGTAAAGACAATGGGTAGGTGACCCCTATCCAAGAGGCAGGGCCAGCACGATTCACACGGATAATGAAGAGGGACAGCCCCTCCTTTCTTGCTCATTGTCACTGCATTTGAAGGACTCATCTGACCAGCTTCTAATGCCTCTGGCCACTAAATTTTCCCTGTTAGGCTTCTCTTCAGTACTGTTGTTCCCTTGTGCAATGTCTGGGCTACACTGCCTCAGTCAAACCTTCCCTGCTTTGGCAGGCAGGCTTGCTACCTACTGCTGATACCTGTTGCTCTGATTGTTCTCTAAGGTTCAGATGATTCCAGATTGGGAGAAGTAGGGCCAATTCCTGCCGTTGTACTTTCTCCTCACTGTTTACACCTCAGGTAACCAGCATGCTTCATACCAAAACGTACAGAAATGTCCATTTTGGGTGCACGACCACAAAAGATGACTGAGCTCACTTTTACAGTCCTGTCTTTGTTCGGTTTTCAGAAGAGGGTCCTCTGGCAGCTCCTCCACAGTTGTCTCAGTTTGGCTACTATCTTCTAAGACTTTACATTTTCTTTCCAGCCAGAGGCTGGGGCTGTAGGATATAGCAGCAGCCTGGTTAGCAGACTGTGCATTCAGAGGTTCCCTCTCCATGCAATATTTTTCTACAGGAAAAACTTTTTCCACAGGAACTGCAAATGGATCATCAAGTTTGTTTATAGCACTATAACCACCTAAAGAGGGAAGACAATAATACATAATGAACATCCTTTAAAAAAAAGATTTATTTTCTTTATTTATTGTCCCTTCCCTTGTTGTCTGTGCTTACTGTTCATCTACTTTTTAGGAGGCAACAAAAACTGACCCTAGGACCTCCCATGTGGCAGGGAGACCACCATTCACTTGAGCCACCTCTCCTCCGTACTTGTTGTGTTTCCTCATTGTGTCTCTTCATTACAACATCTCTTTGGGCTCATTACACCAGCCCATCATGTCAGCTCACTACCTTATTCATTTTATTTAGGAGGCACTGAGAGCGAAACCCAGGACCTTCCTTTGTGGTAGTGAGTGCCCAACCTCTTGAGCCACATCTGCATCCCCATAATAAATATCCTAAAAATCAACATTACAAGGAAGGATCTGAAGAGCAGGTAGGGCTCCCGTGCTCAAGTTAATCTGTTAATAATATACTATGATCTTCTTTGGAAACTTGGAGTCCTTACACATTTGAAACACAAACCACTAAAAACAGAATTCTCAAAAGGAAGACACAAAGCAGTAAAGCAGAAGGCAGGATCTTACCCTGGAGCTGATGCACAATACAAATGCTCAATCTCCTATACTCCACAGACTCACAACTGTCTCTTTCTACCTTTTCATGGTTGCAGGTAAGAGACAATCAAAGAAGAAGAGGCACTGACACTACATTTTAAGCACACAGTCCCTTGTTCTGGCAACAAGATCGGAGCAAGCCAACCTAAATTTCTCTATGGAAATATCTGCTAGGCTCATTATTTTGAAATAAATGGAACACTGATATAAGTGAAATTAAATATCCCCAAAACGGCATATACCAAAAGGGAGATAAAGGAGAAAGAGGAATAGGAAAAAGTGCCACAAGAAAGCCTAGGTTCTTAATGGACAGAAGCAACAGTCCCTTTTGGAAGGCTCCAGGCATACACTGTCAATGCTGCAGCCACGTGCAAGGAAGCAGAGCCTGGACAGACCAATGGTACTGGGAAGAGGGACCTGTAATAGCCAAAGGTAAAGTTTTCTACCTCATCACAAGGGCAGAGGCAATTTCAAAGAATATATTCTGATTATTGCACCTCTTTCTCACATGTATGGGGAGAAAAATATACCACTGAAATCAAGAATTGCCTCCATTTCATACTCAAGAAACAGGAAGTCCTTCCCTGTACAAAAGAGGAAGGTCCTCTAGACAAGAGCGCCTCAGAGATACCATTTGTACCAATGGAGAGACTAGTCATCCTGCCTGGTACTTTTCTTCTTTATTACTCCTTCACATGTGGGCCTCTAAGGGAACTCCAAATATAAGATTATTCCTTTCATTGTCTGAGTTATCTTTTATATGCTAGGTCAGTACTTGCTAAACTCTGTTTATTCTACCTGTGCTATATCTGGATACGATGCTCAATGTGCCATTTTCCATAAATCATCTCAGTTCAATATCATTTCCTACTTATGCTTTAGCCTAAAAAATAACTTACTGACTGCTTTGCTAGCCATATTTTTTCTAATATACAATAAAATACAAACAGTAATGATCACCAAGGTGTTGCCCACCTAAAATTATCCTGCCTACACCCAGGGGTATGAGTTTGATATTCATAGCACCAGACAAAGCCTCACAAGTCGATTTACAGCTCACATAAGAAACATTTGGCCCAGTGGTTAGGGCGCCCGTCTACCACATGGGAGGGCCACGGTTTAAACCCCGGGCCTCCTTGACCTGTATGGACCTGTCCCATGTGCAGTGCTGATGCGCACAAGGAGTGCCCTGCCATGCAGGGGTGTCCCCTGCGTAGGGGGGCCCCACGCGCAAGGAGTGCGCCCCGTAAGGAGAGCTGCCCAGCATGAAACAAAGTGCAGCCTGCCTAAGAATGGTGCTGCCCACACGGAGAGCTGACACAAGATGACGCAACAAAAAGAAACGCAGGAAATAGACAAAGAGAACAGACAACTGGGGTGGGAGGGGCGAAGGGAAGGGAAATAAATAAAATAAATAAATCTTAAAAAGAAATAAACATATCTGCATTCTATATTGGTATCTATTCTCCTCGTCCTAAATCCATTTTAAGTATCACTCCCACTTCCTTTATTATTTTTAAATTTATTTTTAAAGAAGTTTTAGATTACATAATTTTTACAGCAAATATATAAGGGATTCCCGTAGGCCCCACCCCCCTCACGTTTTCCCCCACTGACATCTTTCCTATAACCATATAACATACATGTTACTAAAACAAAAGTTTAAGGAAACAACAACAAAGGAATATTCAAGACAGAGAACCCGCTTTTAAATGATGGACTATAATAATAGTATTATAAAATTACTCAAAGAGATAAAGAAAAATACGAAGAATGAAAGGATATCATAAAAAGAGTGAATGAAACAGAAATTTTAAAAAAGAACCAAATAGAAATATAGGAGATGAAGGCCATAATAATTGAAATGAAAAATTCTCTAGAGGGTTTTAACAGCAGATTGGGGCTGGCAGAATAAAGAATCAATGAACTAAAAGACAAGACAATGAAAAAGATTCAGTCTGAGGAGCAAGAAGAACTACTGATTATTAGCACGATTTCCACAATTAATGTCATTAGAGTTTAAGTAATTATAAAAGGCTCATTTTATGACCTAAGAAATGCATGATTTTTTGTGTGCTTTAAAAAGTTTATGAAACAAACTAAAAGGTACATAGTTCTTTTTTAAACTGATTTCTGCATTTACTGAAAATTGGCAAATACATTAAAATATTACACATTAAATTTAAAATATAAGATTGCAGCCATTCCATTCTTTATTAAAATCTTACTTCATCTATCTTCAGCAAGAGAATAATCTTTCAAAAGATACTCAGACTGCAGTGTCACCAGTCTGAATTGTTTATTTCTCTTACACATTATGGAATATTCAGCTATTTTTATGAAAACATGACCTACTTTTAAGACACTAGTTTCCCTGACCTGTAGAACCAAGGACATTTTCTACACACCATAAAATTTACCACTGATAAACTACAGAGGCTCAATCTTAGACTATAACTCTTTACTGTTACCTAAGAAGCTGAAATCATTTTGGGGAGAAAATGGCTAACTGATGACTATCTCACTCTAAGAGACGCTGAAAAACAGAATTCATTTCTTCCTTTCCTTAGAGAAGAACAGGGGAGCAGATGCAACTGAGCAACTGCCTCCCACACGGGAGGTCCCAGGTTTGGTCCCAGGTGTCTCCTATAGACTAACAAACAACAAGCAGAAAATGAGCCAGGAAAAAGCAAAAAACAAAAACAGAGCAGACAACAAGCAAATTTAAAAGGGCAGAGAGTAGGGAAAGGGAAGAAGAGATATGGTGAGGGGGCATTTTCAGGACTGGGAGTTGTCCTGGGTGATACTGCAGGGACAGATGCTGGACATTGTATATCCTGCCATGGCCTACTGGGTGGACTGGGGGAAGAGTTAAACTACAATGTAAACCATTACCCATGTGGTGCAGCAGTGCTCCAAAATGTATTCACCAAATGCAATGAATGTGCCATGATGATGAAAACGGTTGTTGATTTCGGAGTAGTGGAGTGAGGGGTATGGGGGGTATATGGGGACCTCTTACATTTTTTAATGTAACATTTAAAAAAAATAGAGGAAAATAAATAAATAAATAAGAAAGAGCAGTGAGAATGTGGTTCAAGCAACTAAGTGCCCACCTCCCACAGAAGAGGGGCAATGTTTGGGGGGGCTGTGGCTCAGAACACTATAACACCTTTCCAATGGAAAGTTAATAATATGAAGCAAATCCAAATAAAAAAGCAGACAGAATGGAGGAATAAAATATGGATTAAAGAGGACTTACTGATACTCTACTATAAAACTATTATGACTAGAAATAGAAGAAATTGTAGCATTGAAGTGGAGAAAGTGGCCACAGTAGTTGCTGAGGGCAGGGAGAGGCAAGAAGAGATCTGATGTGGGGGCATTTTGGCGACTTTTGAGTTGTCCTAAATGATATTGCAGAGTCAGATGTCAGACCTTATATACCCTGCCATAACCCACTGAATGTACTAGGGGAGAGTGTGTACTACAGGATAAACTATTATCTATGTGGTGCAGGATTGCTTCAAAATGTGTTCAACGAGTGCGATGAGTGTGCCACAATGATGGAGGAGGTTGTTGGTGTGGGAGGAGTGGGGTGGGGGGTGGAGGGAATACAAAAACCTCTAATATTTTTTAATGTAACTTTACTTGTAACATACATATCTTTGAAAAAATTCAATTTACAAAAATGATGAGATGGGTAGGTGAGGAGTGGGATATGTGGGAACCTCTTTATGTTTTTTTATGTTTTTTAATGTAACATTCTCTGTGATCTATTAACTATAATTTAAAAAGTGTAAAAAATAAATAAGCAGATAGTATCAAGACTTGGATAGGAAAATACGAGGGAAGGGACTTGAAATCTTAATAGCTGCAGATTGATCTCCAAACATAAAAAATTTTTTTCATGGATCTTAACAGCTGCAGTTCTCTAAACATAAAATAAATTTTAAAAAATTTAAATATGTAGAGTGGATGAATTTAAAAGTCCTGGAATGAGCTGGGACCCCCACTTATTAAGATTCCTGGAGAGTAGAAACATGGTAGGTAGCATCCTTTGAAACGCCCTCTACCTATCTAGATTAGTTATGGTCAATTTAATGGAAAAGGTTGATGTGGTTAATTCCTCCCAAAACTCAACATAAGGGTCTTTCCAATGGGAAAGGAAAAAAAATCTATTCCCAAAACTACTAATGTATGAAAATAAACACTCATTTAAGTGGCCTTCCTGGAGTTTGGCTGATGAAATTAAAAATCTTAAAACACTCAACATTGCTTCACAGTCACAGGCTGGGTATTTGTGAAGTTTTCTTGACTTGAGTAACTAAGGTACAGGTTTACCTCCAGCCTACGACATCCCAGATAGCAATTTAAGGATATACTGATTCCGAAGCTTACTTGATGAGTACTAATGCATCTTACCCTTTCTAGTTTCTTCTGCTCATACTCAGCACCTACCATTTAAATTAGGTTAATTTGGGGGCTTTTCAATACACACCCCTTTTAGCAGTTTGATATGGTTATGAATTCCAGAAATTGATATTGGATTATGTTTGTAATCTGGGCTGAACCTGGGCATGATTAAATTACGGCTAAGGATTTGATTGGGACATATCATTAGGGTGTTGAATGCTCACCCACTAAGGGTTGAGGATCACAGATAAAAGATGTGGGATAGGACAGAGTTGAGGGTTCTTACTGTTGGAGTTTGATATTGAAGTTTAATGCTTAAACCTTAAGCTGGAGCCCTGGGAAGTAAGCACACAGAGGAAAGAGAAGCAAGACCCAGGAAGAGAGGAACCCTGAGCCCAGGAAGAAGCAACCCATGGGAAGAGAGGAAACTTGTACCCAGAGAGAAGCAAGACCCTGGAAGGGGGGAACCCAGGAACTCTCATAGACATTGGCAGCCATCTTGCTCCAACACATGAAAATGACTTTGGCGAGGGAAGTAACTTAGACTTGTGGTCTAGCATCTCTCAGTTCCTACCCCAAATAAACAGCCTTTAGAAAAACCAGCCAGTTTGTGGTATTTTGCATCAGTCACCCCTGTGGCTGACTAATACAGAATTTGGTACCAAGGAGTGGGGAAGTGCTTTTGCAATTAGCAAATGCTGGGATGGTTTTACGAAAGGGTAAGGAGTATTTTTTTTGAGAAACTGAGAAATGCTTAGAAGAAAAGACCTAGTGTGCTTTGAGAGACTGTTGATAGCAATATGGAAGCTAAAGAGACTTTTTATGATGCATTAGCAGTAAATAATGAAGCAATTATTGGAAACTGGAGAAAAGTCAATAAGTGTTTTCAAGTTTCAGAGAACTCAGCAAGATTTAGTCTTGCTGTTTTATGGAAGGCAGAATTTGACAATGGAGAGCCGGGCATATGCCTGAAGAAATTTCCAAAGTAAACCAGGACAATGTGGCTTAGCTTCTGCTTGCATCTTACAGCAAAATGCTAGATGAGAGAGGTATGCTGAGGACAGAATTGTAGGGATCAAACAATAACAGAATCTGATTCTGGAAACTCCAAGCCTCTGGAAAACAGGCTCCTAGATGAAAGTGCCCCATTTGTGGATGGAACTAAACTTGGAACTTGTAAATGAGGATTGAAGATTCAGTTATCTTGGAAAGACTTGTGGAAAGTCTTACTCTCTGGTGGCTTGGACCCCTGCTTCTTGCATGCTAAACCAACAATGATTTTGAGAGAGCTGTATGAAGAAAACCACTGTCGGCCTGTAATAAAAGGGTCATGGGAAGAAGAGACTGAAGGAGAAACAGCTTCAAGAGGAAAACAGTTTGAAGACGAAGCAAAGATCTGGAATTAAGACATCATCTTAGGCCAAGAAAGGAAAACCACCCATGTATACAGACAGTGAGTTTGCCCCATCAGTTGAAGAGGGTGGATGTTGCTGTTGGATGTTCTGGGGGAGTTTTGCTGCCCCAGGGTACAGGGAGGGCAGAGCACATTTCCCAAGGATTACGGTGGTTAAGGTGAGCACCACAGAAGTCTGAGAGGGGTGGACATGTCCGCCCAGGATTAGGGAAGGCCAGGTGGTGAACTCGTTGCTCTGAGTGGGTTGAGCCTGCATGCCAAAGCTTAGGGAAGGCCAGGTGGTCAACTCGTTGCTCTGAGAGAGATAAGCCTGCATGACAAAGATTAGGGGGAATGTTGTCATCATGTCACTGTACTAGGAGAGTTAAGATGCTAATCTAAAGATTGGGTAAGGTGTGGCAATCACCCCTACAGTCTTAGAGGAAGAGGTCTGGAGCTTGGTTGATACCCAGATTCTTGACGAGGGCAGAACCTAGAAAAAGGCCATTGGGCAAGCCTGTGGAAAGGGTGGGTTCCCATAAGCCAAAAAGAAAAAAAACATCAACTTAAGAATGACTCTCGGGTTGAAATCGAATGAGGATGCCTTGCAGGTTTTTTGAACTGTAGAGGACCCATGACTCATGTTTCCCTCCCAATTTCTCATTGCAATGAAAATGTTTATCTTTTGTCTGTCCATTTGGGTACTGGAAGTAAATGACTTGTTTTCTAAGTTTCACAGGTCTATAGCAGACCAGACTTTGCCCCAAGACAAACTGTATTTCCTTAACCTGATTGTGATATGACTTAGTACTTGCACTGTTGCTGATTTAAGGTTTTTTCAAATACTGTAATGTCTTTCTAGAATTCAGATGGTGGAGTGTAGCCCTTTGATATGGTTATAAATTCCAAAAATAGACATTGGATTATGTTTGTAATCTAGTCAGTACCTGGGCATGATTAAGTTATGACTAGGGCTATGATTGGGCCACGTCATTAGGGCATTGGCCCTAAAAAGCATGGGACAGGACAGAGTCGAGGGTTCCTAATGTTGGAGTTTTGACGTTCGAGTTTGATGCTGAAGTCTTAAGTTGGCACCCAGGGAAGAAAGCACACAGAGGAAAGAGAAGTAAGCCCCAGGAAGAGAGGAACTTTGAACCCAGAGTGAAGCAAGACCCTGGAAGGGAGGAACCCAGAAGACTGAACCTTCACAGATGTTGGCAGCCATCTTGCTCCAACATGTGAATACAGTCTTTGGTGAGGGAAGTAACTTATGCTCTAGGGCCTGGTATCTGTAAGCTCCTACCCCAAATAAATACCCTTTATAAAAACCAACCAATTCCTGGTATTTTGTATCAGCACTCCTTTGGCTGACTAATACACCTCCTACGGAAACTATCATTTTAGGAATGTTTAAATTCTACAGTGGGTATTGTTGAAAGAAAGAGAAGTAATTGCTATTTTACTTTCTCAGCAGGTAAACCTAAGTGAAAATGTGAACAAAAATAAAAAGATTCTCCATTCAATTTCCAGAATAATTTTAGAAATAAAGAATTAAAATTTAATTTACCTTAACACTTGATGTTTTTCAACAAAGAATGTCAAACCTTATAAAAGTGACTATGAAAGATCTTCAGAAAGCATCTCTGTAATTATTGCCAAGACCATCCACCAGACCAGAAGAAATAAAGGAATCTGATCCTGCATGCATTTACTTTTTATTATAAACTTAGTGTATACTAAGACTACACTGCAGTAGGCATTAATTTCTGCTGGTCTCTAAAAAGTACTTAACTGACAGTGGGTGTTACAGGATTTCCCCATTCTCCACTAACTGTTTTAGAGGGGTGTAGATACTGAACGCATCTAACTGCTGTGACCGTTACAGCACTTTTCACACTCTGTATCTGGGACTTGCCTGCAGGGTGCTGGGAGGGAAGAAGGGCAGAGACGGTGTGAAGGTGGAGAGTACAAGGAAGGTGACTGTTGTAGAGACTCTAGGTGTTTTCTCCAGCAACAGAGGCTGAGGGTGAGTTGAGCAAGTCAGAAACTGTGTTTTGGCTTTAGGTTTGATTTAGAACTTGGTTGAACAGAGAAACTCTTAAGATTTAGTAGTTTCATTTCAACTCCAAACCTTAAAATAGCTCTAGGCTCTATGTCATTTAGCAAAGTGTAAATGACGTACAGAAAGGTACAAACCATGTAAATCCTAAAGGAGTCATGTCAAGGCATTTTCAGGGGAATCAGCAACGATTATTTGTATTTATTTGTCTTATCACAAAACAACAGTTGGAAGGCAGATGGGCGAGAGTGATCTCTAGAAGAACTCATAACACTGAGACTGAAATCCCTGTCAGACAAACCACAGCAGCTCTGGCTTCTGCAGCAGCAACCTCCTCTCAGGTATTCCAACTAAGTCTCCCTCCTTCAGCCCATCATGTTCCCTACCCAGAAATAACGGGGAGACTTAACAAAGAGCACTGAGATACCAGTTCTAGAATCAATTCCTAATGCATTACTGAAACCACTTAGGGAAAAATTCAAGTACTTTCATATAGAATCCTTTAAAATTAGAATACAAAGACTGGGAACAAAGGGGAAAAAGGTATCTGGAAGAAAAACCAGGAAAGGTAGTTAAAATCCCAATTCTACATAGGAATCTGGAGCAGCAGGGAATGGAGAAGCAATCAAAAGGAATATGACTAATCACAGTAATTCTGAATACCAGGGATGGCTATGTTTTCTTAAATACTAAAGATGAGTAATTTTATCATTTTTGAACGTTTGTAGATGAAGCAGTTTTACAGAGACCCAGGGACCATAAACAACTTGCCCCACGGTCACTAACTTGTACAAATGGACCACAATTGAACTCAGTCCTGGATTGCAAGGAGGAGCTAGTGTCTAAATGTTTGAAGTGAAATTTTTCTTTTCACAGACTGTCTCCTTCAAGAAGTTTGAAGGGCTTTAATTAAGGCTCCCACATAAGCGCAGAATAAAAGGGTACCATTTAACTCCTAGGAACTAGGTCAACAAAGCAGTGAACCCAGTCCTTTGTGTGTGTTTTTTAACATCTGTAATTTTTTGGTTCATTTAAACTCTCTCACAATTTTTTGTACATCTTACAATTTTTCCCTACTGAAATAGGCCAATGCTTCTGTATCACTCTACTTTCCTCTCTTCCTGAAGCCCAGAATAAGTAGGGGTAGATGTATCTGCTACTCTCATATACCCAATTCCTGGTATGAGGAACTAGGCTCTGTCACACAACATGTCCCCATAAAGAAGTAAATCAAATTATACAAATAGAGCAAAAGCCTCCTATGCCCTTTTTAGGATTTAAACAAAAATCCCCAGGACCAAAAGGGTTTGAAAGAATTAGAAGGACACAGCTTAGAAAATCTTGGGCACTACTGAACCCCCAAAACGGCAAGCCTTTCCTTTGCGTTCCAAGTGAGGACCCAGTGAAGGACTTAGCACCCAGTAACCCCTCTCCACCCTTATTACTAATCCCAGTCTGCCCCTGGCTTTCTGACATTCCAGGAACTACCTACACATGATGCCACAGGCCTCAGCTCAGTTTTGAGCCTACTCAGCAGCAGGCTTGGGAATCCTGAAAGGGTGGCTTCTCCCAAAGCCAGTCCTCTGCTTATGCAGAATGGCTCCCTCTAGCTGTAGGATTCACAAGAGCCTCCTAGGTAAGGGGGACAGCAGCAATGGCAATGTCTTGTCTTCATCCCATTGCCAACAAAGCACATCCCAGTGGCCTGGCACCCCTCTAGCTCCAGGCTAGTGCATCCATTAAGTGAATTTCTTCCTCTCTCTCTCTAAAACTTTCTGGCCTGGGGATCAATCTGAGCAGGGTTTCCAGCCCACTTCACCGGGTATGGACTTTCTAGCCCCCTAGGAACTGCTCCCATGAAGAACATGACTTCCCCCACCTACTCGCCTACTAAGGAGCAAGATGCTTTCCATGACTATCCTGGTCGCAGAACTTGGGACAGTAGCGTCCCAGGAGAAACTTGTGTAAACCCAACTTTTACACCTTGCTGGGGACTTGACACATCCCAGGAAGAAGGAGGGGAATGGAGGATGCAAGACAGGAAAAGGTAAGGACTATTTCTTTTTTAAAAATTAACTATTTAGATCCAAGTTTTTGGTCCCTACATGCTACTGGTGCACGAAGACGTACCACCACCACCACCACCACTACCACCCCCCCCCAACAATTACCATTAGCATTAAGTAATCCCAGTGTCTTCAATGCAATTGTACCTGTGGATAACTTTCTTCTGCTAGGTCATCATTCCCTAAATACAACCACCTCCCTACGTTATTAAATCACAAGGGCAAAGATCACTACCAAAGTTGAGACTGCCAAAAGTTCTTGGGTCTTCTACCTGCTCTGCCCCTGATTCCCCAGACCAACTCACCCCAATCCCTCAGTAGTTACCCTTATTTGCACGTAGATGATAAATTTAGTTCAATTTACCTTCCAAAATTTAATTTTTAGCAGGTCTCCTTCATGCATGAAAATCAGCATGGCAATTATCATTCAAAACCTTGCCCAACCAAGGCCACTGCCAATTGACTATTGTCTGCCTACCATTTTTCAGATCACAAATAGACAGTTAACAGTGTCAGGATCTTCCTCTGTACGATTTCCCCACCTATCTAATCATGGAGCCAGATCTTATGGATCTCCAAGGGCACTTCTGGTTGAGGAGACTCACCTTCTAAGAATAACCAATTCAAAACCTCCATTTTTGAGACCCTCACTTGGGAATTATAGGAAGTGAGCTTGCTCCACAGAAAAGAAGGCTAACATCATTAATGAAATACCTACCCAATAAAAAGTCTAGTATTTCATCCCTAGGAACACTATGGGGGGAACATTAGAAAGCCCTCTGGTCAGGCTTAGGGCTTGGCCGGGGTGTCATCTGCCAAGTACCCCGATGAGGGCTACTCAGCCACCATGAGATTGGCCAAAGAGGGGCATTTACTCTGGCCCTGCCAACTTTGCCCCAAAGCTACCTCTTTGCAGGCCTCAGCAGCTCAGCTGATTTTGCAAACAAACAGAATCCTACCAGTCTTAAACTCTGGCAAAAATGCCAGCTTCTGTCTCCCCAGTCTAAGGGCACACTAGAGCTACAGTCCCTTCTAGATTAGAACCTTGCTTTCCTGCTCCCTTGCGAACTCCAGGGCAGAGTTATGACCTAGAGCCTAACAAGGAGCTTTCTGAGTTCCATGGATCAACTACGTAAGGGTGAATCTACAGGTGGGTATGGACCCAAGCCACTGCCTGTTCTGTGATGCCTGGTTCAAAGGCTCTTCCCATATAGTCCTGGGGAAAATCACCACTGTGGCACTGTAGGAGTTGTCATGTGCTTCTGACAAACACTCCTGGTTATCCAGGGATTTACCTGACTGGTAGTTCAGCCTGGGTTATCCTGTCTAGTCCTGCCCTCCATCAGAGAGCAATGTTCCCCATAAAAGCTGGAATTCACACCTAGGTTTGGGCAAAAAGATCCCATGACTGGTAGACTGAATTCAGTACCCAAATTTTGGTCCGCATTCTAAAGAAGATGGATTCACTGTGAATAAGATCTCTTTAAGATATTACTTCAGTTAGGTGTGGCCCACATGAAAAATGTTTGGCTTTATTTGGAATTCTGGATTCCGTTATAACGAAAGTGAAAATCAGATGGCCGTAAAAGACCCTGCCAAGAAACAGATAAGGCAAAACCATGGAACTTCAGCAGCCAGACTAAGAGCGCAGTTTTCTAGGAGAAAGCTTAGACTTGATGATGCCTTGATTTGAGTGGGGCTTCTCCTGGTCTTAAAACCATGAGCATTACATAAGTTCCCAATGTTAAAGCTAAGTCATTATATGATATTGGTTTCAGTAGCTAAGAAACTAAAACAGTTACAATCAGAGCTACTGGCAAATCAAAACCTCTGAGAATTTACATGCATTTACCTGGGAGCACATTCTAACCAAGCAGTCTCAAGACACCTGCATACTAAAAAACTAACTTAAACATAAAATATAAGCATAATTCCCTTTATTCCTCCAAGGGTTTGACTATTTTGGTTCTGTTTTTCTCAGTTCTGTGCCAAGTGAGCAAATGAGACTTCAAACAATGCAATATCCACTTCTGACCATAAAGTGGAAAACCATTCAACTCTTTTCCACCTCCACCCATCTCAAGGTCAAGAACACAAAATCTTTTCAAAATCTTCCCTCATGCTCAACACATACCAGAAATAATCCTGGCAAATGAGATCTCCCTTCACTGGGATGCTTTGCCTTCAGTTTTCTTCTGGACAAAAAAATGCATTATATCCCTGGGAATGAGTGTGTTAATTTCTGTGGACACTGACTTTTCCCACTAGGAAAGAAGTCTCTGTAAGGCACTGAACAGTTTTTGTCATTTAATTGTTTAATTGTCTTATTAATGCATGGGTATATGCATAAAATTGTTATTTTTGTTTCAAAGGAACCCTCCCTTCAATTTCAAATAAGTTTTCTTACTAGAAACATCACATCAAAATTATTCCCAGTTTCCAATTCATAAAAAGTCCCATATTTATCTCAGAATGTAGCTATACAGTAAGTTTTTGTATTTACAAATCCATGTTTACATTTTTATTGTTCACTTCTCTCTAGTTCTCTGTGGGCATCTGAGCTCAAGTGTCTGGAACTGTCAAGATTCCAGATCATTCAGATCATGATTCCAGATCATGATTCCATGATTTGATTGTCATGATTCTAACATATCAGGATGGCTATGTTGTGTTTTCATTGCCATCTCATTTATAATATACAACATAGTTTCTTTTATTATTTATCTTGACTCAAAGGATGTTTTAAAGTGTGTTATATGTATATTTTCCAGGTTTTCTTCAAAAGGAAAGAAGGATGCATTGGGACACCTATCAAGGGACAGAGTGTATACTCTCCTCCCCACCATCCCGCTCCACCTTTCAGAACCAATCGCTGTCACCCAGGCAGCCAGAAGGACGTAAAGGGCTGGAGAAAACGGCTAAAGTGCTGTGGGGCCAACTGATGTGTCACTTCCTGATTAACTCTGTCACCTACTAGTGACATGGCAGGGTCAGTAGAGCCCCAGTACTCACACGCCCTCAGAGCGCCTGGTGCTGAAATCCAGGATACGCCCCTAAATAATGGAGATGCTTGGCAGGGAATACGTGCATGCTCCATGTCTGCCACAGGGGTAAGCCAGACAATTTTTTGCCTTTGAGCGTTTAAAATGTGCGAGGCTCAAACACTACACTACAAGCCTCAAAAATTTGCAGTACACTGCAAGGCTCAAACCAGATAAGCTGCAGAGTAGAGTGAAGAGTCTATAAAGAGAGCTTATGGAGTATGTGGCGGATAGTGAAAATTAGGCAATCCTAATTGATCGCCTCTTAAGTATTGATTTGACCTGAGGTGTCTATATCCAGGGCCACTAGAAAGTCAGAATGCCAATCTGTGCCTGCTTCACCAAATACCACTTTCTGAGGTCCGCCATTCCCTCCTCATTCTTTCTCCCAAAACAAAAGGCTATTCCTGGAGCTAAATGCCACTATCCGTTCTGTTACCTCCCTTCAACACCACCACCACCAACTAAAAGACGAGCAGGAGGGAGGAAGAAATAAGAGGAAAGGAAAACCCTAGCTGTCTAGGCTAGACTGTATGAAACTGTTCCACTACTGTCGGCCAAGTATCTTCTTGAGGTCTGCTGGTTTCTTTCGCACAGTTTATTTTAAAATCCACTTAATTTTTCTTCTCCTTCCTACCTTCGTTGGCTTCTTCCATTTCCCAAATCCGGATCTTCTGACGCCCGCGGAGCGTGTCTGAGGAGCAGACGCTGGCAGCCCCTAGCGGGGTGGGCGAACGTTCTGGAAAAGAGTCATTAACAGTAAATTAAGCTTCGCTGGCTCTCTTTCTACAAGTGGCCGGACTTATCCATCAGTAGATCTCGGTAAAAAACCAGTCGACTTACTAATGGCTGGAAGCCAAGCCGAAACACGGGTGCCGGAAGCGACCCTCTAGGCACCAGCGGGGGTTCCACGTCTCCTTTCTGCCTTTCCTCCAAGCGCCGCACAAGAATATTCTACCTCTACCGCCCAGGGGGCGGGGAATAACGGAAAGCCCCAATCTCTGCGCTGGGGGATGGGGACAATCTTAAAGACGATATTGCTTATCAAGGCGTGGAATTTAAGGCGCACTCACCCAAGTTGTAATCCCTTACTTTGTTTGCTCTACTTCCTGGTCGCTTTTTCCCTCAGATCCATGTGGCAGCACTTTTAGGGCAAGCCTAGAAAAATACCCGGGCTCAACTCCCGAGGGGCACCGCGGCGGTGAGGCGGCTGCTGGTCGACCTCTTGCACGCGGATGTCGACGTTCTGTTTGGAGCAATCTCAAGTCCCACAAGCGGCGAGACGCAGCACTGAAGCTTTTTGGTCTTCTTTTCCGAGGCGAAAGAGAAAGTGTCGGAAACCCGTACTTTCCCCTGCTTGCTCAGGAACAAATGCTTGAGCATCTAGTGGCCGCAAGCGGTCCCTCTCCCACACAGGGCCGCTTTAATTTGCTGCATTTTAATCACTTATAACCGAAATAAAAACTAAAGCGGTTAAAACCGTCTAAAGGCAAAAGCAAAGGCAGGGACTGCAGGGGAGAAGGTCGAGTGCAACCTCCTGTGCGCCTGCCGGCCATAGCTCCCCTCCATCCCATATCCCCAGACCAGACCCCTTTCTCCAAACTCGGGCGTGGCCTTTCCGGGCGAAAGATGTTCCTAGCCCTCAGCAGAAATCTCAGCCAAGGAGCAGGCAAGGATCCTGCGGTTGTTCACGATAAATTTTCTCGCAGACCTAATTGGAGTCAACAAGGAGGTGCGAGTGAGGCGGAGAAAAGTTAAGGATGGAAGAAGCTGAGGCTGGAGGAAACGTTAACGTTGAGCCCAGCATGCTCCGCAAGCAAGCAGTTTGCGATCCCTGACTGTGCAGAATTGAGCTTGGGTTGGTTTGGTTTTCTGTACCTCTTCCTCAGGTCCCTATTCTATCGTGGCTCAGGCAGCCAGCACTGCCAGAACCGCGCAGCGAGCCGCAGCAGAGGAGGGTGAACAGAGGCTATAACTCTGGAGAGGTAGAGGTGGTTCCTGCGGGCGGTTACCCTCGGGGGCCTGGGGTGGCGGTGAAAGCAGACAGGCAGATGCTGCAAGGGACCAGGAAGCCAAGACACTTTAGGATCTCTGAGAGCCTCAGCAGGCCGAATCAGGCGGAACGCGGCTACTGCCAGAGAACTGCCCCGAAAGCTAGGCCACACTGGCAGAGGTAAGGAACCGGACTGCTGAGGAGTAGCCGGCAAGTTGCGCGGCTGGGAGTCCAAGCCGAGCTGTCGCCCCCCAGGGTCGATTTGGCCAACACCGTGATATAGGCACCCACATTGAACGTGCGAGTGGACGCACTGAACGTGGTTTTGGAATCCATGCCCCTGTGAAGACGGCAGAGACAGCACGTAAGCTGTGGAGCTGACGGGAGACCCGAGGACGGCGCCAGGCTATAGCCAGGACACTCAAGGTGCCAAGCGCCTGGTCCCACCGCCAGTTAGCACAGAGCTCAACTCTTTACACTGCCTGCTCTGAGGATGGTCTGCCAACTGCTTTGGTATTTGGTCTGGAAGTATTTTGTTGGGAATTTCTGCATCTGTATTCTTTAGAGATATTGGTCTATAATATTTTTTTTTTATATTGTCTGTCTGGTTTTGGTGTTTGAGTAATGGCTTCATGGAATGCGTTTAGTAGCATCCCTTCCTATTCAGTGTTTTGGAGAGCTTCAGCAAGAATGGCATTAGCTCGTTTTTGAATGATTGGTAGAATTCCCCTGTGAGGTCTATGGTCCAGGGTTTTTCATATTTGGGAGGTTTTTGATGACTATTTCCATCTCCTCACTTGTGATTGGTTTGTTAAGGTCTTCTGTTTCTTCTAGGGTCAGTGAAAGTGGTTCCTGGAATTTTCTTGGAATTTTCCAGCTCACCTACATTTTCTAGTTTCTTGGCCTATGGTTGTTCGTAGTGTTCTTTTCTTTTTGCAGAGTCAGTGGTAATGTCCCCTCACGCTTCTGATTTCATTTATTTGCAGATTCTCTCTTTTTTCTTTGTCAATCTAGCTAGCGGTTTGTCAATTTTGTTGATCTTCTTGAAGAACCAACTTTTGGTTTTGTTGATTGTTTCTATTGATTTTTGCTGTTGTTGTTGTTCTGAATTTCTTTTTTTCTGCTCCAGTCTTTATAATTTCTTTCCTTTGGCTTGATGTGGATTTAGTTTGCCATTCGTTTTCTAGTTCCTGGAGGCGTGCAGTTAGGTCTTCAAATTTAGCTCATTCTTCATTTATAATGTAAGCATTGAAGACTATAAATCTCTCTCTCAGGACTGCTTTTGCTCTATCCCATGAATATTTATATGGTGTGCTCCATATTTATTGATTCCAAGGCATTTACTGAGTTCTCTTGTAATTTTTTTCACCCATTGTTTATTTAAGGCTGTTATTTAGTTTCCATAGATTTATATATTTTCCGTTTTTCTGTCTACATTTTATATTCAGTTTTGTTGCATTTTAATAGAGAGGAGGTATTTTGTGTAATTTCTCCCATTTTAAGTTTATCGAGACTTGTCTTTTGTCCCAGCATATTGCCTGTTCTGGAGAAAGATCCGTACGCACTTTTAAAGAATGCATATTCTGTTCTTTAGAGGTGTCATGCTCTATAAATGCCTAAGTCTAGTTTGCTTATCATGGTATTCAAGCTCTCTGTTGCCGTTTTTACCTTCTGTCCAGTGCTGAGAGTGGTGTATTGAAGTCCATTAACTACTATTTTAAAGACGTCTTATTTCTCCCTTCAATTTTGCCAGTTTGTGCCTCATGCATCTTGGGGCACCCAGGTTAGGTGCATACATACTCATAATTATTTTCTCAGGTGCATTGCTCCTTTTATTAATATATTACTGTCCTTCATATCTTATTACAATTTTGCATTTAAAATCTATTTTGTCTGATGTTAGTATGGACACTCCAGGTCATTTTGGGGTGCTATTTTTGTGGAATATCTTTTTCCACCTTTCACTTTCTTGCTTATTGAGTTCTTATGTCTGAGGTGTCTTGTATATATATCATTAAGAGGGCTTGCAATTTTTTAAGCATTTTGTCATAATTGGTATGTATTTTTGTTGGGGAATTCACCACTAATGTTGAATGATACTACTATAAAGGCATTACTTACTCCAGTATCTCATTTGCTTTCCATTGTCATATTTTACTATTGCCTGTATTTTTACCCTTTAAATTACCAGTTACTTTTATTTCAACACTTGATTTAGGAGATTTGTGTGATTATGATTGATTAGTTGTCTTAAATCCTGTGTCTCCTCAGAATTTTTGGTTTGTTCATTTAGCTGGGCTATCTCTTCCTGATTTTTAGTATTACTTGTAATTTCTAGCTGATGTCTAGTTATCTGAATATGTTGGTGAATTTATGCAGAGAGGTAATTTCTCTCTTTCCTAGAGATTTTGTTTCATGACTTTTGATTTTTGGTTCACTTTATTCTAAGTCTTTAAAATTGTTTCAGCTTAAATTGTCAGAATACGACAAGGAACTCACTAATTCGGTACACATTAACTCCAAGAGGCCTGGACCTACAAACTCCTTAAAGGGTCTGGGCCAGCCGCAGATGGTGCTCATGGCAGAATCTTTCCATGGAGGTGCCTATTTCAGCTTCCTGTGCCAGTGATTCTAGTCTTACCACAATATAGAAACACTACTGATGTATAGATATTGCACTTGTAGAGTACTTTTTTGCTCAAAACATTTATAATCTCTTAACGTTTGCTGCGGATTTTTTGGGATTTCCTCAATTTAGAATTATGTCTTTGGAAAACATAAAAAGCTTTACTTCTTCCTTTACAATTTGGATAGATTTTATTTCCTTTTCTGGCCTAATTGTTCCAGCAAGGACTTCACATACAATGTTAAGTAAAAGTGGTGACAGTGGCATTTTTAAAAAACTTCCTTATCTTAATGGTAAAACTTTCAGTCTTACCCCTTTTAGTAGGTTGTTAGCTGTGGGTTTTTCATGTGTGGCCTTTATCATGTTGAAGAAGTTTCTTTCTATTCCTCGTGTTCCAGTGTTTGCTTATCAAAAGTTGTGCTGGATTTTGTCAAACGCCTTTTCTCCTTCGATTTAGATGATAATGTGATTTTGTTCATTTTGCTGCTGTGGTGTATTGCATTTAATTGGTTTTCTTTTAATGACTCAACCTTGCATACCTGGTGTAAACCAATTTAATCATAGTTTGGTATGCTTTTGGATTTGGTTTTCCAATATTTTGTTGAGGATTTTGCATCTATATTCATAAGAGATACTCTTCGGTTGTTTTCCTTTCTATTGGTATTGTTACCTGGATTTGGTATCAAGGTGATGCTTGCCCTGCAGAATGAATTAGGGAGTGTTCCCTCCTCTTCAGTTTCTTTGGAAAAGTTTGAGCAGAATTAGGAGTTAAATCTTCTTGGGATGTTGGGAAGATACATCTGTGAAGCCATCTGGTGCTGGCTTTTCTTCTTTTGCTTTTGGATTTGTTGATTCAATCTCCTCACCAGTTATTGGTTTGTTGAGATCTTCTATTTCCTCAAGAGTCATGTAGGTTGTTCATGTGTTTCTAAGAATTTCTTCGTTTCTTCTAGATTATTTAATTTATTGGTGTACCCTCATTTATATTATTCTTTTATAATAATACCCTCTGTACATTTCTGATTTCTGTTATGCGTTTCCTCACATTTTCTTTGTTTGTGTGGCTAATTTTTTTCATCTTTTTAAGGAACCAACTTTGAGTTTTGTTGAATCTCAACTTTTTTTTTTCTATATTCTATTTAACTTATCTCTATTCTAATCTTTATTTTCTACCTTTGCTTTTTCTAGGCACCCCATTTTTAAGTTAAAGGTCTCTGGTTTGCAGCCTTCTCATTTATTTATTTATTTTTGGTCAGCATTTAGACCACGACTTTCCAATTAAGCATTGCCGTTTTGCACCTCTTAAGATTTGGTATGCTGTATTTTCATTTTTATTCACCAACAGATATCTCCTAACTTCCCTCATTATTTCCACTTTAACCCATAAGTTGTTTCAGAATATTATAATAATAATCTGTATGTTTGTGATTTTCCCATGTTTCTTTATGCTGTTGAATTACATTTTCAATCCATTGTGTTCAGAGAAGTCATATTTTAAGATTTATGTATTTTTGAATATACTGAGACTTGTTTTGTAAGCTAACGTATGGTCTATCCTAGATAATGAACCAAATGCAGTGGAGAAGATTGTGTATTCTGCTGCCGTTGGGTGCCATGTTCTATATGTTTGTTGTCTAGTTGCTTTAGAATAACATTCCATTCTTTAATTTTCTCTGTGATCTCATCTCACTAGATGTTCTAAGCAATATTAAAAGTGGTATATTAATATCTTCTACTTTTTATTTAGGAGTATTTCTCCCTTCAAATGTTTGTATTTGAAACGTATTTTAGGGTTCTGCTGTTACTTGTATGTATTTATATTATAAATATTACATCCTCTTGTGGAATTGACTCGTTTATCATTATGTAATGACTGCCTTTGTCTTTCGTAAATTTTGTTTTTATGATTTAAGGTCTTTTTGTCTGTTAGTACTTCAGGTCTTTTTTGACTACTACTTGTATGGTATACATTTTTTCATAGTTTCACCTTAAACTACTTGAATCTGTGAATTTAAGAGGAGTCTTCTGTGGACACCAGGTAATTGGGTTGTACTTTTTTTAACCTGTTCCACCATTCTCAGTCTACTGACTGGTGAGGTTAATCTCTTTTTATTAAAAGTCACTACTTACAATGCAGAATTTTCTTCTGCCTTCTTGCTTTTAACCTTTGTAATTCTTTTACCTTTTTTTTTTTAATTTTGCAGTGTTTCCATTAATAACTATTTTATATTATCTTATTTCTTGTCTTGAACCATGTGGAGTGCGTTCTGTTTTCTACTTAGATATATAAATTTATTTTTAGCAAATTTCTTAAAATTGTCTTTTCTTTTAAACATGTTACATCACACAACATGTTACATTAAAATGCAGAACATTATAAATCCTGCTGTAACTCACTGAATGGATTGGATATATTTATCAATTTCCCCTTGTGGTTACAATGGAGTCAACATTTACCATCCTAAATACGTAACAGTCATATTTGTTTTGATATCAGCCTAACTTCATTAGCATAAAGTATGGTTTTCCTAAACCCCATTGTGCTCCCACCTTCTTTTATGATTGTCACTGCTTATATCTTTTGTATACTGTGTGTCAAAAACCATACATTTTTGTTAATTTTTATTCATTCGCAGTTCAGAACATACAAGACCTAAGAAGCATAGTTACATGCCAAACAATAAGGTACAATAATTCTGGCTTTTATGATTACCCCAATGGTTACCTTTACTGCACATCTTAATGTATATATCCTGCTTTGACCCAGTGTGTGATGTCCCTTCAGTTCAGTCTGAACAACTCTCTTTACCATTGCTTCTCGGGCAGGTCTTGGTGAGGCGGATTCCCTCAGTTGGTTTGGTATTTACATTTTGCAGAGATTGAGTTGAACGTATGTGGAGTCTTTTGCCTAGTTTCTTTCACTCAGTTTATTTCCTGTTTTTATCCTTAATGGGAGATTGTTAATATATTATTTTGCACTGTTGAACATAGTTGGCTTTGGTTGTATTTTTCCACTATATTAACATCTTACAACATTGATGTACATTTGTTCTGTTTTAAAGTAGAACAGTGTTATATGTGCAATATTACCTATCCTAATTTTTCACTAGAGGGTTCACTATGCTACACAGTTCATATTTCATTTTTTAAAAATATGATTTCGTTCTTCCTAGGGATGAACAGTGAACAGGACTGTAGAGCTTCCCTTTCAAAAAGCACTGCCATACCCATATGCAGTTTTATCACTGCTGCTTACAAACATTCTGATGTGTTTTCATCACTTCTCTTCATTTCCAAAGATTAACAACCCCTTACCAACTTCATACCAATTAAACTACAGCTTTCCATTCTCTAACTTCGTTCTATTTCTTAGTGACCTATATTTTAGTTATTAACTCAAATGAGATTGCTTGATATCTTTAGTTCATAATAACAAAATCATATAATATTTCTTCCTTTGTGTCAACTTTGCATCACTCAACCTAATGTCCTCTAGGTTCATCCATGTAGTTGTATGCATCCTGTCTTTATTTTTTCTTACAGCTGAATGATATTACTTCATACGTATATAACACAGTTTGTTTACGCACTCATTGACTGATGCAAACCTGGGGCATTTCCATCTTTTAGCACCTGTGAATAATGCTATTATGAATAAGAATATGTAGATTTCTATTGGAGCCATTGCTTTTCATTCTGGATATTTATATGCAGAAGTGATATTGCTGGGTCATGTGGCAAGAATATTTCAACTTCTTTAGGAACTGCCAAACAGTCCTCCACAATGGCTGTGCCATTCTGTATTTCCACAAACAGCGAATGAGTATTCCTAGCTCTCCACATCCTCTCCAACACTTGTAGTTTCCTATTTTTTAATAGAGGACATTCTAATAAGTACATCTCATTGTAGTTTTGATTTGCATTTCCCTAATTGCTAGTGATATTGTACAATTTTTCACGTGTTGCATTTATATTTCCTTTTTTGGACAGATGTCTATTCAAGTCTCTGGACCAATTTTTAATATGGTTGCTTTTTCTCTTTTTATTGCAAAGATGTATCACCTTTTTTGTGTGTGTATGTGAGTTACTGGTACTGGAGGATTGAACCTGGATCTTGTATGTGGGAAGCCACATCAGCTCCCCAAGTTGTAACATCTTCACATATCATAAATATTAAACTCTTATCATACAGGTGATTCCCAAGATATTATCCCATGGAATTGGCTGCCTTTTCACATTTTGACAAAATCCTTTGAGGTACAAAAGTGCTTAATTTTGAGGAAGGTCCATTTATCTATTTTTCCTTTCATTGCCAGTGCTTTGGGTGTAAGATTTAACAGATCACCACCAACACAAGATCTTGAAGGTATTTCCCTACATTATCTTCTTGGAATTGTATGGTCCTGGCTTTTGTATTTAGGTCTTTGACCTATTTTGTGTTGATTTTTTTTTTAGAGAGTGAGATGCTGGTTCTTTTTAACTCTTTTGTGTATATCCAGGTCTTGCAGCATCATTTCTTGAAGAGACTGTTTGTCCCAGTAAAGCGGATTTAGCAGGCTTCTGAAAAACTAGTTGAACGTAGAGGTGAGAGTTGCTTCTTAACGCTCAATTCAATTCCACCTATCAGTGTGCTTTTTTATGCCAATACCATGCTGTTTTGGTCACTGTAGCCTTGTAATATGTTTGAAGGTCAGACAGTGTGCGTCCTCTTCCCTTCTATTTTCAGAGTGTCTTTGCGTATCTGGGTCCAATTACCCGTCATGCCTATAAAGTATGCTCTTGAAATTCTGATCGTGATTGCATTTAATCTATAAATCTGTTTTGGTAGGACCGAAATTTTCATGGTATTTAGTCTTCCAATTCCTGCAAACAGAATGTTTTTTCATTTTTTTAGGTCTTCTTTGGTTTCTTGTAGCAATGTTTTGTGGTTTTCTGAGTAAAGCTCTTTTACTTCTACAGTTAATATAATTCCTAGTTATTTAGAGTCTTTTTTTGCTATTGTAAGTGGAATTTTTTTTCTGATTTCCTCTTCTCATTGTTCAATTTTAGTGTATAGAAACATTATGATTTTTTCATGTAATGTTTTTGCATGATTGTGTACCCTGCCACCTTGCCGAACTCAGTAGCTCTACTAGATTTGTCATAGATATTTCAGGAATTTTCTAAAAATAGGATCATGTCATCCGTGAATAGTGAGAGTTTTACTTTGTCTTTTCCAATTTTCATGCTGTTTTTTTTTTTTTCTTTTTCTTGTCTAATTGCACTACCTAGATCTTCTGACACACTGTTAAAAAGAGTGTTGAGAGTGAGCATTCTTGTCTTTCTTAGACAGAAAGCTTTCAACCTTTCCCCACAGAGTTGATTTTGGTTATGGATTTTTCATATATGCCCTTTATCAGGATGAGGAGATTTCCTTCCATTCCTTTCTTTTGAAGTTTTTTCATCAAGAAAGGATGTTCAATTTTGTCAGATGACATTTCTGTGTCCTCGAGGTAATCACTGCTTTTTTTCCTTCAATATGTAGTGTGGTGATTATGTTAATTGATTTTCTTGTGTTGAACCACGCTTTCATTCCAGGAAGAAATCACACTCAGTTGTGGTGTAGAATTCTTTGAATATACTGTTGAATGTTATCGGCAAGTACTTTGTTAAGAATTAATGCATCTATGTTCATCTGAGAGACTGTTCTGTAAATTTATTTTCTTGTATTATCTGTGTCTGGCTTCATAAAATGGGTTGAGTTATTTTCCCTCCTCTTCAACTTTTTGGAAGAGTTTTAAGTAGGATTGGTGTTATTTATTTTCGAAACGCTAGATAGAGTTCACCTGTGAAGACATCTGGTTCTGGAATTTTCTTTGTTGGGAGCTTTTTGATGACTAACTTCTCTTACAATTTCTTCTTTGATCCACTCATTGTTCAGGAATATGTTGTTCTGTCTCCACATATTTGTGATTTTTAGCTTTCCTTCTATTATTGATTTCCAGTCTCATCCCATTATGAACTGAGAAGGTGTTTTTATAATTTCATTGTTTTTGTAGTTATGACTTCTTGAGAAATACGTGCAACTTACTGATTTGGGGAGCAATGGTCTGTATATGTCTGTTGGCTTAGATCGTTTATGATATTGTTGAAATTCTCTCTTCTTGTTGATCATCAGTCTACTTGTTCTGTCTGTTAATGTGAGGGATGTGTAGAAGTCTCCAACTATTTTATAGAAATGTCTGTTTTTCTTTTCAGCTTTGCCAAATTTTACCTTGTGTATTTTGGGGCACTGTGTTTAGGTGCATAGATATTACTGATTGCTACTTCTTAGTCATGGTTTGTCCTTTTTTTTTCCCCTTGTTTTAACTTTTTATTGTAATAAATCACTCATACATAAACATACACAAACAATGAATGTATATTTGTGAACTTAAAAAGCAAACATACATAACCGCTCTCACTACCACCAATAACTTGCATTGTTTTTAAACCTTTTGAACTAATGATTGAAAAGCATTGTCAAAATAGTACTACTAAACAAAGTATTTTTCCACTAACGAATCCTATTATTATCAAATTTATATCATTTTTATATGAACATACATAAACAATTAAGTCTATAGTAAAAGTTATGAACTTACAAAGCAAACATGTAACATCATACAAGGGTCCCAAACACCCTCCACCAACACCTTGCATTGTCATGAGACATTTTTTAAAAACTATGAAAGAATACTGTCAAAATCTTACTACTAATCATTGTTCTTTTCTTACATTTGGTGTGCTTTTCCTCTTTGCATGCACTTTCTTTGTCTGCCAGCAGATGGGAATCTTCAGCAGGCCTTTCAGCTCAAACTGTGATCAGCATGTGTTCACAGTAATCTTGGAGAGTGGGCAGTGTGGATAGGATGTGATGGAAAATTCTCTTTCAGGGTGTGGTATTCAGAGCTATGCCTCCTAAATCAAAATCTCTCAGTAGCTGTGCTCCTTTCTTGGCCAGTGCCCTTCCCTTTTCCCAGAAAGGAAATAATTGCACCTCCCTCCACATTGTCAGCCACCAGTCCCGGTTAGTAGGAAGGGTGTTTCAGAAGGCTGGATCTCTTTATTCTCCTGCTAGCTTCCAGGTCAAACAATGATGGAGCCCCACCAACCTGGAAGAGCATGACGCATGGGATAGAGCACACCAAGCTTTTTGGCCAAAAGAGGCATCGGCTCTAGGCTGCATCTCTCTCCCTTCCCTTTCCTGGAGAGGTGGATCCGTGCAACCTCCTTGGCCTGTAGCTGCCAGTGAGGGGCTACTGGACACAATGATGTCTGCTGTGAGGGTGGTGCAAGCAGCTGCCTTTACTCACAGACCTTTACTGTTGAGTCTCTTTTCCTTCTCCGCTCCCTCTTCTGGTGGTGTCCAGGCCTCCCTTGGTTTCCTAAATGCTGGAAGAGTTTCCCAAACAGTGGCTGCCTGTCCTCTACCCGTTTTTCTGGGAGAGAAGTGAGTCCTGCGACTCTTCAATCCTCCAACATCCTGAAGTCTCTTTCTTCTTCTTAAATCTAAAGCATTTAGAGCTATAAACTTCCCTCTCAGCTCTGCCTTTTGTATAATCCGTGAGTTTTGATATGTTGTGTTTTCATTTTCTTTTGACTGAAGATGTTCTCAATTTCCCTTGTGATTCTTTCTTTGATCCACAGCTTATTTAAGAGTATGTTGTATAATTTCTGCATCTGAATTTGCCATGCGCTGTTACTAATTTCTGTCTCCATTACATGGTGTTTGGATAAGATTCACTGTATACTTTTTATTATTTTCAATGTTTTAAAAAAAAAAACAGAAAATTTTTCAGAGGCTAGAAGTCCCAAATCAAGGTGTCAGAAGGGCCGTGCTCCCTCTGAAATCTTAATGAACGTCTTTTCCCAGGCCTCTTTCCTGGCTTCTGGTATTGGCTGGCAATCTTTGGGATTCTTTTTATTAAATATTTTCATACTACACAATATATGTAGTGCATAATAACACAATCATAATGTTCTCCAGGTTCATCCAGGTTATCCTATACTTTGTGACTTCATTTCTTCTTACAGCTGCCTGATAGTCCATCACGTGAATGCACCACAGTTTGTTTATCCGTTCATCTGTTAATGGAGAGCTGCGTTGTTTCCAACTTTTGGCAGTGGTGAACAAAGCTGCTGTGAACATTGGTGTGCAGATGTCTGTTGGTGTCACTGCTCTCAGTTCTTCTGGGTATATACCCAGTAGTGGTGTTGCAGGGTCGTGTGGCAAAACTACATTGAACTTCGTTAGGAGCTGCCAAAAGAAGTTGTACCATTCTGCATTCCACCAGCAGTGGATAAGTGTACCTGTCTCTCCACATCCTCTCCAACACCTGTAGTTGTCTGTCTTTTTAGTGGTGGCCCATTCTGATAGATGTGAAATGAAATCTCATGTAGCTTTGATTTGCATTTCCCTCATCATTAGCGATGGTGAGCATTTCTTCAAGTGTTTTATTTATTTATTTATGTACGTACGTATGTATGTATTTAGTTAGTTATTTTGCCATTTGTATTTCCTCTTTGGGCAAATGTGTATTGAAGCCTTTTGCCTGTTTTAGTTGGGTCGCTTGTCTTTTTATTCTTGAGTTGCAACTCTCTTTATATATCCTGGATATTAATTCGTATCACACATGTGATTCTCAAATATCTTCTCCCATTGAGTCGGCTGCCTTTTCACCTTTTTGAGAAAGTCCTGTGAGGTGAAAAAGTGTTTAATTTTGAGGTGTTCCCATTTACCTATTTCTCTTTCATTGCGTGTGCTTTGGGTGTAAGGTCCAAGAAGCCACCACCTCCTACAACGTCTTGAAATGTTTCCCAAGGTTTTCTTTTAGTAGTTTTATGGCCCTAACTTTTATATTTAAATCTTTGTTTGCTTTAGAGTTGATTCCTATATAGGAAGTGAAACAGGGCACCTCTCTCATTCTTTCGGTTATCCACTTCTCCCAGCACCATTTGTTGAAGAGACTGTTTCATCCCATTACCACGGTCTTGGTAGGTTTGTCAAAAACAAATTAAGTTGACCGTAGAGGTGAGGGTTTGTTTCTGGACTTTCAGTCTTACTCCACTGATTGATGTGTCTATCCTTATGCCGTGCTGTTTTGACTACTGTAGCTTTGTATTATGTTTTATGTATTATGTTTTAAAGTTCAGGTAGTAAAAGTCATCCTATGTTGCTCATCTATTTGGAATGCTTTTGGCTATTTGGGTACACTTTCCCTTCCAAATGATTTTGGTGATTACCATTTCTATTTCTGTAAAGTAGGCTGTGGGAATTTTGATTGGTATTGCATTGAATCTATAAGTCAGTTTGGGTAGAATTGACATCTTCTTGATAATTAGTCTTCCAGTCCATGAACACAGAATGTTTTCCATATATTTGGTATTTTAAAATTTCTTCACCTCCTAAAAACAAAACAAAAAATCTATCCATTACCTTTTTTGAGATTGGATGCTGCTCAGTGGTAAAGCACTTGCTTTGCGTGTAAGATGTCCCAAGTTCAATCCCTGCTACCTGAAAACTATCCAGCCTTTCTTTTAGCATTGCTTTGTGGGTCCTGTACTTAGATTAATTTGATTCCTAACTATTTGAATTTTTGTTGCTATTGTAAATGGATGTCTCCCCCTGTTTTCCTCCTAATATTATTCAGTAACTAGTGTACAAAACATTACAGATTTCTCCATGTTGAGCTTGCATCCTGCCACTTTGCTGAACTCATTTATTGTAATATACTCCAAGTAGTTTTGTTACAGACACTTCAGAAATCTCTAAATAGAGGATCATGTCGTCCACAAATAGTGAGAGTTTAACTTCCTCTTTTCCAATTTGGATGCCTTTAATTTTTTTTTTCTTTTCTAAATGCTGTAACTTGATTAATATTAATATTACTATTCACTAATATGGAATTACAGTGATGAATGGGCATCGTGGTCTTGTTCCTGATCTTAGATGGAAAGGCATTGTTTTATTTTTAAGTAATAGACAATTTGTATATATAGATTTCTTTTTTTAAATCAATTTCTGGATACAGATTCATAAAGCATAAAACCTATCCAAAGTTTATAATTAATGGTATTTGGTATAATTGCAGAACTGTGAATGCATCGCTTCAGTCATTTTAGAGGATTTTCATTACTCCACTAATAATAAGCAAAAAACAAATAAAAACTCTATCCCTTAATAATCACCACTCAATCTCTCTATCTTTCCTCTGCAGTACATAAATGCTATTCTGTTTCCATCGCGATAATATATATATACTTATACTTTATATGAACGAGTCAAACAATATGTACTACCTTTTGTCTATTTTCTTTCATAAGGTATGTGTTTTAGTCCACCAAAAGGGATGCTGATTCAAAATCCCAGAAATCTGTTGACTATTTTAAGGGTTTTTATTTGGGGTAAAACCTTACAGTTACAAAGTCAAGGAAAGTCCAACTGAAGGTTGCTTTCTCACCAAAGTCAGTTGCCACATGTTGAAGCAAGATGGCTGCTGCTCTCTGCCTGGTCTCTTCTTTCCCTCTTGTGTTCCAGTCCTCTTTCTCCTGGCATAGAGGTCATTTCTCTCCAGGATCTCTCAGGCTCAGCTCTTCTGTTCTCTTCCCTAAGTCACCTGCAAACTCTCTGGTGAATGGCTCACCTCTCCCTGGGGCTTTAGCTGATTCTGCCTTCTCCTTTCTGTCACACAGCAGGATAAAAAATGACATAGGTCTGTCTTCCTGTGTCTTCTTGAGTGAGTGCCCATTCACATCCGATCCAGCATGGGGGCAGGCACTCAACCTGCATTACCCCCTATGGCATCATCAAATCTGAAAAGCCCTAACTCAGTCTTAAGAAGTAATTCAATCAAAGACACCTCCACTGAATTTAATGCAATCGAAGGGTGTCACATCCAGAGGAACATCTTAGTTTGCAAACATAATCTTTCTCTTTTTGAGATTCATAAACTAATCTCAGACTGGCACAGTTTAGTTCCTTTTTTTTCTTTTTTTAATTCTTTCTTAAAGATACGTAGATCACAAAAAAACTGTTACATTAAAAAATATCAGAGGGTCCCTTGTGCCCCCACCCCACCCACCATCCACTCCTCCCACATCAAAACCCTCTTCAGGGAAGTGGACTTGGCCCAGTGGTTAGGGCATCCGTCTACCACATGGGAGGTCCGCGGTTCAAACCTTGACCCGTGTGGAGCTGGCCCATGCGCAGTGCTGATGCGCGCAAGGAGTGCCGTGCCACGCAGGGGTGTCCCCCGCAGGGGAGCCCCACGCGCAAGGAGTGCGCCCCGTAAGGAGAGCCGCCCAGCGTGAAAGGAAGTGCAGCCTGCCCAGGAATGGCACCGCCCACACTTCCTGTGCTGCTGACGACAACAGAAGCGGACAAAAGAAACAAGACGCAGCAGATAGACACAGAGAACAGACAACCGGGGGAGGGAGGGTAAATAAATAAATAAATCTTTGGGGAAAAAAAACCCTCTTCCATCATTGTGCCACATTCATTGTATTTGGTGAAGACATTTTGGAGCACTGCTGCACTGCGTGGAATATACTTTACATTGTAGATTACACTCTCCCCAGTACATTCAGTGCGTAATGGCAGAATAAATAATGTCCAGCATCTGTCCCTGAAATGTCATTTAGAAAAACTCCAATTCCTCAAAACACCCCCACATCACGTCTCTTCTTCCCTCTCCCTGCCCTCAGCAACTGCCGTGGCCACTTTTGACATCAGGGCTACAATTTCTTCCATTGTCGCAGTACTTCTATAGTAGAATACCAGTAAGTCCACCCTAAACCATATTTTATTCCTCCTGCCTGTGAACCCTGGGATGGTGATGTCCATTCTACCTCTAAATCGAGAGGCGCCGTAGAGCCCACATGGTTGATGGATGGGATTCTCCTGCTTGCAGTTGTAGGCTCTCTCGGTTACTTGGTGTGGTGGTTGACCATCTTCCCCTCCCTGGGTATGTCCAATGAACCAGAGAGTAACTGTTGCAACTCTGCTGTGCTGCATGTCCCAGCTGGCATGTGGCCAGTCCAGAGACTCAAGTCTCCTGGGTATACAACAACCCCAGTGCCAACCACAGATTCAGTAAAAGTGACAGAAGAAGCATGTGTAGAAAGGTCACATATGAGTCGAGCTCCATCACACCCAGGAGCACAAATTCTAATGCAGGGCTGACCGACAAGGAACTGAACTCCAGAGTTACCTGCCATGACTGTTGAACCTGTGTGTCTCCATAGCCCTCAGGAGCACCAGTACCTTGGGTTGTAACTTCTTTGGCTGTCTCCGGGATCCTGCTGAGATGTGCATAGAGCGAACCCTCTGATGACCTCCAGGCTCATTTTGAAGGCGCTTAGCCATGAAAACTCATTTGCCTCTTTACCATTTCCCCCTTTTATTCAAGGTCTTTTTCTGGTAGCGTCACCACCTGGTGCTTGGTAGTTTTAACTCCCTTTCCTGGATATTCTTCCGCCTACCCTTTTCCCCTTGGATCCAGTTCTTTGCATTCTGACTTTAAAAGCATTCTACATGAAAGTACTTGAATTTTTCCCTAAATGGTTTCAGTAATGCATTAGGAATTGATTCTAGAACTGGTATCTCAGTGCTCTTTGTTAAGTCTCCCCGTTATTTCTGGGTAGGGAACATGATGGGCTGAAGGAGGGAGACTTAGTTGGAATACCTGAGAGGAGGTTGCTGCTGCAGAAGCCAGAGCTGCTGTGGTTTGTCTGACAGGGATTTCAGTCTCAGTGTTGTGAGTTCTTCTAGAGATCACTCTCGCCCATCTGCCTTCCAACTGTTGTTTTGTGATAAGACAAATAAATACAAATAATCGTTGCTGATTCCCCTGAAAATGCCTTGACATGACTCCTTTAGGATTTACATGGTTTGTACCTTTCTGTACGTCATTTACACTCTGCTAAATGACATAGAGCCTAGAGCTATTTTAAGGTTTGGAGTTGAAATGAAACTACTAAATCTTAAGAGTTTCTCTGTTCAACCAAGTTCTAAATCAAACCTAAAGCCAAAACACAGTTTCTGACTTGCTCAACTCACCCTCAGCCTCTGTTGCTGGAGAAAACACCTAGAGTCTCTACAACAGTCACCTTCCTTTTACTCTCCACCTTCACACCGTCTCTGCCCTTCTTCCCTCCCAGCACCCTGCAGGCAAGTCCCAGATACAGAGTGTGAAAAGTGCTGTAACGGTCACAGCAGTTAGATGCGTTCAGTATCTACACCCCTCTAAAACAGTTAGTGGAGAATGGGGAAATCCTGTAACACCCACTGTCAGTTAAGTACTTTTTAGAGACCAGCAGAAATTAATGCCTACGGCAGTGTAGTCTTAGTATACACTAAGTTTATAATAAAAAGTAAATGCATGCAGGATCAGATTCCTTTATTTCTTCTAGCCTGGTGGGTGGTCCTGAGTACAACAGGACAGGTAGTAATTACAGAGGTGCTTTCTGAAGACCTTTCATAGTCACTTTTATAAGGTTTGACATTCTTTGTTGAAAAGCATCAAGAGTTAAGGTAAATTAAATTTCTATTTCTAAAACTTATTTCTGGAACTTGAATGGAGTTCCTTTTTATTTTTGTTCACATTTTCACTTAGGTTTTTACCTGCTGAGAGAATAACATAACAATACTTCCCTTTCTTTCAAAAATATACATGTAGAATTTGAACATTCCTACAATGACAGTGTTCATAATGGGTGTTTTAGTCAGCCAAAGCATAGCTAATGCAAAATACCAGAAACTGGTTGGTTTTTATAAATGGTGTTTATTTGGCTTAGGAGTGGACAGACCAGACCATAAAGCATAAGTTACTTCTTTCACCAAAGTCTGTTTTCATGTGTGTAGCAAGATGGTTGCCAACAGCTGCGGGGGTTCAGGCTTCCTGGGTTCCTCCCTTCCAGGGTCTTATTTCTCTCGTTTCAGGTTTCTTCTCTTCCTGCACCTTGCTTCTCTTTCCTCTGTGTGCTTACTTCCTGCGGCTCAAACTTAAGATTTCAGCATCAAACTTGAATGTCAAATCTCCAACATTAAGCACCCTCGACTCTGTCCTCTGCCATACCTTTTATCTGTGACTCTTCACCCACCAAGGGGTAGGGACTCAATGCCCTAATGACGTGGTCCAATCATAGCCCTAGTCATAACTTAATCACGCCCAGGTACAGACCAGACTACAACATAATCCAGTGTCTATTTTTGGAATTTCATAACCATATCAAACTGCTACACTCCACCGTCTGAATTCCAAAAAGACTTGGCAATTTTTCAAAAGAAACCTTAAATCAGTAACAATGTAAGTACTTGATCATATCACAATCAGGTTAAGGAAATACAGTTTGTCTTGGGGCAAAGTCTGGTCTGCTATAGACCTGTGAAACTTAGAAAACAAGTCATTTACTTCCAGTACCCAAATGGACAGACAAAGGATAAACATTTTCATTGCAGTAAGGAGAAATTGGGAGGGAAACATGAGTCACGGGTCCTCTACAGTTCAGTAAACCTGCACGGCATCCTCCATTCAATTTCAGCCCGAGAGTCTTTCTTAAGATGATGGTTTCTCCTTGGTGCCTGATGGGAACCCACCTTTTCCACAGATTTGCCCAATGGCCATTTTCTAGGTTCCACCCTCACCAAGAATCTGGGTGTCAAGCAAGCTCCAGACCTCTCCATCCAAGACTATTGGGGTGATTGCCACAACTTACCCAATCTTTGCATTAGCGTCCTAACCCTCCTATTACTGTGACATGACAGCAACATTTCCCCTAACGTTTGGCATACAGGCTCAACCCTCTCAGAGCAAAGAGTTGACCACCTGGCCTTCCCTAAGCTTTGTCGTACAGCCTCAATGCTCTCAGAGCAACGATTTGACCACCTGGCCTTTCCTATCCGGGGGGGACATGTCCACCCCTCTCAGACCTCTGGGGTGCTGACCGTAACTGCCCTAATCCTTGGGGAATGCGCTCCACCCTCCCTGTACCCCGGGGCAGCAAAACTCCCCAGAACATCCGACAGGAACGCCCACCCTCTTCAGGTGTTGGGGCAAACCCACTTTCTCTGTACACATGGGTGGGTTTCCTCTCTTGGCCCAAGATGATGTCTTAATTCCAGATCTCAGCTCCCATGGTTTTCCTCTTCCAGCTGTTTCTCCTTCAGTCTCTTCTTCCCATGACCCTTTTATTACAGGCTGACAGTAGTTTTCTTCATACAGCTCTCTCAAAATCATTGTTGGTTTAGCATTCACGAAGCAGGGGTCCAAGCCACCAGAGAGTAAGACTTTCCACAAGTCTTTCCAAGATAACTGAATCTTCAATCCTGATATTCAAGTTCCAAGTTTAGTTCCATCCACAAATGGGGCACTTTCATCTGGGAGCTTCATTTCCAGAGGTTTGGAGTTTCCAGAATCAGTTTCTGTTTTCTTTGAGCCCACCAGTTCTGTCCTCAGCATCTCTCTCTCATCTAGCATTTTTCTCTAAGCTGCAAGCAGAAGCTAAGCTACATTCTCTGGGTTTACTTTGGAAATTTCTTCAGGCAAATGAATGGCCAGGCTCGCCATTTTCAAATTCTGCTTTCCATAAAACAGCAGGAGTTAATCTTGCTAAGTTCTCTGTATCTTGAAAACACAGATCGCCTTTCCTCCAGTTTCCAATAATAGTTTCATCATTTAATGCTAGGGCATCATAAAAAGGCTCTTTAACATCCATATTGGTATCAACAGTCTCTTCCAAGCATCTCGCAATTTCTCCAGAAATACCCCTTACCCATTTATAAAATCGTTCCAGCATTCTGCTAACTGCAAAAGCACTTCCGTACTCCTCACTATCAAATTCTATATTAGTCAGCCAAATGGATGAATGATGCAAAATACCAGAAATTGGTTGGTTTTTGTCAAGGATATTTATTTGTGGTGGCAGCCTACAGATACCAGGCCATAAGGCATACGTTACTTCCCTCACCAAAGTCTATATTCCACGTGTTGTAGCTAGATGGCTGCCGACGTCTGCAATGATTCAGTCTTCCTGAGTTCCTCCCTTCCAGGGTCTTCTCTCTGGGTTCATGGTTCCTCTTTTTCCAGGGCTTGCTGCTTCCTGGGCTCAGGGTTGCCCTCTTTCTAGAGCTTGCTTCTCTTTGCTCTGTGTACTTACTTCCGGGGGCTCCAGCTTAAGGCTTTAACATCTACTCCAACACAAAAAGTCCAGCATCAAAACCCTCAACTCTGTTCTATGCCACATCTTTTACCTATGAGTCCCCACTCACCATGGGATGGGGACTCAACAACCTAATGACTTGGCCCAATCAAAGCCGTGATCATAACTTAATCACGCCCAGGCACAGACTAGATTACAGACATAAGCCAATATCTATTTTTGGAATTCATAACCGTATCAAACTGCTACAACCCACTAATTATTTTGCAGTGTGTTTTTCAGCCTCCACCTATTTGTGATATTATCTCTTTCCCACCTGTTAGTGTTTTCCAGTTTCATTCCATTACGATCCTAGAAGGTACTTTATAGAATTTCATTGTGTTTTATCTTTGTTGAGAGCTGCATTGTGACCTAATATCTGGTCTATTCTAGAGAAAGATCAATGAGCTTATGAGAAGAATGTACAACCAATTTACTGAGGTGGGATAGATTGTTCTTTATATGTCTATTAGGTCTAACTTGTTCATCATATTTTTCAATTCTCTGTTTCCTTGTTGATCTTCTGTCTAGTCATCTTACTAAGGATGTGAGTGGTGTGTTGAAGTTTCCAACTATTATTGTAGAGAGGGCTACTTACTTCTCCCTTCCGTTTTGTCAGTGTTTACCTCATTTATTTTTGGACATCCTCTTTAGGTACATAGATATTTATGGTTATTTCTTTCTGGTGGATTGTCCCTTTTATGAATATATATCATGGCTTCCATATCCCCTATATATATATTTTTTTTTTTACATTTTAACTCTGTTTTGTCTGATATTAGTATAGCAATACTGCTGTACTATCCCTTCTTATTTTCAGCATGTTGGTTGAGAGGCTAATCTGAATCCAAATATATGTGGGAAGTTTAATGTGGATTATACATGTGGGCAAATGGGTAGAGTTGGTGGTAGCACATTATAGTGAGTAAAACATACCCTTGGGTGGTTAATGTGAATTCAGGGAAAGCTAGAGGATAATCTAGGGCACGTTTCTTACACTTTTTTTCCTATTTCCAGCCAGGTGAAAACCATGGGCCGATTCCTCACTGTGTATAATAATATGAATATGTCACACCCGCACCACCACATCCCCTCAAGAATAATGTTTTCGTTTTGCTTTGTTTTGTTTGGAATTCCAGTTCAAGTTCATGGACTTCTTGTTAAGAACCCCTGATCTAGAAACTGTGTAACACTGTGATTTGGTGTGGATGTCTGTGTTTAATAATGCAAACACACAAATGTTTCCCTATAAAAAATAGCTAGGGGACAGGCTGAAATGATCTGGAGATAGATCTCCTAGGCTAAGACACCAGGCAAAGGTTGGATACTGCTCAGAAGAAAGAGGAGCAATAGAGGGGACTCTCAAGGTCAATGCCGTGAGTTGAAACAAGCAGGTGCTAATGCTGACACCCTTCACCCCTCTAAAGACAACTTTGAATTCTGAACTGAGAAAACAAAACCAACTAAAGCCAGAAGAGAATGGAGAGACCATCGCATGCCAGCCACCATGTGGGGACTCTCGAGCCTAATACTGTGAGTTGAAACAAGCAGGTGCTAATGCTGACACCCTTCACCCCTCTAAAGACAACTTTGAATTCTGAACTGAGAAAACAAAATCAACTAAAGCCAGAAGAGAATGGAGAGACCATCGCATGCCAGCCACCATGTGTCTTGCTGTGTGGCCAAGGACCCAAGAAGCACTAGCAGCCAGCCATCAGGAAGAAAGTATTGCCTTGATGACACCTTGGTTTGGACGTTTTCCAAAACCTCAGAAGGTTTCCAAACCTCAAAATATAAGCCACTAAATACCCAGTGTTTAAACCAACCCATTTCATGGTATATTGTGGAATAGCCAGGAAACCAAAAGAGATTTTGGTACAAGGACTTGGGTGCTGCTATTCCAAATACCAAAAATGTGGAATGGCTTTGGAATTGGGTATTGGGTAGAGGCTGAAAGAATGGTGAGTTGCTTGATAGAAAAGCCTAGATTGCTTTGAAGAGACTGTTGGTAGACATATGACGCTGAAAAGTACTTCTAATGAGGCCATAGACAGAAATGATGAATGTGTTACTGGACTCTGGAGTAAAGGCAATCCTTGTCTTAAAATGCAAAGAACATTTTAAAACTGATTCTGATGTAGGATGGAAGTTAGAACCTGAAATTGTTGAGCCTGGATATTTAGCTGAGCGGGTTTCCAAGCTGAGTTTGGAAAGTGCAGTCTGGTTTCTTCTTGCAGCTTTATAGGATAATGCATGACAGAAGGGATGAGCTGAGCATTGAACTCTGGACACAAAGAAAACAAAAGCTGATGAGTTGGCAAATTCTGGGTTTTATGAAAGTGACTCCCCAGAGAAAGTGCTCCATGTGGGGTTTAATTGAAAATAGAATCAGTTATGTCAGTGCAAGTCATATGGGCGGTGCAATTATCCAGGAAAGATCTGTGGAAAGTCCTACTTTCTGATGGATTGGCCCCTGTGCATTATATGCAAAAATCATCACGTTTTTTGAAAGATCTGCATGGAAGCTCTGCCAGACTGGAGAAAAAGGGATAGAAAATGGGCATAATGGAGGGAAAAAAGCCATTTCAAAGGCAGAATTATGTAATCTGAGGATTGGATCAAAGACGTCTTTCAGGCCAAGAGAGCGGGCCTACTCGTGTGTGAGTATTTCCGGGTGCTGGGAGAGGGTGAACCTTCCATGCTAGTGTTAAGGAAGACTGCTACCATCAGAGTGTTCTCAGAGGTTGGAGGATGTGCCCTCAGGACGGCAGGGTCTGGCCATTACCCCAGTTTTTTCATAGGGTGGGTCCTATCCCCAGGGATTGTGGAGAGTACCCCTGAATAGGGTGGTCCTGCCATTCCATTAGGACCAGAGGACAAATCATGGTTCATAGATGACTTTCAGACCTTGAAATCTAATGACGTATGCCCTGCAGCAGGGTTTCAGAATGTTTCGGTGCCTATAACCTGTTTTCCTTCTAATTTCTGCACATGGGAAGGGACATGTGTTCTGGTCTGCTGAGCTGCCAAAACACTGGTACCATGAAATGGAGTGGTTTTTAACAATAGGAATTTTTTACTTCACAAGCTTACAGTTTTGAGGCTGAGAAAAATGCCCAACTTCAGGCAATATCAGGTGATGTTTTCATACTGAAGAGACTGCCAACGATCCCAGACTCCTCTGTCACATGGAAAGGAACATCACTGTGTCTGCTGGTCTCTTCCTTCTCTTCTGGGTTATATGGCTCCCATGACTTTCTCTCTTCTCTTACTGAATTATATTCTCTTATCAAGGATTCCAGTAAGAGAAGTAAGACACCACTCTGGGCCACAACTTAGCTAAGTAACCTAGCCAAAAGGTCCTAATTAAAATAGGCTTAAACCTACAGGAATGGATTCTTTTTAAGAGCATAACTTTCTGGGTCTACACAGCTTCAAATCTTCACGAAAAGATTTATCCCCATAACTATCCCTTTGTTCTATATTGGAAGCAGATAACTTGTTATCTAGATTTAAAAAGGTCCACAAGGGGACTTCCAGGAAAACAGCAGATTGGAAGGACATGGGACTCACTTCTCCAGAAACATAGCTAGAATACAGGCTGAAACAGACAGGAGAAAGATCTTCTAGAGTTTAGGACACCAAGTGAAGGCTGGACACCCCCAGAGGAGAGAGGAACAAACGAGGGGAATCACGAAAGCAGAACTGAGAGGTGAAAACATCAGCTGTTACTGCTGCCACCTCCCCACCACACTAAAGACATGTTAGAATAATCGGGTCTCTGGCTACAGACAAAGGGGGCTCCAGGGATCCGTGCCCTCACAAAAGGGGAGAGAGAGGAGTACAGATGAAGGCTGACAACATTTGACCCGTAAATTTGGTTTGCTGTGTTCCCATGAGCCCTTCTGGACTGGGTGAGATCATGCCATTGTTTGCCTAGTGAGACAGCAAGGGGCTAAAGATATACAACCCTCCTAATCTCCTCTACTAACCAGGACTGTTTGTTGAGGAGACCCAGAGAGGGGTGAAATTATTTCCTACCAGGAAAAGGGAGGGGGCTTCCAAAGAAGGCTGGAGAACTGCCTCTGAGAAAGTTTGAATTACAAAGCTCTTAGCCTCCAGGCAGAAACCTCTATCACAATTGATCTTATCTGTGTTGCAAGATCACCATCTACTGGTAGGCCAAAGAAGTGCATGTAAGAAAATTGAAAATAAGTAAGAGAGGCTTTTCCTGGCCTTTATAGCTTTCTTCTCCAAGATGTTAGGAAGCAGGACTGCAACCAATTACTGGGTCCAGAACCCAGTTGTGAGCAACTAACAGGGACAATCGTAATGATCCCGGTTGAACCAAGAATCAAAGAGCTGTCATAACACACAGGCTCCCGCCACTAAATCCCCACAAAGGAGAAAGAAAGTGAGCATCTGACTAAAACTATATCCTAATCAGATACCTAGAGATCAGCAAAAAATTAGGAGCCATACTGGGAAAAAGGAAGAACATAGCCCCAAAAAAGGAATATATCAAGTCCCCAGAAGAGATGGGGGATTTGAGAAAACTAATTAACAAGATGCACACCAATTTCCCCAATCAAATTAACGAATAAAAAGACAACATGGGTAAAGTGATAAGTGACAGTAAGAAACCATTGAGCAGTACAAAAAAATTTGAAATCCTGAAGAGAAAACTAACAACTCATGGGCATGGAAGTCACAATAGGTGAAATAAAAGAAACATTAGAGGCATACAACATATGCAGACTCGAAATGACAGAAGAAATGAAAATGTGATACCAAAGACAGAAGAGCTGAAACTGAAGAGAGGAAAGAACATCAAGGGAAAGAGTGGGAAAGATTGAGCAGCGGCTCAGTGAGTTGACAAGATGAGACACAATAAAATACATGCCATGGGAGATCCGGAAGGAAAACAGAAGGGAAAGGGGACAGAAAGAGTATTTGAGGAAATACCAATCAGCACACCGTACCCCAGTCGAAATAAATCCAAATAGACCAAATACACCAAGACACGTACTACTCAGAATGTCAAATGTCAAAGAGAAAGAGAAAATCCTGAGATTAGTAGGATGGATGGAAACCATCACAGGTGATGCCCGAGAGAGACTTGGCATGGATTTCTCTTCAGAGCCCATGGAGATGAGAAGACAGTAGTATGATATAATGAGGATACTGAAAGAGAAAAACTGCCAGCCAAGAATTTTTTACCAGTAAAACTGTCCTTGAAATATGAAGATGAGTATAAAGTATATTCACAGACTAACAAACGATAGGTCGTAAAAAAGAATCCACCTTAGGAATATTAAAGGATGTATTAGAGCCTGAAAGAATAAAGAGAGAGAGGCCTGGAAGAGAGTAGAGAAGAAAGAATAACAGAAAGGTTAACCGAAAGAGTAACAAGACTGACAAAAATATAATATGACATGTGAAAACCAAAGACTGAAATGGTGGAAGTAAATAATGCATTTTCAGTTAATCTCATTGAATATGAATGGATGAAACTCCCCATTCAAAAGATACAGACTGACAGAATGGAGAAATACTCATGAACCATCCATATACTGCTTAAGGAGACTCACCTTAGACCCAGGCATACAAACTGAGTGTAAAAAGTTAGAAAAAGATACTCCATGCAAACAGTAACCAAAAAAGAGCAAGGTAACACCTATGCTAATATTGGACAAAACAAACTTTAAATGCAAAAAAAAAAAAAAAAAAGCTATGAGCTACAGAAGGCCATTATATATTGGTAAAAGGGAAATCCACCAGAAAGTTATAACAGCCATTAATATCTATGCATCTAGCCTGGGTGCCCCAGAATACATGAGACAAACTCTGGCAAAACTGAAGAGAGAAGCAGACATCTCTACAATAATTGTTGAAATCCTCAACCTCCTGCTCACATCGTTAGATAGAACAACTAGACAGAAGTTCAACAAGGCAGCAGAACTTGAACAATATGAGAAACAATGCGAGTTAGACCTGATGGACATGTCGAGTACACTGCATCCAAACACAGCAGGTTATACATTCTTCTGAAGTGCCAATGAATCTTTCTCCGGGTGACACCACGTTAGGGCACAATGCAGGTCTCATTAAATATATAAAGACTGAAACTATACAAAGCACCTTCTCAGATCATAATGGAATGAAACTGGAAAAGATAGGAAAGAAGAAAATTTGCAGAGTGTGTGAAGGCAAAATACATTCTTAAACTATCAGGAGGTCAAAGAAGAAATTGTAAGTGAAATTAGTAAATATATTGAGACAAATGAAAATGAGTTCTCACCTATTCAGAACTTATGGGATACCGTGAAGCCAGTGCCGAGAGGGACATTGATGGCACTAAACACCTATATTAAAAAAGAAGGAAGAGCTAAATTCAAAGAAATCATAAATCATCTTTTGATCTTTCTTATTTCCATGGATGATCAATAGTAATATCCCAACCCCCCTGCTCATTTCTGATGTTCTTTATTTGAATTTTCTCTCTTTTTTCTTTATCTATGTTTTTTTTCTTTTTCTTTTGTTGATATTCTTGGGGAAAAAACAACTCTCGTTTTCCTCATTCTCTCTGTTACTTGTTTTATTGTTCACAGTTCCATTTGTTTCTATTTAATCTTTGCTAGTTCTTTCCAGCCACTTGCTTTTTCTCATTCTCCAATGTGTGCAGTTTGATTTGTGATAATAGCTTTCTTCTTTCTTAAGGTAAGCACTGAGGGCTGCTTTCATTGCCTTCCACAGATTTTTTTTATGTTCTTGTTTCATTTTCATGCTCTTTAATGTATTTACTGATTTCTCTAGTAACTTCTTCTTTGACCCACTGTTTGTTAAAGAGTATGTTGTCTAATCTCCATATGTTAGTGATTTTTCCTGCTCTCGGCCTGTTAATTGATTTCTGGCTTCATTCCATTACGATCTCAGAAGTGCCTTTTGATGGATGCAGTTCTCCTGCTTGCAGTTATAGACGCCCTCGGTTACTTGGTGTGGTGGTTGACCATCTTCACCAACCTGTGAGCTGACCTGGTTAAGTCCAATGAACTGGAGAGTAGGAGTTGCAACTCTGCTGAGGCTCAGGGCCCAGGTGGCACATGTCCAGTCCAGAGATTTAAGTCTCCTGGTTATACACCAACCCCAGCACCAACCACAAGTTCAGTTAAAGTGACAGAAGAGGCATGTGTAGAAAAGTCACATCTGAGTCCAACTCCATCGCACACAGGCACACAAATTCCAAATTAGGGACCACTGACAGGGCACTGAACACCAGAGTTACCTGCCATGACTGTAGAACCTATAGATCTCTGCAACCCTCGGGAACACCAGTACCTGGGTTTGTATCTACTTTGGCTGTCTCTGAGATCCTGCTGAGAAGTGTGTAGTGCGACCCCTCCGATGACCTCCTGACTCATTTTGAAGTCTCTTAGCCATATAAACTCATTTGTCTTTACCATTTCCCTCTTTTAATCAAGGTCTTTTTCTAGCTGCATCACCAACTGATGCTGGGTAGTAATCTCTCGGTGCCAGGCAGGCTCATCCCCAGGAGCCATGTTCCACACTGGGGGAAATGTAATGCATTTACGTGCTGAGTTTGCCTTAGAGAGTGGCCACATTTGAGCAACATGGAGGCTCTCAGGAAGTAACTGTTAGGCACCTTGAAGCTCTTGGTCTAGTTGATATTTCAGGAACAGAGGCTCCCACACCTAGTCATAGTACCAAGGTCTCATCATTGCACCATCTTTCTTCACTGGTCTTTTCCCTTGCATTTGGGGTATTGTTGCTGTTCCATTGGGGAATGTGACAGGACTCCTCTGGCTAGGAACTCAGCACTCCCTCCCTTTGTAACTCGCAGTATGTGAAAATACCCAGCGAATATGTGAACATTTTCGTATGCCTATTTCCATGCCCTGGAGAACTCTCTCCTATCCATATATCCCCCATCAATAACACCCCACATCAGTGCTCCTCCCCTGCCATATTTGAACCCCTCTGTGGTCTAAAACTTCTTAGGAAAAAATGAAGCCTAGTGTATTGCCTAATTCAGTTAGTAGGAAAATGAAATAGGAATGATAGGTTTAAAGATTAGGAATAGAATACTTACTAACTTAAGAAAACTAAAAAATGTGGAAAAAAAATTGGGGTATTAAAAATGAAAAATATCACAAAACTTTGTTTATGACATTTCGCCTGTAATACAGTAATACTTGTTGCCCTCTCTGTACAGTGGCAAGGCAATTCCATTCATTCCTTCCTTGGTGTCTACATACTTTTTAAAAAAAAATTTTAAGTTTTTCTTCAAAGAAGTTTTAGATCACAATAAAGTCACATATACAATATCAGAGAAACCCATATATCCAACATCAAACCCTTCTCCCTCTTCTCCAGCAATGATCTTTTTACATAGTCGTGTTACATTTGCTGCAGCTGATGTACAGATATTAAACCATCACTACCAAAAATGGTTCCATTTTGTTTTACATGATGGTCGATATTTTAGACTGTATGCTTTCATATATTTTTGGTGAAATTCAACTCTTCTTGTATCCATCATTGCACAATCTTGTGGAGTACTTCCATGGCCCCCCAGTTCCCTGCTTCCATCTATTCTATTCCTTTTACCCTCTCCCTTATGGGCCCACAGTGACAACCAAACTTCCCTGTTTGAAGGAACAGATTCCCAAATACTTGAAACAATGCTGAGAGCTTGACACTCCATACTGGGAGCCACCAGTTCTCTCAAAAGACACAATTCCCTCTGTCTGAGAACATGTGGCCTCCCCAGGATGGGTGTACACTTTCCCGCACATCATACACGTCTCCAACCAGTGATATAACACACTATAGCAATCAGTACTCACACACTCCCTAGATGCCTGCCCTGTGCCAGATGCCCCCCATTAAGCACCTTAAACAGGTAAACCTTCCTTATTATATTTTCTAAAGAGTTTTCTCAATATTATATAGTTTCCACCACATACATGACAATCTCCCATATTCATGTGCTCCCTCCAACCTCCCCCCAGTTCCTTGGGCCACCCGACTCAGCTGCCCAACCCTACACCCCTGAAGCCTGCAAAACCCCACCCGATTGTATCTCTATGCCCCATCTTATCCCTTCCCTTTACAACTCCTTACCACCACTTTATCATAGATTTCACCCATGTAGGCATCAGCTCACAACCTTCCTCCCCCTTCAATTTCCTGTAAGCCTGTCATCCGGTCTCTAGCTGTCTGAGACCGCTAGATTTGTGTAATTCATATCAGAGAGGTCATATAGTATTTGTCCTTCAATGCCTGGCTTGTCTTACTCAACAAAGTGTCCTCAAGATTCACCCACATTATCCCATGTGTTAGTACTGTGTTCCTTCTTACAGGTGAGTCGTATTCCATTGTATGTACATACCACATTTTGTTTATCCATTCATCTGTCGATGGGCATTTGGGCTGATTGCCGCTTTTAACAATAGTGAATATTGCCGCTGTGAACATTGGTGCGAATATTATCGGTTTGTGTCCTCATTTTCAGTTCTTCTGGGTATATACTCAGCAGTGGAATTGATGGGTCATATGTCAGATTTATAGCTAGTTTTCTGAGGAACCATGAACCTGTCCTCCGGAATGGCTGGATTCTTCTGCATTCCCACCAGTAGTGGATGAGTGTTGTTATTCCTCCACATCCTCTCCAACACTTGTAATCCTCTGTTTTTTGAATAGCAGCCAGTCTAATGGCAGTCAGATGGTATCTCATTGTAGTTTTGATTTGCATTTCCCTAATAGGTAGTGATTTTGAGCATCTATACATGTTCCTTTTATCCATTTATATTTCTTCTTTCAAGCAGCATCTCTGCACATCTCTTGCCCACTTTTTAAATGGGTTGATTGTCTCTTTATTTTCGAGATACAGGATTTCTTTATAAATATGCAGGATATTTGTCTCCTATCAGATACATGGTCTCCAAATATTTTCTCCCATTATGTAGGCTGTCTTTTCACTTTCTTGACAAACTCCTTTGAGTTGCAAAAGGCTTTAATGTTGAGGAGGTTCCATTTACCTATTTGTTCCTTTGCTGCTCGTGCTTAGGGCATGAAGTTCATGAAGCCATTTCCTATTACAAGGTTCTGTAGATGCTTCCCTACATTGTTTCACCAGGTCTTTATGGTCTTGGCTCTTATATTTAGGTTGCTGATCCATCTTGAGCTGATTTTTTATAAGGTATGAGGTGGTAATCCTCTTTCTTTCTTTCGCATATGGATTTCCAGTTGTCCAAGCACCATTTGTTGAAGAGGCCATTATCTCCCAGTTGAGTGGGGTTGGTGACCTTGTCACATATCAGATGACTTTTATATTTGAGCATCTATGTCAGAACTCTCAATTTGGTTCCATTTGCCACTATGTCTTTCCTTGCGCCAACACCTTGCCAGTTTTGACCAGTGTAGCTTTATAATAGGTATTAAAGTCAGGTTCTGTGATTCCTCCAATTTACTTTTTATTTTTCAATATGTTTTTGGCTATCCGGGGCCTCTTTCCTTTCCTAATAAGTTTCGTAGTTAGTTTTCCTAGTTCATTAAAAAACGCCGTGTTGATTTTCATTGGGATTGCATTAAATCTGTAGATCCATTTGGGCAGAATAGACATCTTAATGATATTTAGTCTTCCTATCCATGAACAGGAAATATTCTCCCATTTATTCAAGTCTTCTTTGATTTCCTTTAACAGAGTTGTTTAGTTTTCTGTGTATAAGTCTTTTACATCTTTAGTTAAATATATTCCTACATATTTCTTGTTTCTTTTTTATTTAAACTGTTGTAAATGGTATTTGTTTCTTGAGTTCCTCCTCAGGTTGCTCAGTAGTACCATACGTAAATGCTTTTGATTTTTGCACATTGATCTCATAACCTGCAACTTTACTGAACTAAATTATGAGTTCTAGAATCTTTGTTATAGACTTCTCAGGGCTTTCTATGTGTGGAATCATGTCATCTGCAGATAGTGAAGTTTTGACTTCTTCCTTCCGAATTTGGATGCTTTTTATATCTAGATTTTGCCTCAGGGCTTGAACAAGTATTAACACAGTGTTAAATAGGAGGGGTGAATGTGGACATCCTTGTCTTGTTCCTGATCTTAGAAGGAAAGATTTTGGGATTTCACCATTGTACATGATGTTAGCTCTGGGTTTTTCACATATACCCTTTATCATGTTCAGAAAGTTTCCTTCTATTCCTGTCTTTTGCAGTATTTTTATCAAGATACGGCACTGTATTTTGTCAAGTGGTTTTTCTGCATTTATAGATTAATGGTTGTGTGATTTTTTTCCCCCTGCAATATGTTTGTGGTTTATTACATTGATTGATTTTCTTATGTTGAACAATCCTTGCTTACTAGGAATGAAACCCACTTGGTCATGGTGTATAATTCGTTTGATGTGTTGTTGAATACTATTAGCAAGTATTTTGTTGACGATTTTCACATCTAAGTTCATAGAGCGATTGGTCTAATTTTCCTTTCTTGTGGTGTCTTTGTTTGGCTTTGGCATTGGAGTAATGTTGGCATCATAAAATGAGATAGGCAGTGTTCCTTCTATTTTGATTTTTTTTTAAAGGGTTCACACGAGATGTTGTTACTTCTTTCTGGAATGCTTGGTAGATATCACCTGTGAAGCCATCTGGCCCAGGGCTCTTCTCATTTGGGAGGTTTTTAATGGCCAATTCTATCTCTTTACATTTGATTGGTTTGTTGTGAGCATCAATTTCTACTTTCATCTGTGTCTGTGGGAGGAAGAGCACCCGGCTTGCCACAGTAGCAAACGGTGCGGCAAGAAGTGATACCGCCTCTGCCCACTGGGCCTAGATAAGGTGACTACGCCTGACTAGGCCTTTGCTGCTAACGGCTGGCTAGCGCTGCCCTCCCCCTTTTAATCTCCCGCCTAGCCCAACATCCGGCCAGCTCTCACTCCCCCTTTCCCCTCCCCTATTCCAAACCTCTCAGCCAGCCCTCTGCCTAGCAACCGCTTACAATCACCTATCAGGAAGCAGTACCTGCCCGCACCTATCAAATCCCTCCACGCAGTCCCTAACCCTATAAAGCTGTGTCCCCTTCCGCAATAAACCGGACTTGCGTACCAGACCTGGTCTCCGCGGCATTCTTTCTCCCCTCGCCGCGCGTCCTCCACGCCTGAGAGCCCCTCTAAGGCTGTCTGCCGCAGCCTCAGACGCCTTTGCAGCCAGCTGACCCCTCCAAACCCCCCCGTCAGCGTCGGGGTGCAAGCCGCCCCAGCCGCAAGGACGAAACCTGAGTGAATGCTAAAACTGCAGAAGATTAATGGACAAAGAATTTTTACAGTTAAAGTTAAATAAAATTTAATAGGTCTATCTATAAAATTTTACAGGCTTTGGTGTCGGGTAGTATGCTGATGCAAAGTTAAAAATTTTTGTTCTTTCTCAAGGCCTCTCACCATTAATCTGTTTTAGTAAAAGTTCTTATCCTCAGTCAGTATACAAAGAGAGTCTGTCTTATGTTTCTTGTGCTTATCGTTTCCTCGGTGTTCCAAAAAAAAAAGCTTTATCTCTTAAAGGAACATAACGTTCAAAACTGCTTTCTCAAGACCTAATCCTGAACAGTAGCCTTTTGTTCCAAACTAATTGTAAGAGATTTGTTCTTTTACCTTGAAAGAAAAATTAAAGTAATAATTAAGTTCATTTAATATGTTATAAGCTAAATAAAGGTGTTTTACAGTGTTATAAAATTAACAACTTTTTCTTCCCTTAAACCCTCTATTAATTAAAGTCGTATGGATAAAAAGTTTCTATGAATGCTTAAAAGTGTATAAAGTTACCAATATTTCAGCATAATATTAAAGAACAGTACAATATGGTTAATTATAGTTTTAATTATTATAAAAGAGTATATGTCACAAAAACAACCCCTTACTATAGATTAAAGTAACAACACTAGTATGCAGCAATCCCAAATACTGCTAGTTTGTTGCAAAAAGTTAAAGTCCAGTTACAAGGCTATCACTTTGTTTTAAAACTTCCTAAGACTTTCTTTAATGTCTTCTTGGACAAATCAAGCCAACTGCATTCCTTTATCTGTAAAGAACCCAACAATAAACTTTTGCAGTGCTTTTCAAGGCTATGTGCATAGCCCAACCATCTTGTACAGTATTTACTAATAGTAATAGTAATGAAAAAGCAGCAAAAGCCTAGTCAGGCGTAGTCACCTTATCTAGGCCCAGTGGGCAGAGGCGGTATCACTTCTTGCCGCACCGTTTGCTACTGTGGCAAGCCGGGTGCTCTTCCTCCCACATGTGTCCGCTGCTTATGTGTTTCTAGGAATTTGTCCATTTCCTCTAAATTGCCTCTTTTGTTGACATGTACTTTTTCATGATATCCTCTTATAATAGTCTTTATTTCTGTGAGGTCAGAGTTGATATCCCCTTTCTCATTTTTTCATTTTGTGCATTTGCATCTTCACTTTTTTTTTCCTTAGTCTAAGTAAGGTTTGTCAATTTTATTGATCTTCCCAAAGAACAAGCTCTTGCTTCTGTTTATTTTTGCTAGTGCTTTCTTATTTTTTATTGCATTTAGTTCTGCTCTGATCTTTGCTATTTCTTTCTTTGTTCTTCCTTTGCAGTTAGTTTGTTGTTGTTCTACAGTTCCTCCAAGTGTGAAGTTAGGCCTTCAATTGTAGCTTCCTTCCTTTTTGATGTATGTGTTTATGGCTATGAATTTCCCTGTCACTATAGTTTTTGCCGCATCCCATGAGTTTTGATATATGTTGTGTTGTTATTTTCGTTAGTTTCATGGTAGTTACTGATTTCTTTTGAAATTTCTTCCTTGACTCAGTGTTTATGTGTGTTGCTTTGCTTCTTTATCTTGGTTCCTAATCTGGGTCACTGGACCTGGCAGATTTCCAGCTTCATTCCACCGTGGCCAGAGAAATTATATTGTATGATTTCAGTATTTCTGAATTCATTGAGACTTTCTGTGTGGCCTAGCATGTAGTCTGTCTTGAAAAATGCTCCATGTGCACTTGAGAAGAATGTATATGGTGCTGTATTTGGGTGTAATGTTCTGTAAATGACTATTAGGTCCAGATCCTCTAATATATTGTTCAAAGTTTTTGTTTCTTTATTGATTCTCTGTGGAGATGTTTAACCTAATGATGTATTAGAGTTCTGTACTGTAATTGTAGAGTCGTCTATTCCTCCACTTAGTTTTCCCAGTGTTTACTTACCTCACATATTTGGAGGTGCCCTGATTAGGATTGTTCTTTCTTCTTGAAAGATTGCCTCTTTTACTAATATGTAGTGTCCATCTTTGTCTCTCACAATAGTTTCGCATGTAAAGTCTATTTTGTCCAATATTATTATAGCTACTACTCCTGCCCTTTTTTGGTTATCGTGTGCCTGTAAGATTGTTTTTCAGGCGTTCACTTTCAGTATCCTTGTATCCCTGGGTCTAAGGTGAATTTCTTGTAGACAGCATAGAGACGGGTCATTCATATTTCCTTATCCATTCTTCCAATCTGTGTCTCTTGACAGGAGAGTTTAATCCATTAACAATCAATGTTATTACTCTGAAGGAATTTCTTGTATTAGCTATATTTTCTTTGGATTTGTGTATGTCAAATGTTGTTGTTTTTTCTCTTTCTGTCTTTTTAGTTGTTCTTACGCTCTCCTCCAACTCTCTCCTGTTTTTTTTTTTTTTTTTTTTCCTTTCCTCCTGCAGAAGTCCCATTAGTATTTCTTGAAGGGCAGGTTTCTTGTTGACATATTCTCTTAGTTTCTGTTTATCTGTGAATATTTTCAACTCTCTGTCATTTTTGAATGCCTGCTTTGCTGGATAGAGTATTCTGGGCTGGAAATACCTTGACTATGTCAAACCACTGCCTTCTTACCTCCATGGTTTCAGATGTGAAGTCAGCACGAAAGCTTATTGAATTTCCCTTGTATGTGTTGGTTCTCTTTTCTCTTGCTGCCTTCAGTACTTTCTTTTTGTCTGGAGCATTTCATCATTTGACAAGTATGTTTCTCGTGGTTGGCCTGTTGTGATTTATGCCTTTGGGTGGTGTTGTGCTTCCTGGTCATGTTTGTGAAGTTTTCAGCCATTATTTCCTCCAACACCCCTTCTGTCCCCCTTTCCTTCTCTTCTCCTCTGTGATGCCTACAATGTGTGTATTTGTGCATTTTGCATTATCATTCAGGTCCCTAAGTCCCTGCTGGAATTTTTATTTCTATTCACCTATCAGTTCTACTATCTGTTTGATTTCAGAAGTACTGCCTTCGACATCACTAATTCTTTCCTCTGTCTCTTCAAATCTGCTGTTATTTGCTGAGCATGTATTTTTTATTTCTTGGATTGTGCCGTTCATCACTATCATATCCATCATCTTTTTGCATACGTTTGCAATATCTTCTGTATGCTCTCCAAGTGTTTTCTTAACATCCTTAGTCTCTTCCTTCAATTCATTAAATTGGGCCATGCTATTTCTTTTGAGAGTTTTGATTAATTTCTCAATATTCTGCTCCTCTTCCTGATTTTTCGGTTGTTGATTGGATTGGGCCATGTTTTCCTGTTTATTGGTATGTTCTATAATTTTTTGTTGCTGTCTGGTCATCATTTATCTTGATGGGTTTGTTCAGTTGATTAGCTTCTCCGTCTAGTCTTGGGTTTTATTTAGGTGCCGTTTTTTTCTGTGTGTTAAGTTTTCTCATTGACACTTTGTTCTTTTTATTCTATTTCCTTGTTGCTGTCTAAGTTCCCTTGATGGAAAATATTAATGCCATGAAAAGCAAAAGAGGTTAGGAGCAATAAAAAGTATAATAGTAGTATTGATAGTAAATGTTAGCAGAAGAACCATATAAGATCTAGAAGAATGGATATTAAACTCATGTAAACTGTGTAGAGTTATAGGAATAAAAAATTGTGGTATCTATAATGAGATGGTAAACTGAATATGCAGAAGAATATAGTATGAATTAAAAAGGCCAGTGTGGTCAGGAGGGAGGGCAAGAGAAAACAAAGGACAATAACATGAAGAGTGAATAAAAGATAGAAAACAGAATAGAGGTGTTAGAAATGCAAAGTCAGAAGAATTGGGAGCTAAACAAAGAGAGTTTGAATATAAGGGAAACAACAGAAGATGGAAGATAGAAAGATGTAAAGGAAAGGGGATAGCGGTGGTAGCCAAAATTAGTGCATACAGAAAAGAAGAATTTGAGGACGAGGAAGAACAACAAACAAGAAACACCGTTCTGTCGCACCTAATAGACAAAAAGAGGAAACGAGGGGAAAAAAGTAAAGGGTGGTGGTGGGATGAAGCGGAAGGAAAAACAAGAAAACAAACAAACAGAAACAGACAGGGTTCCAGCAAGGAATCCTCTTTGCAGTTGAATAAACTGCTTAGGAGAGGAATCTGTCCTTTCTCCTTTCTCTCTCCCTTACTAGCCTCTCTGCCATGGCAGCAGGAGACCCTTGTGAGAGCTCCCCTTAGAAATTTAGATGGGACCCTGGTAAACCAACTCATGGCAGAAATAATGACTCATCTCTTTAAGAGAGAGCACCCACACCTTGCCAGGAACCCTAAATATGCTACTGGAAGCCTACAAAGCAAGTCCTACTGTCCCCCTCCCTTAGGTGTGCTGCACAGGACTCGTTAATTTTCTGACTCCACCTTCTCCCAGACGAAGTTTCCTTATTCCAGGGTGTTTAGGTAAATTGGACTTTCTCAGCAGATTCACTTCTCCTCTCTTCCTAGCCTCTCCCCAAGCCAGCTGGCATGTTCCTTCAAGCTCATAAAAAGGGAGGACCAGACACTTGAACCTGCACTCCTCAAACCCCTCTGCACTCCTCACAAAAACCCTCCCACTCTCGGAGTTTGTTGAAACCGGAGGGCTGGGGGAATGCCAGGATTCAGGGAATGCGGGGTTCCGGAAATGCAGGTTCAGGGATCATGTGTTTGGGGAACACGGGGCACAGGTGTGCCTGCGTGTGACTGGTGGTGTTCAGGGCATGCCTGTGGCCATCAGCCCTAGGGGATGGGTATAGCATTCCCACAGCTTCCAGCTCGAGTGTCAGAATCCCGGGGTTTTACCTTGAGCAAGCACTCCTTTTGTCACACTGTCTCAAGATCGATGTCCAGAAACCTCCTGCTTTGCGGGTTCCTAAAACTGCTCACTCAGGCAGGATTCTGTCCCACCCAGCCGGCTTTTTGCAGGAGGGGTGACGAGGGTGCACTCACTTGGATGCCATTTTGCTCCCACCCTCCTATTTCCTTTTTTTTAAACGCTTAGAGGAAGATTGTTAATATATTACTGTACTGTATTGTCCATAGTTTGCTTCAGTTATATCTTTTTGTGATAGGAACATCTTGTAACATTATTGTACATTTGTTCCATGCAAAGAAAACAGTCTTATATATGCGGTATTGCCCAAACTCATATTCCATGTGAGGTTTCCTATACTCTACAGTCCCATGTTAAATTTTTTAGCTTCGTGCATGACTTTAGACGTTCACTATTAACCACTGTCATACCCATATGGTGTTAGCATTGCTACTTATAAACACTGTGATGTGCTTCTGTTAGGCCCCAAAAGTGAGCCTTTGGGGATAGCCAGAGAAAAAGCTTTAACCCAAGAGTTAGGCAGAACTTCTATTTATTATGTCTGCACACAGGAGCCAAGGTTGGGCTAAAGTCACTCAGACCAGACTCCCTGTGCTGCACTTTCACTCTTGCTTAAATACTGAAGTTACTACTTAGCATTGGCTCTCATTATGCATTAGCTTTTGTGCACTTGGAAGAACACACATAGCTGGTTATATAATTGCATGGTTAGTCAGGAAATCACTTGCACACACATTGCGTGAGCAAAAATGGGGCAGATACTCCACCCTTGGGTGGTAGTTTTACTGTATCAATTAAGCAAGTTGAAGTGAGGACATCAAGGGGCTTCTTCTGCGCAGGTCCGTGCAACTGGTTGAAGCTGGTTTTCATACTTCATTGCTGCAACAGGATATCCTTGACACCGAAAGTGGAATTTGGTGCCAAGAGAGGGTTTCATCCCATTACCTTCTAATTTGCATTTAATTCATTCCCCTATTTCCTAGCAACAGGGAGAGAAACAAGATATTTTCAGGTGTTTGGTCCCCCTACATCCATCCAATCCCTACTTCTAGTTTTTGGTGCTATTTTTATCGCAGGGGAAAGGGACAAAGCTTAGAGCATCTATAACTACTTCCTGATGACACTAAGGGCGTTGATCTCTTGGGAAAGTACAGTAAGAAGGTGTCCTGAGGGGGAAAAGTCAGTCTGTTAGAGTTTGCAGTTGCTTTGGAATGAAGCGTGGCATGCGTGGTTTGAGTATGGGTACAAATGCCAAAAGAATCAAGGTAGTAGTTAATGAAGGAAGGAAGCCACTTTGTGAAGCTGGATGTGCCCAAGGAGGAAAACTTATTTCCCCATTATGAGGTTATTGGCTTTGTTTTTTTAGTTTCTTAATGCTCTCACTTCTTTGGAGAGATTAGAGGTTAAATATAAGGGTGTGGCTTACAGTCCTGGTGAATGCCGTGACTCCTGAAAGATAAACAAAGGGATTAATAGGTTTTTTTTAGAGTTTTTGTGGTATACGTGTTTCAGGGTCGCTTTTACAAAAGTCTGTTGAATTTTGTTTAAGTAGGCTTTTCTGGCCACTGCTTTGAAGGGCAGGTTAACTGAAGCATTCCACAGTATAACTGGCCCGGGCATTATTTGGTATTGATTGTGCAGATTTACACATGACCAACCTTGGTTCTATAGTAGAGGTTTTGGATGATGTGCAAACAGGTGGGAGGGATGATTAGTATCTTCCCTGAGGGTGGTTCTGTAAGAGAAAGAACAGACTTAGTATCTGGTGGAGGTTTTTATTTCTGAATAGGAAACGCAGTTTCCCAACCAGCTCCACTTCAAAGTTTGCTTCATGCACAAGTGCGGTGTCTGGTTTAGGACCTCCTTTATCTGCCAGATTTGATAAGTGCTAAGGTATTGCGTGGACGTAATGGACCCAGGACTTGATTCCCTGTAACTTAAGAGAAGAATGAGAGATGAATAATACTGTGTAAGTTTCCTCCCATTTAGATGTAAGCTCATTTTCAGGGTGTTTGTTTTTCCAAACTTTTGAAAGAACCTGATCCCAGACTGAGAAGGGCTGGTCAGTGTGCCATCTTAGGCGCTTTTTTGCATATGCGAGATGGTGGCGAGGAGCTCTCCTACTTGCAAGGCCCACTTATGGATGGCTCCCTCTAAGGTTACTGGGGAATTAGGTTATTCCCTTGGGTGGCTCAGGAATGGCCTTCCATACAAAAGCTCGAAAGGACTTAACTCAAACCCTCTTCTAGGGGCCACCCTGCCCCAAAGGAGAGCTAGGTTAAGCGCTTCTGTTCCTTCTAATGGTGCCTCTTGACCAATTCTATATAAGGATTTCTTTAAAGTATAGCTCGTTCTTTATCGCTTTCCTGACAACTCGGGTCTCCCTGCTACATGCAGTTTCCACTTAATTCTGAGACACTGGTTGACACCTTGCACCACAGCTGAAATAAAAGCAGGTTCCTATTCTGAGTTGTTCAGGGCATCCAAACTTCAGGATGATCCCTGGAGGAGGAAATTATTTACCCTGGAAACCTGTTTTGTGCAGAAGGGAAAGCCTTCCACTCATCCTGAAAAGGTGTTTACGAATACTAAAAGATACTTAAATTTCCTTGTGGCTTTATGGTAATGTTTTGGGTGACTCCTCTTCCCCAAGGGTTTAAGATTCCCAGCCAGTGAGGCTGCACAGACCAGCACCAGCGGGTGCCACCATGAGGTGACCTCATTTTCTCAGCTTGTATGGTTTGAGGCATCGGCAGCAACTAATACTTCCCCTTTGGGCTGGAGGGCTACTGGTCCTTTAATTTGTATTCTCAAGGTTTGCATGGGTCTTGCTATTAGCATTTCAGTTGGAGCAGGGGCTGTAGCCTGAGGTGCTCAATTTAAACAGGTTACGGTTGGAGAGGGCTTTTTAGCTGAATTGTTGTAAAGATCCCTACTGGTTTTTGTCTCCTCCTTTAAAGGCTATTCATCCTTTCTCTAAGATCCCCACCAGTGGGGTTATAAGGCAGATGGGAAGTTTGAACAGTGCTCTGATGTACCGCCGAAATCTGTGTGAGGTGGCCAGGAAGTGGGGTTTCTTGGTTACAGTCAGTTTGGGCTGGCACCCCGATTAGGGCATTACTTTTTCTAGGCTTGCTGGTTACAGGAGTCCTGCTGAGGGAGTGTCTGTGGCAGTGAAAGCATACCTTGCCCCTTCGGAGTGTGGCTGGGGACTGATGTAATCCACTTGCCGTGGTGCTACTGGAGGCTGTGCTCGGCCAGTATGTCCCATCCGGTGAGGTAATTGCTGCAGTCGTTGGAGTGAGCATGACGGGCACTCGTGGGTGATGTCCACGAGCTGCTGGTGAGTAACAGGCAGCTGGAATTGCTGCCACGGGGTCTCGTAGCCATGATGCCTGCTTTTCCTGTGGAGCTACTCTGCTGCTTCTCAGGTTTCAACTCTTGGCAAGGGTATCTGCCTCCCCTTTCCCAGGAGGGGTGTTAGTGGAGTGGGTGGGGACGTGACAATTACCAGTCACCGCTGGCAGGTGTCCCACATGTCCTTGCACACATGTCTGCCACGGCAGCCCATGGTTCCTGTTTCGTTCCCAGTATCTGCAGTCCACCCTTGGATAGGGATGACAGTTCTTTTGCCATCCATAGAGATGACAGACACTTTTGGCTTAAGCCCTCCACTTGCAACAGGTTATGGTATGCTGCACATAGTTGCTACTCTAGGGGGCTGTAATTTGCCCCCCTTCCACATCTGTGACCAAACCCAACAGGTATTTGTTTAGAAAGTTGTCCTTGTCAGAAACCCCACGCAAAGCTAATGTCAGTACTGGCCACATCCAATTCACAGGGAGGTCAGGGTCCATCCGCCTTTACAGCTTGAGCCTGTGCTATTGCTCTCTTTGCTATTTTTTGGTGGTTGTTTGCTTGTTGTTAGAGGAGTAGCAGGGATCGAACCCAGGACCTCGTACATGGGAAGCAGATGCTCAACCACTCTGTACTTTTATAGAAAGCAGCTTGCTGGGGCCCCTCCAATCCCATGTACAACCTTTTCTGAAAAACACATACGTATTTGGGCTAAATGAGGAATGAGGGGATTCCAGTACCCTCAATAACCCTCAAAACCATTAATTGTTGCAGAGTTTCAACACATGATATGACTGATGTACAAAAATCTGCTTTGATGAAGTAGACTCTAATTTCTGTATTAACACAAGCACTTATTTAATTCTTTTAGACATTTCAATAGAGCCCTTTTAAGAATTTTTATTTGCTACTCTAATATTACCATACAGAGGTATGAAAATATACACTGAACAAACAGGAAAACACAAAAGACTTAAGATACACCAACAAAAACATAAAATTTCTAAGATGATGCATAATTCTTACTCCTTTGGTATGGTTGTTTCCAAGCTTTCCATCACTTCACATCTTTGCTTTTTACTGCTTTTACGATCTTTAGCTGGGACCAAAGGGGGCTCATACAGCACAACTTACAAGTCTTTAGTTTCTTTTTCTTTCCACAAGTTAAAGAAGCTTTTGGCATATGGGATTTTGGTCCACTCTTCTAGCGGTTTACAAAGCAAGTTTAATTGCAATATATAGTTAAAATTTAAAGGCCCGTATTTTTGGCCAAATTTCTCTGTCATTTAATTTACACCTAGGCTAAAATTCATTACAAACAATAATAGTAATTATTTGTGCTTCTGTAACCTTGATACTCAAATTTAGACCAATTTCTCAGAATGCAGCCTAGTGGTGAGCACTTGGGTACCAATGCCTCGTTCCGCCGGGTGGCAGAGAGAGAGAGAAAGAGGACAGCCAAAACAAAGGCACAAAAGGCAGTGAGCTCCCCTTTTATGAGCGAGGGAGTGGGACTCCAACCCACAAGCTTTACCACTGCAACCAAACCGTCACTGCCTTACTGAAGGAAAACCAAAGGCTGCCTCGCAGTTAACCAAAGCCAAACAGCAGTTCTCCTCTTTAAGGGAGTTATTGTGTGGTACTCAAACCCACGAACCTCTCCCAATGTAACCAAACCTCCACTGCCTTCGTGAAAGTAAACCAAATGCAAACTTGTAATCAGCCCAAAGCCTAAGAGAATCGGCAAAACTAAAACCAAATGCTAACTCTTGGTCAGCTAGAAGAAAAAAGTGCCACGCGGGGGTGTCCCCTGCATAGGGGAGCCCCCGCGCACAAGGAGTGCGCCCCGTAAGGAGAGCCGCCCAGTGCAAAAGAAAGTGCAGCCTGCCCAAGAATGGCGCCATACACACACAGAAAGCTGACACAACAAGGTGACGCAACTTAAAGAAACACAGATTCCCGGTGCTGCTGGTAAGGATAGAAGCGGTCACAGAAGAACACACAGTGAATGGACACAGAGAGCAGACAACTGGGGGGAGGGGGGGAGGGGAGAGAAATAAAAAAATAAAATAAAATCTTAAAAAAAAAAAAAGAATTAATGAATAAAGGAATGAACTCGCCTGCCAAGGGAAGCCGGGATTTGGGGATAACCAGAGAAAAAACTTTAACCCTAGAGTTAGGCAGAATTTAAGTTTATTCCATCTGCAGAGGTAAGGATTCAAGGTCAGTCTATAGCGACTCTAGTCCTGACTCTGTGTGCTGCGATCTCACTATTGCATAAGTACCTGCATCATTACTTACCATTTGCTTTGCATATGCACTAGCTTTTATGCACATGGATGAACACACAGAGCTGGTATATAATTGTATGATTAGTATGTTCAGGAAATCACGCTTGCACACACATTGCATGATCCAAAAAGGGGCAGATAACTCCACCCCTGGGTGGGACTTTTACTGTATTAATTAAACAAGTTGAAGTGAGGACAGCTAGGGGCTTCTGTGCAGGTCCATGCAACTGGTTGAAGTTGGTTTTCATTCATTACTTCAACAGGATGTTCCTGACCACTGACAGTGGAATTTGATGCCATGAGAGGGTTGCCTTTCATTACCTTCTAATTTATACATAATTCATTCCTTGGTATCCTAGCAACAAGGAGAGACACAAGGTACTTTCAGGTCATCCTACATCCATCGCTTTTACCATTTCTGTTTTTTTCTGAAGACTTATGATCCTTTTTTCTAATTATACACAGATTAAACATTAGCTTTCATACTCTAATCTCATTCTAAATTTTTCAATTTATTGAAATAGATGATCTAATCTATGGTCTATTTTGAGAAATGTTCCATGTGCTCTTGAGAAGATACGGATTCTGTTGCTCTTGGGTGAGGTTTCGTATGTAAATGTGTTACATCTAGCTAGTTTGGAATATCATTCTAGTTTTCTCTTACTTCATCGATTGTCTTATTTTACTGAAATCTCCTATTACTTAGAACTTTCTAATTCTCCGTAAGTTTCACATATTTGGTTTTCTGTTTTTGGTATGTATATCTTTATACTTTTTATGTATTCTTGTTAGATTGACCCTTTTATCTCTACATAATGACCCTGTTTGTCATTTGTAACAGTTTTTGACAGCAAGTCTGTTTTATTGGTTATTAGCTAGATAATCCAGCTCTTGTGGGTACTGTTAACACTTGCATGGTGTATATTTTTTCCATCCTTTCAGTTTTAAGCTATTCATGTCTTTGAATTTAAGGTGGGTCTCTTGTAGAAAACATACAGTCCACTTTCGCTTTTTTTCCCCATTCTTCCTATCTCTGCCATGTGTTTGGAGTTCAGTCCAATTTACATCTAAAGTATCTACTGACAGTGAATGATTTTCTTTCGCTATTTTTCTATGTTCAGTTTGTAGGTCTTGCACCCTTTTGGACCCTCCTCATTATTTCCATTATTGTCTACTTGTGTATTATTTCATTTCAAATCAATTCTCATTTCTCTCTGAATATCTTTTTCAACTATTTTCTTCATGGCTATCACGGGCTTAAAATTTAACATCTTAACTTTGTAATAATCAGACTTAATTTGATACCAACTTATTTTCAGTGATATATACTATACTTTCGCCTCTCTTCCCCACCTTTATCTTGTACTTCGACATAGTATATTTTTGTGCCTTTACGTTCAAGCCATTATGTTATCATGCTTTGTATGCACCTCCATGAAGCAGGAAGTAGAGTTATATAACCAACAAAACAGTACAATGCTATAGTCCTTGTGATTACCTGTTTGGTTACCTTTACTGGAGGTCTTTATTTCTTTCTGCTTGTTTGAGCCATTGATTAGCATCCTTTTTTTCAATCTGAAGAACTTCCTGTAACATTCCTGATAGGGTAGTGCTACTGGTGACAGGTTTCGTCAGCTTTTCTAAAAATCTATTTATGTCTCAATCTAGCCTTCATTTTTTTGAAAGGAAGCCTTGCTTGTCATGGAATTCTTGGTTGACAGGGATTTCTTTCACTTATTTAAATATTTAATGCCACTGCCTTCTTGACTCCATAGTTTCTGATGAGATATTGGCGCTTATTCTAAATGGGATTTGAAGAACTAGTTGCCTATCTCTTCCAGCTTTCAGATCATTCTTGTAGTTCTTATCATTGGGCAATTTATTCACTGTGTGTCTGCAAGTATTTGTCTCTGAATTTTATTTTTTTAGCAGTGCTTTGGAGTTTTCCATGTTCAAATAATTTACATCCTTGGTTACATTTATTCCTAGATATTTGATTGCTTTAGAGGTTCTTTTAGGTATCTGTTGTAAATGGAATATTACTATTGAACTTTTCTATTTTTCATTGTTTATGTAGAGAGACGCAGTACTGATCTTTGCACGTTGACTTTATACCCCACTGCTTTGTTGAATTCATTTATTAGGTCTAGGAACTTCTTTGTGCATTTTTAAGTATTTTCCATATATACAATCATGCCATCTGCAAGTAGGGAAAGCTTTTATTTCTTCCTTTCCAGTTTGGACTCCTATTGTTTCTTTTTCTTTCCTAATTTCTCTGGCAAGAACTTCCAGTACAGTGTTGTATAATAGGGGTGACAGTGGGCATCCTTGTCTCGTTCTTGATCTTAGAGGGAAGGTTTTCTGTCCTTTCCCATTAAATTGAATGTTTCTTGCAGGTTTTTCATATATCCCCTTTATCGTATTGAGGAAATTTCCTTCTTTTCTCTGTGCTCTGAATATTTTCAAGAGGGACCAGTGGATTTTGTCAGATGCCTTTTTGGCATCAATTGACTGTCATGTGGTTTTCTTCATTATGATAATAAGGTATATTATATTAATTGGTCTCCTTATGTTGTATCACCCTTATTTACCCATGATAAATCCCACTTAATCATGGCACATAATTATTTTAATATGTTTTCCATTTGATTTGCAAGTATTTCACTGAGGATGTTTGTATCTTTAATTGTAAGAGAAATTGGTATATAACTCTCCTTTCTTGTACCTTTATCTGACTTTGTTGTTAGGATGATCTTGAACTCATAGAATGAGTTAGGTATTGTTCCCTACTCTTTAGTTTATTGAAAGAATTGGTATTCGTTTCTCCTGGAATGTTTGGTTGAATTCATATTCACCGGGGAAGCTATATCATCCTGGACTTTTCTTTATTTGCAGGTTTTGATGTCTCATTCAGTCCTTTCACTTGTATTTGTTTATTGAAATCCTTTACTTCTTCTTGTCACTGTATGTTGTTCATGTCTTTGTAGGAATTTATCCATTTCCTATAGGTTGTCAAGATTTTTGTCATAGTTTGTCATAGTATCCCCTTGATCTTTTTAAGTTCTCTGGCGTTAATTGTTATATTGCCCTCTCTCATTTATGATTTTATTTATTGGCTTCTTCTTTCTTTAATTTTCTTTGAAGTTACTTACTAAACTTAAATAGCATACATGATCTCTGGTCCTGTATTTCTCCATTTTCCCTGTTTATATTGTTTTTGCCCCACAATTCCTGTTTACAGTTTGTATCTCAATTATTAGGTAATAGGATGTTTTCCTGTTCAATTGCATTCGTATGTGCATAGGAAAGAGACTGTTGTTGTATGTTGAGGATACCTTAACATTGGGTTTTGCATTTACCCTTTGTTACATTTTCTGAAGATCTTTACTTCTTGCGAAGAGCCTCTTTCCTGTCTTATTTCAATTTGAAAAACTTCCTTTAGTAATTCTTACAGGGTAGGTCTTTTGTTGGTATACGCAAGTTTCTGTGTATTTGAAATTCTTTGAATATTAATAGCTTAAACTTCCTTTCATTTCTGAAGGACATTTTACTGATTAAAGAATTGTTGGGTAGCAGTTTTTCTCTTCCAGCAAATTCAAGATATAATACCACTGCTTTCTTACTTCCATGGTTTCTGATGAGAAATCTGCTGTCTTAATGCGGATCCTTTGTATGTGATGAGTCACTTTTCTCTTGCCACTTACTGAATTTTCTCTTTATCTTTGTTGTTTGACAATCTGATTAGTATATGTTTTGGAGTAGGTCTATTAGAGTTTATGCTGTTGAGAGCAGAGTTCTTTCTTGAACATGTATATTTATGTCTTTCGTACAAGTTGGTAAATTTTTGGCCATTTTTTTCCCTCTAATGATTTTCTTCCCCTTTTCCCTTCTTTCATTTAGAGATAGCCATGATGGACATGGTACTATGCTTCATGCTCTCTGGGAAACCCCAATTTTCTCTCTTTTCTTTCTGCTCTGTGACTTTATGATTTTGATTATCCTTTCTTTTGCCTTTTCAAATTACTGCAGTAATGCATCTAGTATATTTTTGATCTCCATTACTGTGCCTTTTGTCCCCATATTCTCCATTATGTTTCTTTTTAGTCTTTCAAATTCTTCTTTATGCTCATGTATTGTCTTAATATCCTTTAGGTCTTTATTCAACATTAGTTTTTTTTCTATCCATGTAGTCCTTCATCTCCACGAATTGATTTAGGATAAAAATTTGAACTTTTAAAATCAGTTGTCCCAACTTCTTGAGTGTTCTCTGAAGTTTTAATTTGTTTCCTTGAGTTAGCCGTAACTTCCTCTTAGTTTGGCTTTAATTTTGCAGTTTTGTGGGCACATTTTTGTTTTGATGTGGTAACTCTGAGATTCAGTTTCTCCCTCTGGCCTAGGATTTTTGTTGTTGTTGTTGACTGGCTTTATGCTGAAGGTCTCTTTGATGCTTGCTCCAATTTACTCTGGACCTTTAGAGCAGTCCGTGTTTAATTGTTCAGATTTTCTAAACTCTTCTTGACATTATTTTTGCCTTGGATATGTGGTACTTTTTTGGCTTCAATTGTTTCACCTGCAGTAGAAATCTTCCTTTCTTCCTCTTCTTCTCCAGGAATCTCGATCTTTTCTGTTTTGTATGTGTACAGAATTTTCTTCACATTCCTTAATGATTTGTTTAAATTCTCTCCTCACTCAGAGTCCCCCTTTTATTATATTTATTATATTTATTATAGTTTTAAGATGTGGACTCTTTCCTGTCTTTAAGCAGTTCTGTTCCCCTCTCAGTTTTTTCCCCAGGGAGACCTTTCTCCCTCCAGTGTTTTCCCTGTTGGAGTATCTCAGGAGCCAGGTAGGGTCAATTTAGAAAGGTCTGTTTTGTTTTTAGGTGGCCCAGCATTTTGAAGACTGGGTTGAATTTGTTTACTTTTTCAACAGTCCTGTAGGTGCACTTAAAAAAAAAAAATGTATTGAAGTATATTTTTCATGCATAAATGTACATAAACAATAATTGTGTAGTAAAAGTTATGAACTTATGAAACAAATATGCATATCACCATACAGGGCCCCCATGTATCACCACACCACTAACACCTTGCATTGCTGTGAAACATTTGTTACAATCTATGAAAGAGTAAACTACAAAATATTACAACTAACCATAGTCCATATCTTACAGCTCTGGGTTTACTTTTGAAAGCAGTAATCTTCAGGTGCTTGAGCTCTGCCCTGGGTCTCTCCAGACTTGGATCCCTGTTCCTCAATATGTGTGGGTTTCTAACTTGATGCTCTGAGTGGCCCTCTGATCTGCTTCCTCGGCAGGAGGCACCCAGGCCTTGCTGCCTCTGTGTGACTGTCAAGATTTTCAGGACTAAGAGATAGGTAGGAATCGGAACTAGTGGATTGGACACACGTTTTTTGCCTTGTTTCATTTAGTGTCCTTTTCTTCGATTCAGTATTTGTCGAGTATCATACTCAAAAGGTACAAGCAAGTTAGAATTGCCCCTTTAGTAGTTGATTTGAGGGAAAGTAGAGACTTTTCCAGGGATATCCTATGTTGCATTGTTGATGATAGCCCACAATGCAGTCTTAATTATAAAGGCTTAGCTCAGCCAGCTGTCCCCTTCATTTTCTTGAACATTGTGGGGATCATTATTTTAAAGTCTTTTCCAAGTAAATTAAAAGTCTTCTCTTCTTCATTGATGGTTTCTATATTTTTATCTTGTTCATTTTGATGGGTCATCCTTTCCTGTTTCTTTGTCTAGCATTTTTAAATATACTTTTTTATTTTTTAAAAAAGATACTTAGATTACATAAGTGTTACATGAAAAATATAGGGGCATTCTACATGCTCCCACTCCCTACCCCTTCCACACTTTTCCACATTAACAAAATCCTTTATTAGTGTGGTACTTTGTTACAGTTGGTGAACACCTATTGGAGCATTCCTGCTAAGTATGGGTTATAGTTTACATTGTAGTTTACAATCTCTCCCACACAATTTTGTAAATTATGACAAGGTATATAACAGCTTTTATCTGTCATGACAATGCTCAAGTCCTGAATATGTCCCCTTGTTATACCTAATTTTCCCTATCTCTGTCCTTAGAACCTCCAGTGGCCATTGTCTTCACATCAATGATAAAAGTTCTTCCATTGCTAGAATCATAATAAGTGTATAATAGAATATCATTGTTCTAGTCCATTGTTCATTCCCCAATCCTGAAGATCCTGGGAGGCTTATGCCCATTCAACCTCTACTTGAGAGGGAACTTAAATTCCATGGGCCAGATGGATGGGACTGTCTTTCTTACAGTTGCAAATTGTCTCTGTTCATTGGGATGTGCATTGTCCATCATCATCTCTTTGGTAGTTGTCCTGGGCGAGTCCAGTGAACTGGAGAGTAGGTGTTGAAACTCTGTTTAGATTCAGGGCCTGCTGTCACATGGACAGCTCAGAGATACAAGTCTCTTGGCCATGTCCCCATCAAGTATAGTACTAACTATAGTTTCAAGTAGAAGGTGCAGAAGAGCCATATGTAGGGAAACCACAGCTGATCCAACACTCTTACACTGGGGACATAAATTCCACTGGCAGGGCACCACACTCCTGAACTGTGTGCCCTGCCTTTAGTGTCTGGATTTCTCCAGTGCCCTGAGGAACCCGGCTATTTGAGGCAATATTTACTTTGGCAGTCAGTGAGATCCTCCTAAGACATACATAAGTGTAACCTCTAGAATGACCTCTCTGAAGTCTCTTAGCCATAAAAACTCATTTGTCTTTACCCTTTCCACCTTCTGGACAGGGTTTATTTCCAGTTGCATTGCCATTTGGTGCTTGGTAGCAATCCCTCAGTGCCAGGAAGGCTAAATCCCAGGAGTTATGTCCCATGCTGGTGGGAAGGTAATGCATTTATATGCCGAATTTGGCTTAGAGAGAGGCCATATTTGAGCAACAAGGAGCCTCTCAAGAGGTAACTATTAGGCACACTATAATTCTAACCTAAGTTCCAATTTCAAAAGTAAAGATTCATAGGTACACTCATCAATAACAAGGGCCTATTAATGGACCATCCTCCTTCACTATTCATTGCCCCTGTACTTGGGGGATTCTTACTCTCCTTTGGAGAATGTTGGCAATTCAATATTCTTTGGTTATTGTGTGGATCTCTACCCACCATGACAATGCCCCATGAATACGTGGAGCGCATTCATATGCCTTAGAGATATGCCCCAACTGAACCCCCTCCAATTCCTCCCCTATCACTGTCACCCCACAGCTGTGATCCTCCCCTGCCATTGTTGTGACCTTTCTGCAACCCAAAAAAAAAACTTCTTCAAAATTGAAGCCAACAAAATAACTCAATAGTTAATTTTAAAAATCGAAATAATGGTTTCGTAACCATTTCGTAACCAGAAAGTAACAAAAAAAAATCAAATTTTTTAAAAGTTGAAATAATATAAACATTAAAGTACAAAATTAAATTTTTAACACTGTGTCTTTCATCACTGTATAATTTTTTGTCTTGTAAGTACAGTGACATTTTATTCCATTTATTCCCCCAGTGTCTCATCTTTTTCATTTTGTCTTCAAAGAAGCTTTAGGTTACAGAAAAGTCAGGTACGGAATATAGGGGATTCCCACATACCCAACGTCCTCCCCCTTTTCCTCTTTCCCCTATTAATACCATTTTATGTGTGGATGGTACCTTTTTTAAAATTGGTGTACAACTATTGAAACAAAGTTCTTAACCATGGCCGATGCTTTACATTATGGTTTAGATTTTGCATCATAGAATTTTACAAATTTTGAGGTAATATAGCATGGTCTGTATCCATCAGAGCAAGACCATGTAGAGAACACTTCCACTGCCTCAAAATGCTCCAGGCTCCATCTGTTCAATTCCTCCCTCTCCCTTCCCTCAAGACCACAGCAACCACTGGGCTTTACTTCTTGAAGGACAGAATTCATAGCTACTTCATACCACGTTGAGGGCTTGTCTTACTGGCCTGTCCTCCCCGATTAGGCATTGCCGAGACTCCCACCCCTCTCTTTGAGAACGTAGCAGGACTCCCCAGGATGGGAGTCTAACACCTTCCTGCTCATTATATGAGACTCCACCCACTGATATAACACACAGTGACAAGATGAACACTGAGAAACTTCCTAGAAGCTGGCCCAGGTGTTCCGTGTCCTGCATGCTACCCACATCCCTTGCCATAATTGACAGATGAACATTACCAAAGGTTGTAGTTTCAACCATGTACCTGCAAATGACCAGAGTTCATCTGCTCTCTCCCCCAACCCCCTCCCCACTTCCATGACTGCTCCAACCCACGCCCTCACAGACTGGTCTGTGAGCATCACTGCACCACTGTTGTGTCCCTGCACTGCACAAGGACACCTTCCACCTGATCATAGGTTTTGCCCATATGGGCATTGACTCACAACCTTCTTCTCCCTTTCTCCCTCCTGTAAATCTGTCTTCAAGACTCTGGTTCTCTGAGTCTGCAAAATTTGCTTGATTCGTATCAGTGAGGTCATATAATATTTGCCCTTCAGTGCTTGGCTTGCTTCCCTCACCATGAAGTCCTCAAGATTCATCCATGTTATCCCATGTGTTAATATTGCATTCCTTCTTACGGCTGAGTAATATTCTATATTTTAATACTTTAAAATGCTGTTAGTGATTAAAGTGGGTCTTTCTGCCTGGTGCACTCAGATGCCCAATTCCTGAAACACTGTGGTTTCAAAGGAAGAGAGAGATTATTACTAAGCATGAAGCAGGAGATCAGATGGCCTATTGGCCTAAAATCTATTTCCCATAACTGCAGTGTTTCTCATAGTTTTATAGTATCCAAAACAGGCAGGTTTTTGCTAATGAGTTTAGTGGCTCAAGATGATGACGTTAGAGATGATCTAAATATTGAGCATGCGCACACTGATTACATGCCTAGTCACATAATGTATGTGAGAAAATGATAGCTTTAATATGATGGTGGGCATGGCATGGTTTTTGGTATTAAAGTGAGGTCTGCATCTCTCACAAGACAAAGTTTGTCAGTTCAGTTCAATTTTGGTTAGACCTAAGTTCATGTGGTAAGATAGTTTAAGAATTGGTGTGTTTGTTTTGGGCTGACTCAAGTTTCTTCATTAAAAAACATTAAGAGGCTGTCTAGTGATAATAAGACTTCCAAGCTGTAAATTAATTAGGATAAGGATGTATAGGCAGAGCCAATCATAAGATAAAGCTTATATAGTTTTGCCACCATTATCAAAGATAATGGCATCTGGTTTCTAGTTCAGCAAGTTTCCATGATTTTAGGTATTTTCTTTGGGCTATTCTCTGCTATATTAGGAAACAGAAAGGCATATATGATTTAGTAATTATAATCTTTTGTTAATTCTTAATTCTCTTTTAAAAGTATTAACTCTGGCATTTTGTCCCTGGGTTGTCCCTTAAGTTTGTACCCTGCTAGTGATATGACAGAGATTTTCTTGACCCTCTGGAGTTAATGAAAACAAATCAAGGCAAAAAGTACCTTTTATTTCTCTTTGCATATTTGCTGCACTTTGGCGGGCTTTCTGCTTCACAGCTCAGGCCTCCTATCAAGTAGATAGATCTGCCTGCAGCAAATGGGAAGGAAGTGCTGAGCCTCTTTATCTTATTTGAGTCTGCATGGAGCCAGAGCCAGCTAGTCTCCTTCTCTTGCACTTGTGCTTGCTAGAGATTCCCTGTTCGTATTTGAGTGAGAGTGAGTACCCCCTCTGCTCCCTGTGAAATAGACCGCTTTCTCTTCTTGTGTACTATTGAGTGACTTAATTCTAGCCCGTTCTTTACCCCTAAATGTATCTCAGACCCTCATAGTTGTTTCAAAGGGGCTTCTACCCTAGGACCATCTCTGGTTAAGAGAGCTGGAGACACATGCCCCCACTCAATTTCTTAGACTTCCAGATTGGCAGACACTATACATGCACCCTTGTATGCTCACCAAGGCCACTCTGACTCTGCTCTTTGACGCCTAGCCAGGAGCTCAGAATGGAAGCACAAACGGGCTCCATCCTGGTTTGTGAAGGTTATAGGAGAGGGCCAGCACTGCAGCCGGAGGAGCTTCTTCGGTTTTTGAGGCTGTTTCCTTATTTAGCACCTGCCTGGGTTAATTCAGTGCTTTTATGTGTTATCCATAGCTTTGAGAAAGATTCCTGTCTTTAAGAATTCTCTGCCATCTTTGCCCCAGAAGGCCTGGTAAATGGCCACCTTCAGAGAGTGATTTGAAATAGAGATCTGGGATCAGAGCATATGTCCCCAGAGTTTGGAGGACTAGTTTTTTACGTTCTACCCTGGCATCAGCAAACTAAGCCTGGAGCTAGAGTTCTTGTCCCCACTGTTCTGACTACGAGGCTGGGGGCTGAGGGACAGCAGCTGCTGCAGGGAGTGTTAAACTCACTGTTCTTTATTGCAGATTACCAGTCTCTTTGTCTTATTCCTCTCTGGATTCTGCACAGTGTTGCCCTTAGACCCTGGAGTTGCAAAGTGGTTGATTCAGACAGTTCCTGCCAATTTAATAGTTGTTCTGGTGTTTGGAAGATCTGGTTCCTAGATCTTCCCTAACTCTGCCGTCTTCCTACAAACTGCCAGAGCCTTTCGTTTAGAAGAGAGAATTTATAAGGCTTGCCATTAAGATCCTTTGATGGCCTATTGTCTGGCCACAACCAACAATTGAATTAGCTCAGTTAAGTCCCTTTGTACTTAATAATTCATCATTTAAAATATTAACACCCAGCAACTGTTTGTTCTTAAGGATACCAGACGCTGGCTAAGGGCTTTTGTAGGATTAACTAATTGCTTCCTTTTAACAAGCATATATATATGCTCTATAAATCTCCTGGTTGGGAGGAAGATAATGGAATGGTGGAAAAGCTTGAAGAGAACTTGTCCCGAGTCAGGCTCCTGGTACGTTTTCCAGGCTGCTGATTTTTACACTTTCCTGATCCCAACTCTGAGTTTTTCCCACATGCACTGTCCCCTTCACCAAACCCAGAAATCCGCTGCCCTCATGTGCCACACTGACTTCTCCAGAAAGAATTTATGACTTTGCCATCAGGCATCATCAAGCTATGGGGAGCTCACCTTTATGAGGTTCATTTTGCCATCATCTAATGACTTCCTCCTCATTCTCACCACAGGATGTGGTCTTATACTGCCTGGAGAACAAGCTTTGTGATGTGAATCATCGAGACAATGCAGGTTACTGTGCCTTGCATGAAGCTTGTGCAGGGAAACGGCTCAAAATAGTGAAGCACCTCCTTGAATATGGCGCAGACGTCAACTGCAGCGCCCAGGATGGAACCAGGTCAGTGGAGTGTCCTGCTAAGTTCTCAGGGTATGCAAGAAACCCCAGAGGGACAGACTGGGATGGACATGGGAGTTTATTAGTGGCAAAACATAATTGTTGGATAACCTTCATACTACTTATTTCAAAAAATTTTCATCACTCCAAACCAAAACTCACTCTCATTAAGCAACAATTCCCTTTCCCCTGGGCCCAGTGAGCCCCTATTCTGCATTTTTCTCTGTGAATTTGCTTATTCCAAGTATATGGATGAGAAAGCAGTCAATGTCCTTTTGTGCCGGCTTATTTCATTCTATACGATGATTTCAAGATTCGTTCATACCTGGGTTGTTTCCCATTTTTTGTTATTGTGAATAATACTCCTATGATTGTTGGTATGCGCATATATGTTTAAGTTTCTGATTTGAGTTTTTTGGGTATATGTTAGTTGTAAGATTGCTGGGTTAACAGGTTTTTCTATGTTCATCTTTCTGAGGAACTGACAGACTCTTTTCCACAATGACCACCTTAAATTATATTCCCACCAACAATGTACCAAGTATTCCTTTTTCTCCACATCCCTGCCCACACTTATTTTCCACTATTGTAATAGCAACCGATCTAGTTGGGTGTGAAGTAGCATCTCATTGTGATTTTGAATTGTACTTTCCTAATGATCAGTTATGTAGAACACCTTTTCAGGTATTCATTGCCACTTAATGTTTCTCCTTTGGAGAAATGTTTTAGGTCTTTCGCCCATTTTTTAATTTGGTTGTTTGTCCTGTTACTGTAAAGCCTAAAAATCTGTAATACTATAAGTTCTTGAAGACCTCTCCCTATTTTTCTATTTTATTTGTTTATTTACCTATTTATTAACTTAAGCAGTTGTATTGGCCCTGCCTTTTCTTGTAAGGTTTTTATAGCCTGAACTCTTAGATTTAGGTCATTGATCCATTCTGTAATTATTTCTATGTATGGTGAGAAGTAAGCATCTGTATTCATTCTTTTACGTGTGGATTTTCAGTTATCCCAGCACCATCTATTGAAAAGAGTATCCTTTCCCTACCGATTGGAAGTGGCACCTTGTCAAAAATCAACTGGTTGGAAATATGTATGTTTACTTAGGAATTTTCAGTTATAGTCTACAAATCTGTTCTCTTGGTCTGCGTTTCTTCACATCCTCTACCACACTCTCCATTTCTGTGGCTTTGTAATATGTTTTTTTTTTTCAAATCAGTAAAAGCGAGTCCTCCAGTTTTTTTCTTTCGATTGACTATTTGAGACCCCTTGCAATTCCTTGTGAATTTGAGGATCAGTTTTTCTGTTTACAGAAAACGAACTGCTGAAGTTTTTATATTGATTGCATCGAATTTGTAGATTGCTGTGGGAAGTATTGACATCTTAACAATATTAAGTCTTTCAATCTATGAACATGGGGTGTCTTGCCATTTATTTAGGTCCTTCTTCATTTCTTCCAGTTGTGTTTCATAATTTCAGTGTAACGTTTCTTACCTCCTGGGTTAGATTTGTTCTGGATATTTTATTCATTTATATGCTGTTGAAAAAGGGCTCCTTTTCTTATTTTCCTTTTCAAATTGTTTTGTTAGTTATGGACAAACAGAAATTCAGTGGTTTTTTGCGTTTTTGGATCCTACCACTTTGCTGAGTTTCTTTTTTCATTCTGGTAGTTTTCCTGCGGAATCTGTGGCTATTCAGTATTTAGGATTATGTCATCTGTGAAAGGGCTGTTCTGCTTTTTCCTTTTCCGTTGGGATGCATTTTTCTTCCTCGAATGCTCCGGCTATAACTTGCAGTACAGTGTTGCCTAGCAGTGTATCTTTGAAAGACATCTTTGTCTTACTTACAACAGCATCGGGTAAACTTTGAGCGGGATGTTTACTGTGGACTTTTCGTAAGTGTCTTTATCATGTTGAGAACGTTCCCTTCTATTCCGAATTTTCTGAGTTTTTATGAATCAGGAAAGTATGTTGGATTCTTTCAAACGCCTTATCGGTTGAGGTGATTTTGTTTTCTTCTCCCTGCATTCTATTTCTATGATGTGTTATATTTATTGGTTTTCTTATGTTAAACCTCCCTTGCATTCCTGCATAAATCCCTCTTGGTCAAGGTGTATAATCCTGTTTTGTTTTGTTTTATTAACATATAAATTTTATTGATACATATTAATATAGCATAAATCCATCCAAAGCATATAATCATTGATATTTGGTATAATCATATAGCTGTGCATTCATCACTTTGGTCATTATTAGAGCATTTTCATTATTTCAATAATAGTACGTAATAGTAATAATACTAATAAACAAACAAAAGTTCACTATCTCTCAGTCTTTCTAAGCTGCCCCTGGTGCACAGTGACCTGTTGACCTGTTGCCCTGTCTATAATTTATTTGTATTTATGTTTTAAAAAAACAGTCTTATATGTGCAATATGACCCATATTCATATTTCACATGAGGTTTCACTAGGTTATACAGTCCCGTGTTATATGCTTTAGCTTTCCTTCTAGTATTACGGATGACCTAAATCTTTCCATTTTATCCCATCATGCCCATGTAATAGCTCTGCTAGTTATAACCATTGCTGTGTGCTTTTCCATTGCTATTCATTGCCAAAGATTTACATACATTTCTTTCCAACTCAGCACAGCTTAACCCTTACCTTTATTTTCCCTACCTGCATTCTATTTTCTGATGATCTGTATTCTAATTATTAACACCATGAGTTTACACAGTATATTTAATTCATAGTAGTGCAATTCATACTCTGTCCTTTTGTGTCTGGGTTGCCTCACTCAACATAATATACTCCAGGTTCGTCCATGTTGTCATGTGCTTTCTGGCCTCATTCTACTTACCATTGCATTATATTCCACTGCGTGTGCGCCACTGTTTTTTTGTTGTTGTTGCTGTTGTTCATTTGTTGATGGACACATGGTTGTTTCCATCTTTTGGCTATCGTGAATAATGCTGCTGTGAGCAAGAGTGTGCAAATGTCTGTTCATGCCACTGCTTTCAGTTCTTCTAGGTACATATATCTAGTTATATTGCCAGATCACATGGCAAGTCTTTGTTCAACTTCCTTAGGAACTACCAAACAGTTCTCCACAGTGGCTGTACCATTTTGCATTTCCACCATCAATGAAAAAGTGTTTCTGCCATTCTGCATCCTTTCCAACATTTGTAGGTTTTCAGCTTTTGAATAGTGTTATTCTATTAGGTGTGAAACGATATGACATTGTAATTTTGATTTGCATTTCCCTAATTGCTAGTGATGTTAAACATTTTTTTATGTGTTTTTTCACCATTTGTACTTCTTTGGACAGTTGTCTTTTCAAGTCTTTTGACCATTTTTTAACCAAGTAGTCTTTTATTGTTGAGTTTTAGTATCAGTTTATATATCATGGATTTTAAATCCTTATCAGATATGTGATTTACAAATATTTTCTCTCATTGAGTCAGCAGCCCTTTCACCCTTTTGACAAAGTCCTTTTGGATGCAAAAGTGTTTAAATGGGAGGAGGTCCCATTTATTTAATTTTTTAATTTTTGTTGTGTGCGCTTTGGGTGTAAGGTCCAAGAAACTACCACCTACCACAAAATCCTGGTGAAGTTTTCCTTCACTTTCTTTTAAGGAATTTTATGGTAGTAGCTTTTATATTTAGGTCCTTAATCCATTTTTTAGGTAGTTTTCCTATATGATAGGGTTTGTCTTTTTTTCTTTTAGCTAAGGATATCCACCTCTCCCAGCACCATTTGTTGAATATACTGTTCTGGCCCAGCTGGGAGAGCTTGCCAGCCTTGTCAAAAGTTACTTGACGGTAGATGTGGGGGTCTGTTTCTGAGTTCTCAGTTTGGTTCAATTGGTCAGTCTGTCTTTATGCCAGTACCATATTGTTTTTACCACTGTAGCCAAGTAATATGCTTTAAAGTCTGGAATAATGTCTCAAACTTATTTCTGCTTTTTACAAAGACATTTTCTGTATTTGGGGCCCCTTACCTTTCCAAATAAATTCCATAATTTTCTATGACATTTCTGCAGAAAAGGCTGTTGGTTTGTTTATTGGGGGTGAGTTGAATCTGTAAGTCAGTTTGGGTAAAGCTGACATCTTAGTGATAGTTAATCTTCTAATCCATGAACACAGAAGTGTTTAGATTTATTTGTCTTCTTCAGTTTTTTTGTGCACTGTTTTGTAGTTTTCTAAATATAGGTCCTTTATGTCCATGATTAAGTTCGTTCCTAAATATTTTATTTTTAGTCGTTATTATAAGTGAATTATTTTTTCTGATTTCCTTCTCAGATTGCTTATCAGTAGTGTACAGAAACACTATTGATTTTTGCATATTACTCTTGTATCTTGCCACTTTGCAGAACTCATCTCTAAGATCTACTAGCTTTGTTGTAGATTTTTCAGATTCTTGATATCGGATCATCTATCTCTTCTTTTTCTAGCCCAGTTAGTCCAGCTAGAACTTCTAGCACAGTACTGAGTAACAGTGGAAGCAATGGGCATCGTTGTCTTGTTCCTGATCCTAGCAGGAAAGCTTTTAGTCTTTCACCACTGAATACAATGCTAATTGTAGGTTTACCATATATTTCCTTTACCATTTTGAGAAACCTTCCTTCTATTCCTGACTTTTGGAGTGTTTTTGTTCAGAAAAGGTGTTCTATTATGGCAAATGCCTTTTTGCAAGAATCAGGAGAATGGTGTGATTTTTCTTCTTCAGTTTATTAATGTGGTTATTCCACTAATTGATTTTCTTGTGTTGAAATACTCTTGCATACCTGAGAAACCCACTTGATTGTGGTGTATAATTCTTTATAGTGCTTTTGGATTTGGTTTGCAAGTATTTTGTTGAGGATTTTTTTCCATCAGTATTCATTAGAGATGTTAGTCTGTAATTTTCTTTCTTCATAATACCTTCATTTGATTTTATTGTTAGGGCTATGATCTCTTAGATTGAGTTTGGTTGGGTTCTTTCTTGTTTAATATTTTGGAAGAGCTGAGCAAGACTGGTATTAGGTCTTCTTTGAATGATTGATAGAATTCACCTATGAAGCCATCTGATCCCTGGCTTTTCCTCTTTGGGAAGTTTTTGATGACTATTTCAGTATCTTCACTTGTGATTGGTTTGTTGTGTTCTTCTCTTTTTTCTAGGGGTCAGTGTAGCTTTTTTGAACATACCATTGTTCATAGTATCCTCTTATTTCTGTGGGGTCTGTAGTAATGTCTTCCCTCTCATTTCTGATTTTATTTACTTGCTTCTTCCCTCTTTTTTTCATTTGTCAGTCTAGCTAAGGGTTTTTCAATTTTGTTGATCTTCTCAAGGAACCAAATTTTGGTTTTGTTGATTCTATTGGTTTTTGTCGTTGTTCTCAATTTCATTTTTTCTACTCTGATCTTAACTATTTCTTTCCTTTGGCTTGGTTTGGGATTGTTTTGCTCTTTTTTTTCAAGTTCCTCCAGTTGTTCAGTTTGATCTTCCATTTCAGCTGTTTGTTGTTGTTTTTTTTTTAAGGTAATCATCCAGGGATATGAATTTCCCTCTCAGCACTGCCTTTTCATTGTCCCATAGATTTTTATATGTTGTGTTCTCATTTTCATTCATCTCAAGTTATTTGCTGAAATCTCTTGAAATTTCTTCAACTTGTTGGTTATTTTAGAGGATGCTGTTTAATCTCCATATGAATTTTCCCTTTTTTCAGCCCTTTATTGATTTCCAGCTTCATTCCATTAGGATCAGAGTGTTTTGTATAATTTCATTCTTTTTAAATTTTATGAGACCTGTCTTATCACCCAACTTAAGGTCCCTCCTGAAAAAGATTTCATGAGTGCTTGAAAAGAATGTGTATCCTGCTCTTTCCAGGTGCAATGCTCAATAGTTGTCTCTTGGGTCTAGTGCATTTATCATATTATGCAAACTCTCTGTTTCTTTATTTTTCCTCTGCCCAGATGATCTTCCAATATGGAGAGTGGTATATTAAAGTCTCCAACGCTTATTATAGAGACATCCCTTTAAACCTTCAGTTTTGCCAATTTGTGCCCCATGTATCTTGGGATGCCAGAGTTAGGTGCATAAATATTCTTTAGTGAATTGCCCCTTTTATTAATATATAATATAATGAACTTCTTCATCCCGTGTAACAGTTTTGCATTGGACCTATTTTACCCAATATTAAAATTGCTACTCCAGCTCTATTTTGGTTATTATTTACATTTGATATCTTTTTCCAGCCATGCCCTTTCAACCTGGTTCTGTCTTTATGTCTGAGGTGAGTTGTTTATAGGTGGCACATACATGGTTTGTATTTTTTAATCCATTCTATCAGTCTGTGTCTTGCTTTGAGTGTTCAAGCCATTAACGTTCGATATTATTACTGAAATGGCATTACTTATGTCATGCATATGTCCTTTGGCTATCTATTGTCATATCTTAATATTGTCTGTCATTTTACTCTTTAACTTACCGTTCATAATTATCTTCATTTCTGTATTTTTCTACAAGTCTCTTGCCCTTCTTTTTTTCCTTTCAGACTCCAGCAGTCCCTTAAGTATCTCTTGTAATTCTGGTTCGTTGGTAACATTCTTTCTCAGTTTTTGTTTGTCTTTGAAGACTTTGATATCACCCTCTTTTTATCTTATCTTTTCTTTTCTTTTTTTTTTTTTTTTTTGAGGAATTTCCAGGTGTTGAACCTTGGACCTTGTACAAGGGAACCAGGCACTTAGGCATAGAGCTATACCCGTTCCCTATCACCCTCATAATTGAAGGACACTTTTACCAGATACGGCATTCCTGGCTGGCCGTTTTACTTTTTGAAACTTAAATACATCATATCCCTTTCTTCGGTCTTCCATGTTTTTTGCTGAGAGGCCAGCACTTAATCTTATCAAGGTTCCTTTGTAGGTGGTGCTTTGCTTTTCTCTTGCTGCTCTCAGAATCCTCTCTTTATCTGTGATGTATGACATTCTGAAAGTAGGTGTCTTGAAGTAGGCTATTTGGATTTATTCCATTTGGAGTATCTTGTCGTTCTCATATATCAATATTTGCCTTTCCTAAGTGTTGGGAAGATTTGTGTGTGTGTGTGTGTTTCCTTTTATTTCCTTAAATATTCTTTCCATCTCTTTTCCTTTCTGTTTTCCTGTCCTTTGCAGGTCTGATATCTTGTCCTTGAAATCACTAATTCTGTCTTCAGGCAATCCATATCTGCTCTTGTGTGGCTCTAAAATATTTTTAATCTCATCCATTATACCTTTCGTTCCATAAATTCTGTTACTTCTATTTTCTGGCTTTTAGATTATTCTTTATATGCTCACCCAGTGTCTTCTTACTATCATTTATCTCTTTAGCTCCTTTTCTTTCAGTTCCTTGAACTGAGTTAGGAGAATTGTGTGATTATGACTGATTAATTATTTTAAGTCCTGTATTTCATCAGGATATTTGATTTGTTCCTTTGCTTGGACCATCTCTTCCTGTTTCCTACTTGATTGTAATTTTTTGCTGATATCTAGACATCTGGATATGTTGGTGAATTTACTCTGTGGTCATTTTCTCTCTTTTGCCTAGTGTTTTTTTATTTCATAGAGCTTCATTAATACTTGGTTCACCTTATTCACAGTCTTTGTAATTGCTCAGTTTTAACCTATCTACATATGACCAGGACATAATAATAATGGGGCACAGAAATTTTCCCTGGCAGTTTAAGGGAGAAAACAATTCTTTGCCATGACGTTTCCAGACCTGCCAGTAGGTGTTATTGTCAAGCAGACTTTTCCACTGAGTTGTTTCCCTCATCACCCACTATCCAGTGTCTCTAATCTAGCCAGAGCCAAGGCTCTGCGGGTTGAATTCACTGAAGAGATGCCCTTTACCTCAACCTCCCTCTGCCTCTGTAACAGCTAACAGGGAAGAATATGTCTATTCCCCTTCTTAATCAGCTGCTGTGAGCCAGTGATTTTATCTTAGCATGTCTTTTGTGCGGAATTGAATTCCCTTCTGGCCACCTCTTGGGTTTGGTAACTCACTTTCTTTTATTTTGTTTTTCGTTTTTGTTCTTCTTCTCTCTGTGTCCTCCCTTCTGGGAGTTGTGCAGCACTGTCTGGGTCTGCTGACCCCCACCCCCAAGCAGGTCCCTTGGACAGCTTCTGGCCCTGTTTCCCTTGTTTCATGTTGAGAGAATTGAGCCCTGCCTGCCTATTCCAACACCATTTTACTTGCATAATCCTTTTAATGTATTCAGTTGGCTGAACCTTGGTTGAGGAATTTCATATCTGTATTCATATGGATATTGTTCTCTTGTTTTCTTGTGCTGTCTTTACCTCACTTTTCTATCAGGGTAATGCTGGCATCACACAATTGATTAGGATGTATTCCATCTCGAATTTTTCAGAAGAGTTTATGATTGCCGTTAATTCTTCTTTAAATGATTGGTGGTTTCAGCAGCGTAGCCATTCAGCCTTGGAATTTTCTTTGTTGAAGGATTTATTTTTTGAGATGTATTTTATTTATTTCTCCCCACTCCTGTGTTGTTTGCACTTGCCATGTGTGTCCATCTTCCTTGTTTGTTTGTTTGTTTAGAAGGCACTGGGCACTAAACCCGGGATCTCCCAGTTGGAAGGGAGAACCTAATCTCTTGAGCCACCTCCATTCCCTGCTTTGCTGTGTATCTTAAGTTTTTACTCCCCATGTCTGTTGTGTCATCTTGTTGCATCAGTTCACTGCACTGCCCAATTTGCCAGCTCACGGTCATGCTTGTCTTCTTCAGGAGACAGTGGGGACCTCGGCTCCCTGCGTTGTTGATTTTGAGGAACTGCCAAACTGTCCTCCACGATGGCTACATCCTTGTAAATTCCCACCAAGAGTGGATGAGGGTTCCTGTAACTCTGCATCCTCTTCAACACTTGTAGTCCTCTGATTTTTCAGTAGCTTCCAATCTAATGGGTATAAGATGATGTCCCATTGTAGTTTTGATTTTCACTTCCCTAATAGCTAGAGATGTTGAGCATCTTTTCTTTTGCTTTTTAGCCATTTGTATTTCTTCTTTTTGAGAAGTGTCTATTCAAACCATTTGCCCATTTCTTAAATGGTTTGTTAGTCTTTTTATTTTTGCAGTGTACAATTTCTTTATATATAATAGATAGCACACTCCTATCAAATACATGGTTACCAAATATTAATGTTTTATCCCTTTGAGTAGGCTGCCTTTTCACTTTCTTGACAAACTCCTTTGAGGTGCAAAATTTTAATTTTGAGGAGGTCCCATTGCTCTATTTATCCTTTTGTAGCTCATGCCTTGGATGTGAAGTTCATGGCACCATTTCCTAATACAAGGTCCTGTAGATGCTTCCCTACACTGTCTTCTTCATTCGTCAGCCAGGTGGGGTGCTGGTGCAAAATACCAGAAGCCTGCCTGCTTTTAGAGGGCCATGAAGCGTAAGTTATTTCTCTCACTAAAGTCTATTTTCATATGTTAGAGCAAGATGACTGCTGAAGTTTGTGAAAATTCAGGCTTCCTGGGTGCCTCTTGGCTCAGCTCCTTTCTTTTCTCCACAATGTCAGCTGTAGACTATGAGTCTCTCTAGACTTTGCCTCTCTCCACGGGTCAGCTCTAGACTATCAACTGAACAACTCTGTCTCTCTTCCTGGGGTTTCTTCCATGTCTAAGGAGCCATCTCTATTCCACTATGATGTTCTCCTGGCTCAGGCCCTCTCTTCCTGGGGCTTGCTTCTTCCTGGGTTCAAGTTCCCTCTCTTCCTGGGGCTTGCTTCTCTTTCTTCTGAGAGCTTACTTCCTGGGGCTCCAGCTGAAGACTTCAGCATCAAACTCAAACATCAAAACGCCAACAACAGAAACCCTCAACTCTGTCCTTTGCCATGCCTTTGACATGGCCCAATCAAAGCCCTAATCATAACTTAATCATGCCCAGATCCAGACCAGATTACAAACAAACTCCAATATCTCCTTTTGGAGTTCATAAACATACAAACTGCTACACTCCACCCTCTGAATTCCAAAAAACATTACAGTATTTTTAAGAAAGCCTTAAATCAGTAACAATGCAAGTACTAAATCATATCACAATTGATTTAAAGAAATACAGTTTATCCTGGGTCAAAGTGTTGCCTGCTATAGACCTCTGAAACTTACAAAACAATTTATCTGTTTCCAGTACACAAATGGACAGACAAAAGATAAACATTTTCATTACAATAAGGAGAAATGGAAGGGAAACCTCTCATGTATCCTCTATAATTAAAAAAACCTTCAGGGCATATGCTGTTCGATTTTAGTGTGAGAGTCATTCTTAAGATGATGGTTTCTTCTCTTTGGTTCCTTCAGGGAACCCACCCTTTCCATATGCTTGTCCAACCATCATTTTCTTGGTTACACCCTCTTCAAGCATCTAGGTGTTGACCAAGCTCCAGAGCTCTCCCTCAAAGAGGGTTGGGTTGATTGCCACACCTTACCCAATCTTTGGGTTAGAGTCTTAATGCCCCCTGTACAGTGTCATGAAGACAACATTTCCCCTAACCTTTGGCATAGAGGCTCAACCCACTCAGAGCAATGAGCTGACCACCTGGCCTTCGCTAACCTTTGCAATGTGCACTCAACACTCTCAAAACAATGAGTTGACCATGGTGCCTTCTTCTCTAACTTTTGGGGGACAAGTCCACCCTTCCCAGACCTGTGGGGTCCTGACGTTAACCACCCTATTCCTTGGGGAATGTGCCCCATTTTCTCTGCACCCGGGGGCAGCAAAGTCTCCCAGAACATCGGACAGGAACATCCACCCTCTTCAACTCCTGGGGCAAGCTCTCCCTCTCTGTACCACGTGAGTGTGCTTCTTCTCTTGGCCCAAGGTGATGTCCTAATTCCAGATCTCAGTTTCCATGGTTTACCTCTTAACACTGTTTCTTCTTCAATCTCTCCTTTCCATGTCACTTTTACTCCAGGCCAACAGTGGTTTTGTTTGTACAGCTCTTTCAAAAAACTTTTTGGTTTTTCGTGCAGGAAGCACGTGTCCAAGCCATTGGATAGTAAGATTTTCCACAAGTCTTTCCTAGATAACTGCATCTTCTATATATATATATATATTTTTTTTTTTTAATTTAATTCGCCCCCCCCCCCCCGGTTGTCTGTTCTCTGTGTCTATTTGCTGTGTCTTGTTTCTTCTTTCCGCTTCTGTTGTCGTCAGCGGCATGGGAAGTGTGGGCGGCACCATTCCTGGGCAGGCTGCAAGTTCTTTCGCACTGGGCGGCTCTCCTTACAGGCGCACTCCTTGCGCGTGGGGCTCCCCTACGCGGGGGACACCTCTGCGTGGCACAGCACTCCTTGCGCGCATCAGTACTGCGCATGAGCCAGCTCCACACGGGTCAAGGAGGCCCGGGGTTTGAACCGCGGACCTCCCAGGTGGTAGGAAGACGCCCTAACCACTGGGCCAAGTCCTTTTCCCTGCATCTTCAATATTGATTGAAGTCCACAAATGGGGCACTTTCATCTGGGACCTTGATTTCCAGAGACTTAGAATTTCCACACTCAGATTCTGTTTTCTTTGTGCCTGACATTTCAGTCCTCAGTATATCTCTCCTGACCAGAATTTTGCAATAAGCTACAAGCAGAATCCAAGCCACATTCTCTGGGTTTACTCTGGAAATATCTTTGGCCAAATGCCCAGGCTCACCTTTTTCAAATCCTTCCTTCTGTAAGAAACCAGGAGTTAATCTTGCTAATTTCTCTGCATCTTGAAAACACGATTGCCCTTCCTCCAGTTTCCAAAAATGCTTTCATCATTTTTTTCTAAGATGTCATAAAAAGTCTCTTTAGCATCCATGCTATCAACAGTCTCTTCAAAGCACTGTAGGTCTTTTCTTCCAGGCATCTCACAGTTCCTCCAGAAACACCCCTTATTCATTTATAAGACCATTCCATCATTTTGGTAATTGCAAAAGCATTTCCCCACTCCTCTGCACCAAATTCTGTATTAGTCAGCCAACAGAGGTGCTGATGCAAAATATCAGAAGGCTGCCAGCTTCTATAAAGGGTATTTATTTGGGGTTGTGAGCTTACAGACACCAGACCATAAAGCATAAGTTGCTTCCCTCACAAAATCTATTTTCAGTTGTTCGATCAAGCTGGCTGCCAATGGCTGCAAGATTTCAGGCTTCCTGGGTTCCTCTGGGCTGCAAGATTTCAGGCTTCCTGGGTTCCTCTGGGCTCTGCTCCTCTCTTTTCTCCACATAGTCAGCCATAGATTATGAGACTCTCTAGGCTGCCTCTCTTCACAAGGTTAGCTTTAGACCATCCAGTGAAAAGCTCTGTCTCTCTCCCTGGGATTTCTGCTGTGTCTAATGAGCCACCTCTACCCCTCTGTTCTTGTCCTGGCTCAGGTTCTCTATTCCTTTGCCCAGTCTTGCTTTTCTTTCCTCTGTGTGCTTATTTCCTGGGGCTCCAGCTTACGACTTCAGCATCAAACTCCAACATCAAAATTCCAACATTAATAACCCTCAACTCTGTCCTACGCCATGTTTTTTATCTGTGAGTACCCACCCACTAAGGAGCGGGCACTTAACTCCCTAACGATATGGTCCAATCAAAGGCCTAATCATAACTCGATGATGCCCAGGTACACACCAGATTACAAAAAGAATCCAATATCTATTTTTGGAATTCATAACCATATCAAACTACTACATCTTCCAAGGTCTTTATGGTGATGGCTCTTATATTTAGATCTTTGATCCATCCTGACTTAATTTTTGTATAAGGTGAGAGATGGTGTTCCTTTCTCGTCTTCTGGATATGGATACCCAGTTCTCCAAGCACCAGTTGTTGAAGAGGCCATTCTCTCCCAGTTGAGTGGGCTCAGCGATCTTGTTGAATATCAGATGACTGTGTATATGAGGATCTGTATCAGAAAACTCCATTTGGTTCCATTGGTCAGTGTGTCTATCCTTGTTCCAATAACATGCTGTTTTGACCACTGTAGCCTGGTTGTATCTTGTAAGGTCACTGTAGTGTGATTCCTCCAATTTCATTTTTCTTTGTCAGTATGTCTGTGGTTATGCAGTGCCTCTTGCCCTTCCAAATAAATTTTATAGTTACTCTTTCCAATTCAGTAAGAAATGCTTGTTGATTTTTATTGGGATTATGTTAAATCTTTATATCAGTTTGGGTAGGGTAGACATCTTAATGATGTCTAGTCTTCCTATCCATGAACAGGGAATATTCTTCCATTAATTTAAGTCTTCTTTGCTTTCTTTTAAAGGTTGTGTTGTTTTCTCCATTTAAGTCAGTTATCTCTTTAGTTAAATTCATTCCTAGGCATTTGATTCTTTCAGTTGCTACTGTAAATGGTACTTTTTCATTATTTCCACAGATTGCTTCATTATTGGTTCACAGAAATGCTGCTGATACTGATTTTTCCACAATGATCTTAAAACCTTGACTTAAGCTTTGTTGTGTATTTCTCAGGGCTTTCTGTGTATAGGATCATCTTGTTTGCAAATAGTGAAATTATGACTTCTTCCTTTCCAATTTGATGCCTTTTTATATCTTTTTCTTGCCTAAGTGCTCAAGCAATACTTCTAACTAATGTCGAAAAGGAGATTTGATGGTGGGCATCCTTTTCTATTTTCCTATCTTGGAGGGAAAGTTTTGGGATTTCACCATTGTTTATGATGTTTGCTATGGGTTTTTCATATATATTCTTTATCATAATAATGAAGTTTTCTCATATCCCTATTTTTGGTAGTTTTTTTTTTTTTTCAGGAAAGGGTGCTGTGTTTTGTCAAATGCCATTTCTTCACCTGTAGAGATAACTATGTGATTTTTTTTTCTTTCAATCTGTTTATGTAGTGTATAATATTGATTGGTTTTCTTCTGTTGAACCATTCTTGCATACCAGGAATGAAGCCCACTTGGTCATGGTGTATAAGTTGTTTGATATGTTGTTGAATATGGTTAGCAAATTCTTTATTGAGGATATTAGCATCTGGCTTCCTTGGGAGAGTTGTCTATAGTTGTACTTTCTTGTGGTATCTTTGTTTGGCCTTGGTATTAAGGTGATGTTGGTTTCAAAGCATGAGTTACGCAATGTTCCTTCCACTTCTATTTTTTGGAAGAGTTTAAGCAGGATTGGTGTTAGTTCTTTCTGGGAATTTTGGTAGAATTAACCTGTGAAGCTCTCTGTTCCTTGGCTCTTCATAGTTGGGAGGTTTTTTTTTTTTTAATTTTTAAAAAAATTATTGAAATACATTGCTCATGCATAAACATACATAGATAATGAATGTATAATAGTTGTGAACGTACAAAACAAACATATATAACATCACACAATCATATATAACATCTCGCCCTACCACCAATAACTTGCATTGTTTTTAAACATTTTTAACTAAGGATTAAAGAGCATTGTCAAAATATTACTACCTAACCAATCCAATTATTATCTTTATAACATTTATATATGAACGTACATAAACAGTTAAGTGCATAGTAAAAGTTGTGAACTTACAAAGCAAACATGCATCACATCATACAGGGGTCCCATACATCAACCCTCCACCAACACCTTGCATTGTCACGAGACGTTTGTTACAAGCTATGAAAGAATGTTGTCAAAATCTTACTATTAATCATAGTTCTTTCCTTACATTTTGTGTTTTTCCCAAACCCACCCTATTATTACTTTTTAAATATATTTTTTAATAACAGAAGTTGTAAACCTATAAAACAACCATGCACGTGTGCAGGATTCCCAAAAAAACACCCCTCCATCTACACAACATGCTGTGGTGCATCACTTGCTACAGATAGAATAATGTCCTCTTATTAATGCCATGTCCATAATGTACATTTGGCTCACATTTTCCATACAGCCAATTGGGAGGCTTTTGATAGCTGATTCTATCTCACTGCTTGTGACTGATCTATTGAGCTCATCAATTTCTTCTTTGGTCAGTATAGGCTGCTTGTTTGTTTCGAGGAATTTCTCCATTTCCTCTACCTTATCCATCCTTTTGGCATATAATTTTTCAAAATAAGCTCTTTTCTCCCTGACCCTTCCCTTTAAAGGGTAAAATATTACTATTTAGAATGGAAAGAAGTATTGTGATCTAACATAAGCAAGCTTAAAGGGGGCGGGGGGGAACACCCTGATGAAAATATTGGGGAAAAACTTGTACCTGATTTTCTTCAGTTCATCCTTCCTGTCTGTGTTATGTTGGTAGAGATGGTTAGGTCATTCTTTAATTACTTACTTGTAACCCCCTTTTGTATCTGAAGTACCTCTAATTTACTTAATATTCATTGTTTCAAGCTCTGCCATAACATGGAGTACCTGTTAGTTTTTAGCATTTATGTGTTTCAGGAGTGTACACTCACTGTTTAGTATGTTTTATTTGCAGTAAGCTGATCTCCAAAGATTTCCTTTTGAAAATTCCCTCCTCTTTAATTTTTACTCTCATTACTGTTTTTTACTGAATATTAAGTGTTCTTTGACAATTTTGGTGCTTTTATGTTTGGGGGGACAAAAATAAAGTGAATCTGTCATTACATCAGAAAGTTTGTTTAAAACTCATGGATCAGATGTGACTTATGAGCATTTTTCCCTAGATATCAAACTGATAGGATTGCCATTTTTATATGTCATTGAAGATCTGCTTGTTTGTTAATAACCTCTTGCTCACTTGGAAAAATATACCAGTGAACAACAACAACAAAAAGTACACCCTTACAATACTCCCTATTTCTGTGGGGACATTGGTGATATATCCTTCCTCATTTCTTATTTTGTGTATGCGCATCTTCTCTCTTTTTTCATTTTGGTAGCCTAGCTTGGGGGGGGTGGGTTGTCAATTTTTTTTTGATCTTCTCGAAGAACCCCGCTTTTGGTATTATTTCCTCTGTTGCTGTATTATTTTCAATTTTATTTAGTTCTCTAATCTTCATTATTTCCTTCTTTCTGCTTCCATTGGTGTTAGTGTGTTGTTGCTTTTCTGATTCCTCTGGTGTGAAGTTAGGTCTTTGATTTTAGCTCTTTCTTCTTTTATGATATACGCATTTATGAATTTCCCTGTCAGTACCATTTTGTTGCATCCCATAGGTTTTGATATGTTGTGTTGTAATTTTCATTTGTTTTAAGGTATTTACTGATTTCTTTTGTGATTTCTTCCTCAACCCACTGTTTGTCTAAGGCTGTGTTGTTTAACTTCCATGTACTTGTACCTAATCTACTTCTCTGGCCTTTACTGATTTCCATAATGATCAGAAAAACTATTTTGTATTATCTTCATCTTTCAGAATCCATTGAGAGTTGTTCTGTGACCTAGCATGTAGTATATCTTGGAGTGTTCTTTGTGCACTCGAGGAGATGTATATCCCGTTGTATTTGGGCGTAGTGGCTCTGTATTTGTCTATTAGGTCCAGATTCTCTATTCTGTAATTCAGAGCCTTTGTTTCTTTATTAATTTTCACTTGAGATGTTCTGTCTAATGGTGATGATGGTGTATTAAAGTGTCCCCCACTATAATTGCAGAGGCATCTGTTTCTCCACTTACTTTTTCCAGTATTTGCCTCATTTATTTCAAGGTACCCTGGTAAGGCACTTAAATGTTTATGGTTGTCCTTCCTTCTTGAAAGATTACCCCTTTTATTAATATGTAGTGTCCCTCTTAGTCTCCTACAGTAGTTTTGATTAAAGTCTATTTTGGATGAAAGTAGTATAGCTGCTCCTGCCCATTTTTGGTTATTGTTTGCTTATAAAAGTGTTTTCCAGCCATTCACTTCCAGCCTTCTTGAATCCTTGGGTCTAAGGTGGATTTCTTGTAAACAGTGGCGTACATGGATCTTATTCCTTATCCATTCGTCCAGTCTTTGTCTCTTGACTGATAAGTTTAGCCCATTAACATGAAATGTTATTATTGGCATTACTAACAATTTGCCATATTTTCTTTGGGTTTATGTGTGCCATATATTGTTTTTATTACTCTATTTGTCTTTTAGTTCTTCTTACACTCCTCTAACTCTCTTTTTCCTGTTTCTTCTGTGAACATGCAGAACACTGGTTGGTAATTCTTGAAGTGCAGGTTTCATACTACATACTCTCTTAGATTCTGTTTGTCTCTGAATATTTTGAACTCTCCTTCAGTTTTGAATGCCAGTTTTGAATTATTGGCTGGAAGTTTTTATTTTAGCACCTTAAGTATGTCATACCGCTGCCTTCTTGCTTCCATTGTTTCTAATGAGAAATCAATACTTAATAATCATATCGAATTTCCCTTATATGTGATTTTTCCCTTCTCACTTGCTGATTTCAATGGGTGTTTCATATACACCATTTATTCAGGTGAGGAGGTTTTCTTCTAGTCTTATCTTGTGATGGGTTTTTATTAAAGAAGGATGCTGTGTTTTGTCAGGTGCTTTTTCTACGTCCGTAGAGATGATTTTTTTTTTTCTTTCTGTCTGTCAATGTGGTGTATTACATTGATTTTCATATTTTGAATCATCCTTGCATATCAGGGATGTAACCCACTTGGTCATGATGTATAATTCATTTGGTGTGTTGTTGAATATGACTAGCAAGTATTTTGTTCATGAAATTAAGCATCCAGGTTCAGTAAAGAGATTGGTTTATGGCTTTTCTTGTGTGTGTGGCATCTTTCTTAGGCTTTGGTATTGGAGTGATGCTTACGTCATAGAATCAGTCAGACAAGGTTCCCTCCACTTGTAACTTTTTGGAAGAATTTAAGTAGGCTTGGTGTTAGTTCTTTTTGGATTCATTGGTAGAAGTCATCTGTGAAGGTACCTGGTCCTGGGCTTTACATAGTTGGGAGGTTTTTGATGATCAGCTCAATCTCATTATTTATGGTTGGTCTGCCAATGTAGGGTGATTGGGTGCTTCTAGAAATATGTCCATTTCATTTCAGTCATCAGTCTCAATGGCCAATTATTTTTCGACATGTCCTTTTATGATTGATGCCCTTTATTATTTGGAACCATTGGTGAAATCCCCTCCTCTGCTTTTCATTTTATGTATTTGGCATCTTCTCTCTCCTTTTTCTTTGTTCAGTTAGCTAAGGGTTTGTCAATTTTATTAATCTTCTCAAAGATCTACCTTTTGGTTTTATTAATTTTTCTTGTGTTTTTTGTTTTTGATTTTGAAGGGCGGATCCAGAGGTTGAACACAAGACTTCATGTTCAACGACTGAGCCTCATTGGCTGACCTGAGATGCTTTGTGGTGTTGTTGTATGCTTGTTTTTATATTTTGTTTTCTTTTAGGGAGGCCCTGGGAACTCAACGTGGGACCTCCCTTATGGGTTACAAGCACTCAAATGCTTGAGCCACACCTACTCCCCTCTCGTTTTTAAAATTTCTTTTTTTTTTAAGATTTATTTATTTAATCTTTTAAGATTTATTTCTCTCCCCTTCCCCCCCGCCCCGGTTGTCTGTTCTCTGTGTCTATATGTTGCGTCTTCTTTGTCTGCTTCCGTTGTTGTCAGCAGCATGGGAATCTGTTCCCTTTTGTTGTGTCATCTTGTGTCAGGTCTCCGTGTGTGCAGCACCGTTCCTGGGCAGGCTGCACTTTCTTTCATGCTGGGTGGCTCTCCTTACGGGGCGCACTCCTTGTGCGTGGGGCTCCCCTACGCGGGGGACACCCCTGCATGGCACGACACTCCTTGCGCATATCAGCACTGCACACACACCACACGGGTCAAGGAGGCCCGGGGTTTGAACCGCAGACCTCCCATGTGGTAGACGGATGCCCTAACCACTGGGCCACATCAGCCACCTGAAATTTCAATTTAATTTAGCTCTGCTCTAATCTTTGTCATTTATTTCTTTCTGCTGGTTTCAGGATTAGTTGGTTTCTTTTTCTTTTTCAAGTTGCTCCCGGTAAGCCATTAGGTCTTTGATTTTAGCTCTTGCTTCTCTTTTAATATAGACTTTCATGGCTATTCATTTCCCCTTCCGTGCTGCTTTAGTGTATCCGATTGGTTGTTTTATTTTTTTTATTTTTCTGATACATATTAATAAAGCATAATTCCACCCAAAGAGTTCAATCAGTGTTATTCAGTGTAATTACATGTTTATGCATTTCATTAGCCCAGCCAATCCCAGAGCACCTTCATTATTGCAATAATAATAATAATGGGAACAAAACTCATCACTCTCCATCTCTCTATTCCTTGCTTGATATCCATAGCTGCTGTTCTTCTGCCTTCTCTGTAGTATATTTGCATTTATATCTTGTAAAAAGTCATATATTTGCAATATTACCGATATTCCTGCTTTACATTAGGTTTTATGCCTTATTCAGTTCCATGTTACAGTTTCTAGCTTTCCTTCTAGGACTATACAAGACCTTAGACTCTACTTTTCCAAACATTCTCCTACCCACACAATTGCACTGCTAGTTACAAACACCATGTTGCGCTTTAATCATTTCTATTCATTTCCAAAGATTTATGAACAACCTTTTTAACAAACCTGCATAGATTAACCCACCGCTTTCCATTCTCTGCCCTCCCTCTATTTTCTGGTCCTGTATTGTAATTAGTAATTCCATGAATTTATACAGTATATTTAATTCATAATAGTGCAATCATAAGGTATTTGTCCTATAGTGTCTGACTTGTTTCATTCAACATAATGTCTTCCAGCTTCATCCGTGTTGTCACATGCTTCACTATTTAATTTCTTCTTACCACTGCATAATATTACATCATGTGTACACACCACAGTTTGCTGGTACATTCGTCAGTTGATGGATACCTGGATTGTTTCCATCTTTTGGCAGTCATGAATAATGTAGCTTTCAACTACATCAACTACATTCAACATCAGTATGCAGATGTCTTTTTGTATCTCTGCTCTCAGTTCTTCTGGGTATATACCTGGTAATGGTTTTGTGGGTCACATGGCAAGTCTATCTTCAACTTCCTTAGGAACTGCCAAACAGTCCCCCATGGTGGCTATACCTCTACATTCCCAGTTAACATTGATTAAGCATTCCTAACTCTCCACATTCTCTCCAATATTTACTGTTTGCTGACTTTCAATAGCGGCCAGCCTAGTAGGTGTGAAATGATATTTTATTGTAGTTTTTTTTTTGAGGATTTATTTTATATATTTCTCTCCCCTCCACCCCCCCCCCCACCACAGTTGCGTGTTCTCTGTGTCCATTTGCTGCGTGTTCTTCTTTTTGTCTTCTTCTGTTGCTGTCAGTGACATAGGAATCTGTGTTTCTTTCTGTTGCGTCATCTTGCTGCATCAGCTCTCCGTGTGTGCGGTGCCATTCCTGGGCAGGCTGCACTTTCTTTCGCGCTGGGCAGCTCTCCTTACAGGGCGCACTCCTTGCACGTGGGGCTCCCCTGTGCGGGGGACACCCCTGCGTGGCAGGGCACTCCTTGCGCGCATCAGCACTGCACATGGGCCAGCTCCACACAGGTCAGGGAGGCCCAGGGTTTGAACCGCAGACCTCCCATGTGGTAGACGGATGCCCTATACACGTGGCCAAGTCCGCTTCTCTCATTGTAGTTTTGATCTGCATTTCCTTATTTGCTAGTGATGTTGAATGTTTTTTCATGTTTCTTTGCCAGTGTGTTCTTCTTTGGAAAATTGTCTTTTCACGTCTATTGCCCATTTTTCATTCAGGCAGTTTTGTCATTTTATTGTTGAATTGTATGATCTCTTTGTGTATCGTAGATATTAAATGCTTATTGGGTATGTGATTGCCATTCTTCCATTGAGTTGGCTCTCTTTTCAAGGTTTTCACAAAGTCCTTTGTTATGCAGTAATGCTTCATTAATCTATTTTTTGTTGTTGTTGTTGCTCATGGTTTAGGTGTAAGGTTTAAGGACCTACCACCTACTGTAAGATCTTGAAGATGTTTTTGTACACTTTCTTCTAGGACTTTTATGGTTCTCACATTTATATTTAGGTCCTTCTTCCATTTTGAATTAGTTTTTGTGTAAGGTTTGAGATTGGGGCCTTCTTTCTTTCTTTTGGATATAGCTATCTAGTCCCCCACCACCATTTGTTGTACAGACTCTTCTGGCCCACCTGGGAGGGCTTGAATGCCTTGTCAAAAATCCCTTGACTGTAGATGTGAGGGCCTACTATTTCTTAGTTCTCAATATGTTTCCATGGACCAACTGTCTGTCTTTATGCTAGTAACATGCTTTTTTTTTTCTTTTTTTCCCACTGTAGCTAGGTAATATGTTTTAAAGTCCAGAAGAACATTGTTCTTCTTTTTTAACATATTTTGCCTATTTGAGGACCCTTAGCCTTCCAGATAAATTTGATAACTGGGTTTGCCACTTCTGCAAAAAGAATGTTCAAATTTTTTTAGCACGTCAATTTTATTGATACATATTAATAAAACATACAATTCATTCCAAGTGTATAATCAGTGGTATTTTTTATAATCACCAAGTTGTTTATTCTGTATTTCAGTCTTTATTAGAGTATTTTCATTATTTCAATTGCAATAATAAAAACAGACAAACAGATAACAAAATTGCTCACGCATCAGTTTTTCTATGTTTCTCCTGCTGTAAGTACTTGCTGTTTCTGGCTATTTTTTTAAAATATAGTTTTGCTTTGTTTTGTTTTTAAAGATGCTTAGGTTATGTAAGTGTTAACATAAAAAAATACAGGGGATTCCCATATGCCCCACTCCCAACTCCTCCCACATTTTCCTACATTAGCAGCGTCCTTCTTTAGTGTTGTTTGTTTGTTAAATTGGTAAACACATTTTGGAGCATTGCCACTAAGCATGAATTATACTTTACATTATAATTTAAACTCTCTCACGCCCAATATTGTAAGTTATGAGAAGATATATAATGCCTTGTATCTGTCATTGCAGTGTCATTCAGAACAATGCCCAAGTCCTGAAAATGTCCCCATATTACACCTGTTTCTCCCTCTTCCTCCCCTCAGAACCTCCAGTGGTCACTGCCTCCATGTTGTGATAGAAGTTATTCCAATAAGAATCACAGTATATCTATAGTAGAATACCAGTAAATCTACTCTCGTCCATCATTCATTTCCCAAACTTGAGGATTGTGGGATGGTGAATGTCCACTCCACCTCTAATCGAGAGGGTGCTTAGATCCCATATGGCAGGTGGATGGCACTATCTTGCAGTTCTAGCCTCTTTCTGTTCCTTGGGATGGTCGTTGCCCATTATTGTCTTTTTCTTTAGTTGTCCTGGATGAGTCCAGTAAACTGGAAAGTAGGTCTTGCAACTGTTGCAGTTCAGGGCCCAACTGGTACATGGACAGCCCAGAGATTTAAGTCTCTTGGATGTATATCTATCAAATCTAGCAGTAACTATGGGTTCAGATAGAAGGGGCAGAAGAATTATGTTTAGGGAAACCACAACTGAGTCCAACTTTGTCACCTGGAGGGCATAAATTCCGAAGTAGGACTCACTGCAAGGGCACCGAAATCCTGAGTTCTCTACCTTGCCTGTAGTGTCTGGTGTCTCCAGGGCCCTAAGAAGCTCTGCTACTTAATGCAGTATTTTCTGTGGCAGTCAATGGGATCCTGCTGAGACATGCATAAGGATAACCTCTGGAATAGCCTCCCAGCTAACTTTGAAGTCTCTCAGCCATATAAACTCATTTGTCTTTACCCTTTCCCTCTTTTGGTCAACGTCTTTCTCCAGTTGCATTGCTAGTTGGTGCTTAGTAGTAATCCCTCAGTGCCGGGGAGGCTCATCCCAGGAGTCATTTCCCATGCAGGGGGAAGGTAATGCAATTATATGCTTGTTTTGGTTTAGAGAAAATCTGCACTCAAGTAACAAGGAGGCTCTCTGTAGGTAACTCTTTGTCACCTTTTAATAATAGACTAAGCTTCAATTGATTGAAAGTTCATAAGTATATTCATCAATATCAAATGCCCTTCAAGAGTCCTTCCTCCTTTACTATTCACTGCCTCTGTCCTCGGGGGATTTCTGCTATCCCATTAGAGAATGTGGCAGAGCTCTCCAGGATGGGAATCCGCTGTTCTTTCAGTTATAGCGTGAATTTCCACCCACCATGAAAATGCCCCATGAACACTTGAACACATTTATATGTCTTATAGGAATGCCCCAGGTGAACTTCCTCCCATGTATCCCCCATCGCTGACACCCCACACCAGTGGTCCTCCCCTGCCACAGTTGTAACCCTTCTGTGATCCAAAATTTCTTCAAAATTAAAGTCAGCAAAATAAGTGAATACAGTTAATAAGAAAATGAAATAATAAGGATAGTTTTTAAAATAACAATATATAAAATTTTAGAAAATACTTGGAATAAAAGTCATTATAAATATAAAATCTTAAAAGTTTTGACATTGTGTTTCATCACTGTAAAATTTGTCATCTTGTGCATACTGTGATATTTTCTCCTGTTTGCTCCCTCAGTGTCTTATTTTTTCATTTTGTCTTCAAAGAAGCTTTAGGTTAGAGAAAAGTCATGTACAGAATATAGGGAATTCTTATGTACCCACTATGCTCTCCCTTTCCTCTTTCCCCTATTAATAACATTTTACAAGTGATGGTACATTTGTTACAATAGATATATACATATTTAAAGGTTTCTACTAGCCAAAGTCAATGACTTACATTATGGTTTACGTTCTGGATCATATACTTTTATAAATTTTAGTGAAATTTAACATGGCCTGTATCCTTCATAGTAAGATCATGTAGAACAATTCATTTCCCCAAAATGCCTGATGTTCCATCTATTCTGCTTTTCTATCCCCATCCCCTTGGGACCCATGGCAACCAACCAAAGTACACTCTTGAGGAACAAGTAGTCGTTCTTCTGACAACATTGAGGGCTTGATTTATTGGTTGTCCCAACCAATTATGCATTGCCTCCAGTCTCAAAACACTTCCCCCTATCAATTTGAGAACACAGCAGGATTCCCTAGAATGGGATTCCAAGAACTTCCTGCTCATTATGTGGGTCTGCAAATGCGCTCCCTCCCATATGACCCCTACATACCACACCCTCAACCAGTAACCCTCCCCTGCCATATTTGCCAAAAGAACAGTCCCAACTTTATAGTTTCTTTTTTTTTTTTTTTTAAGATCTATTTATTTATTTCTCTCCCCTCTCACCCCGGTTATCTGTTCTCTGTGTCTATTTGCAGCATCTTCTTTGTCTGCTTCTGTTGTCGTCAGCGGCACGGGAATCTGTGTGTTTCTTTGCATTTCGTCATCTTGTTGTGTCAGCTCTCCACGTGTGCGGCGCCATTCCTGGGCAGGCTGCACTTCCTTTTGCGCTGGGCGGCTCTCCTTATGGGGTGCTTTCCTTGCACGTGGGGCTCCTCTACGCAGCAGACACCACGTGTGTGGCTCGGCACTCCTCGCGTGCATCAGCACGGTGCGTGGGCCAGCTCCACACGGGTCAAGGAGGCCCAGGGTTTGAACCGCAGACCTCCCATGTGGATGACAGATGCCCTAACCACTTGGCCAAGTCTGCCACCCCAACTTTGTAGTTTCAACCACATAACCACACATTGCCAGTGTTCACCTGGTTCCTCACCCATCCTTTCCCCCAGTTCACAGACAGTATATGTCACCCTCCCCATACTCCCTCCCTCACAAACCAGTACCACCCAACTGATCAGTATAACTGTACCACTCATGTGTCATCTTGTCAATGATTCTACCAATATGGGCTTTGGCTCACAACACTGTTCTCTCCTTCTGTCTCCTTCAAACCTGTATTCCAGATTCTAGCTCTGTGAGTATGCTCAATTTGTTTGATCCATATCAGTGAGGTCATGTAATATTTGTCCTTCAGTGCCTAACTTGCTTCACTCAACATAAGGTCTTCAAGATTCATCCATGCTAATACCATGTGTTAGTACAGCATTCCTTTTTACAGCTGAGCAATACTCTGTTGAATGTACATACCACAATTTGTTTTTCCATTCATCTGTTGATAGATTTTTGGGTTGTTTCCCACTTTTAGCAACAGTGAGTAATGCTGCTACATATATTGGTGTGCATATATCTGTTCATGTCCGTGTCTGCATTTTTGGTGGGCATATGCCCAGCAGTGGAATTGCTGGACCTTATGGCAGTTCTATCCTTAGCTTCCTGAAAAATGGCCAAACTGTCCTACACAGTGGCTACAATACCATATATTCCCACCACCAGAGGATAACGGTTCCCGTGTCTCCACATCTTCTCCAGCATTGGTAGTCTTCTGCCAGTCAGCTGCCAGTCTGCTGGGTTTAAGATATCTGATTGTAGTTTTTCCTCTGCATTTCCCTAGTAGCTAGTGATGCTGAATGTTTTTCTTGTGCCTTTTAGCCACTTGTATTTCTTCTTTGGAGAAGAGTATTGCAATCACTTGCTCATATTTTAAATGGGTTGCTTGTCTTGTTATATTCGAGGTGCATGATTCCATTATATATGCTGTATATTAGATCCCTATCAAATATATTTTAACAGATGTTTTCTCCCATTGAATAGGCTGGCTTTTCACTTTTTTCACAAACTCCTTTGAGGTGCAAACGGTTTTAATTTTGAGGAGCTCCCATTTATCTATTTTTTCTTCCACTTCTTGTGCTTTGGGTGTGAAGGTATGAAATCATTTCCTATTATAAGTCCCTGTAGATGGTTCCCTACATCACCTTCGAAAGTCTTTTCTCTTATATTTAGATCTTTGATCACACTTGAGTTGATTTTTCTATAAGCTATGAGATGGTATTCCTTTCTCATTTTCTTGGATATAAATATCCAGTTCTCCAACACCATTTGTCGAAGAGACCATTAACTCCAAGTGGAATGGGATTGGTGACCTTGTCAAATATTAAATGTGAGGATCTATATCAGAAGCCTCAATTCGGATCCACTCTTCAGTATGTTTATCCTTGTGCCTGTACCATGCACTTTTGATCACTGTGGCTCTGGAGTATGTTTTTTGTTTTTTGGTTTTTTCAGTTGTTTTAATCTTCCATTTTAAAGATACATAGATCACACAAATTGTTACTTTAAAAAAAATATGAGAGGCTCCCATACCTTCCACTTCCCAAAACCTGGACGACTCTGACATCAAAAACTCCTTTCATTAGTGTGGTACATTCATTGCATTTGATGAATGCATTTTTGGAGCACTGCTAAACAGCATAGAGTATAGTTTACATTGTACTTTACACTCTCTCCCAGTCCATTCAGTGAGTTATGGCAGCATATATAATGTCCTGCATCTGTCCCTGCAATATCATTTAGGACAACTCCAAGTCCCGAAAATGCCCCCATATCACACCTCTTCTTCCCTTTCGATGCCTTCAACATCTCCCATGGCCACTGTCTCCACATCAGTGATACAGTTTTCTTCCATTGCTAGAGTCTCAATAGTACTATAATAGAATACCAGTAAGTCTATTCTAATCCATATTTTATTTCTCCATCCTGTGGACCCTGGGATGGTGATGTCTACTCCACCTCTAAATTGAGAAGGGGCGTAGATCCCACATAGCTGATGGATATAATTCTCCTGCTTGCAGTTGTAGGCACTCTTGGTTCCCTGGTGTGTTGGTTGACTATCCTCACCTCCCTGTTAGCTGACCTGGGTTAAGTCCAAAGAACAGGAGAGTAGGTGTTGCAATTTTGCTGAGCCTCAGGGCCCAGCTGGCACACGGCAAGTCCAGAGATTCAAATCTCATGAACGTACACCTACTGCAGTGCCTAACCAGAGGTTCAGTAAAACTGACAGAAGATGTATGTGTAGGACCAACTCCATCACACTCAGGAGCACAAATTCCAAGGTAGGGCCCACTGACATGGCACTGAACGCCAGAGCCATCTGACATGAATGTGTAACCTGGGTATCTTTGTATCCTCAGGAGCACCAATAGCTGGGGTTGTGCCTACTTTGACTTTCTCTGAGATCCTACAGAGACAGGTGTAAGTGCAACCCCTCTGATGACCTCCCGACCCGTTGTTGAAGACTCTTAGCCATATAAACTCAATGTCTTCATCATTTCCCCTTTTATTCACAGTCTCTTTCTACTTGCATCTCCAGCTGGTGATTGGTAGTAATCCCTTGGCACCAGGAAGACTCATCCCCAGGTGTCATATCCCACGTTGGGAGAAATGTAATGCATTTATATGGGGAGTTTGGCTTAGAAAAGGACCACATTTGAGCAACACGGTGGCTCTCGGGAGGTAACTCTTAGGCACCTGCAGCTCTAGGCCTAGTTGAAATTTCAAGCACACAGGCTCATAATCATATTCGTCAATGTCAAGGCCCCATTATTGGACCATCCTTTTTCACCAGTCTTTGCCCTTGCACTTGAGGGATTGTTGCTGTTCCATTGGGGGATGTGACACCACTCCCAGTTTGGGACTGAGCACTCCCTCAGTTGTCATGTGAAACTTCTTTAAGCCCTATATGTGTATTGCCTTTCTTCACTGTAATAAGAGTGCCTTGTGTGTACAGTGGCAAGGCAATCTCTTCTATTTGTTCCTCAGTGTCTACATCCCTTTTTTTTTAGTTAGGTCCTCAAAAAATTTTAGGTCACAGTAAAGACACTTATAGAATACAGCAGACTCCCATATACCCAACATCAAACCCTTTTACCCCTTCCCCAGCAATGATCTTTTTTCATGTGGATGTTACATTTGCTACAGCTTATGTACAGATATTAAAACATAAAAACATAGCTACTTACTATGGTTCAATTATGGCTTACATTATGGTCTGTACACTTTTATAAGTTTTGGGTTACATTATGGTTTACATTATGGCTTACTTTAGACTATACACTTTCATAAATTTTTTTTGTGAAATTTAACATGCCTGTTTCTATGATTGCATGATCATGCAGAATACTTCCATTTCCCCACAGTTACCCCCTCTTCCAGCTATCCTATTCCTCTCTCTTCCTCCCCTTGGCGACAACAGTGACAACCACGCAAGCTTCGCTCACTGTTTTAAGAACAAGATTCATAGAGTAGGAAGGTGATAAAGCCCTGTATTCATTAGCCAAAGTGGTGCTGATGCAAAATACCAGAAATCGGTTGGTTTTTATAAAGGGTATTTATTTGGGGTCAGAGCCTACAAACACCAGGCCAGAGAGCATAGGTTACCTCCCTCACCAAAGTCTATTTCCATGTGTTGGAGCAAGATGGTTGCTGACCTCTGTGAGGGTTCAGGCTTCCTGGGTTCCTCTCCTCCCAGGGCTTGCCTCTTTCTGGGCTCAGGGTTCCTCTATTCCCAGATTTTGCTTCTCTTTCCTCCATCTGCTTACTTCCTGGGGCTCCAGCTCAAGCCTTCAGCATCCAACTCCAACATCAAAACTCCAACATTAAGAATCCTCAACTCTGTCCTTTGCCATGCCTTTTATCTGTGAGACCCTACCCTTTTTTGCCCTACCAGCCCAAGAGTTTTACATGATTACTTATTCAAGTAAACCTGTGAATCCAATAGCATCTACTATGCCCAGAGGAAAAGATACGTTTACAAAACAATGCAGTATTTCTTTTTGGAATTCTTCAATAATATCAAACTGCTACAACCCCCCATCCTGGGGAGGCCTGATGATCTCAGAGAGGAGGGTGTCTCATGAGAACATGGGTGTCTTCCAATGGAGGAGGACAGACTAATGTGTCAGGCCCTCAGCATTGATGCAAATATCTATGAATCTTGTCCTTCAGGCAGTGAGGCTTGGTCGTCTCTGTAGTGTATTTTAAAGTCAGGTAGTGATTTCTCCGATTTCATTTTTCTCTTTCAATATGCCTTTGGATATTTGGGGCCTCTTGCCCTTCCAAATAAATTTTGTAGTTACCTTTTAAAATTCAGTAAAAAATGCTGTATAGTTTTTATTGAGATTGCATTAAATCTGTATATCAGTTTGGGTAGGCTGGACATCTTAATATTGTTTAGTCTTCCTATCCAGGAACAAGGAATATTCCTCTAGTCTTTCAGCTCTTTTTTATTTCCTTTACCACTGTTGTATAGACTTCTGTGTTCAAGTGGTTTACATCTTTAAATTTATTCTTAGGTATTTGAACTTTTATTTGCTTTTGTAAATGGAGTTTTGTTTCCTTGGTTTCCCCCTCAGACTGCACATTATTGGTGAACAGAAATGCTGCGACCTTATGGAAGTTATTTCTAAAATCTAGAAGCTTTGTTGTAGATTTCTCAGGGTTTTCAAGGTCTAGGATCATGTCATCTGCAAATAGTGAAATTATTACTTCTTCCTTTTCAATTTGGATGCCTTTCTTATCTTTTACTTGCCTAAGTGATCGAGCAAGTACTTCTAGCACAATGTTAAATAAGAGCAGTGACAGTGGTCATCCGTGTCTTGTTCCACATCTTTGTGGGACATTTTTAAGGTTTTCACTATTGAATATGATGTTCACTCTGGATTTTTCATATATACCCTTAATCATTTTGAGGAAGTTTCCTTCTATTTCTTTCCTCTGAAATGTTTTTTATCCTGAACGGTGCTTTATTTTGTTCAATACTTTCTCTCCTCTATATGGATGATCATGTGTTGTTGTTGTTTTTATCACTTTATGTGGTGCATTACATTTTTTTTATATTCTTATATTGAACTTGCATACCAAAGAAGAAGCCCACTTGGTCATGGTGTGTACTTTGTTTGATGTGTTGTTGAATATGATTAGCAAGTACTTTGGTGAGGATTTTAGCATATAATTTGTTAGAGAGATTGGTCTATAGTTCTCCTTTCTTATGGCATCTTTGGCTTTGGTGTTAAGGGGATGTTGGCATCACAGAATGAATGAGGAAATAGTCCCTCCAGTTTTATTGTTTGAAACTATTCCTGCCATTGTTTGGTTATTTTCCACAGGTAGAATGGTTTTTCTAGCAGTCACTTTTAGTCTTTATGTGCTCCTGGGTCTAAGGTAAGTTTCATCTTCTTCTTTTCCTTCTACCCCTCCTTCTACCACCCCTTCTTCTCCTCCTTCTCCTTCTCCTTCTTCTTCCTTCATCTTCTTCTTCCTCCTTCTTCTTCCTTCTTTCTTCTTCTTCTTCTTCTTTCTTCTTTCTTCCTCTTCTTCTTCTTCTTCTTCTTATTCTTCTTCTTCATTTTCTGTTAAATGTTACATTAAAATATATGAGTACCCCATATACCCCCAATCCCACCCACCCCACCCCTCCCACATCAACAACCTTTTCCATCATCATGGCACATCCACTGCACCTGGTAAATACATTCTGGAGCACCGCTTGTAGAGAGCATATAGATGGGACATATTTTCCTCATCCATTCTGCCAACCTGTGCCTTTTCATTGGAGAGTTTAAGCCATTAACATTTAGTGTTATTATTGCCAAGGAATTAGTTCATCTCTATTTTCTTTAGGTTTGCATATGACATGTTGTTTTTATTTCTCTTTTTATCTTTTTCATTATTCTTACACTCTACTGAAACTCTATGCTTTTTTTCCCTTTCATCCTGCAGAATTACTTTTAATATTTACTTAAAGGCAGGTTTCTTATAGTCATACTCTCTTAATTTCTATTTATCTGTGGCTATTTTGAACTCTCCCTCAATTTTGAACGCCATCTTTGCTGGATAGAGAATTCTTGGCTGGAAATTTTTTTCTTTTAGCACCTTAGATATGCCAAACCACTTCTTTCTGCCAGCATGGTTTCCTGTGAAAAACCAGCACTTAATCTTACCAAGCTGTATATAGATTTAACTATATATACATATATATATGTGTATATATATGTATTTATATATATATATATAATTAAAAAGCTAGGAAGTTGGGAAGAGAGGAGGAGAAAAAAGAATAGAAAAAAGCAAAAAGTAAGGAGGAAATAAAACAGAAAAAAGAGTTAGAGATATAAAAATTAAAAAAAAAAACCAAAACCCTTTAACACCAAAGAGAGGTGAGATGAATGAAAAACAACAGAAAACAAAAGATAGAAAAATGAAGGAAAGAAAGTAAATAACATGGGTAGAAACAATCATTAAAGGGGGATAAGAGTGGGGAAAGCAAAGAAAGGAGAAAGGAAAAGGAACAAAACATCAGCTACAACAACAACAACAACAAAACACCCAAGTGAAAGCTGTCTTTTCTTTAGGTTGTAAAGAGCTTCTCTTGCTGCTGGTGTCCATCAGTCACCCTGCAGACTGCCCTCTGTGGGTGATGTACTGGGTTTTAGTGATCAAAGTTTAAATAATTAAAATAAAAGGAAGGAATATTTTCCACTTCAAATAAAAATGGTGTCATATATGCAATTTTACCCATATTCATATTTCAAATAACATATTTACATTTTCCATAATATATTTAGTACTTAATAGGCAATCATATATTATTTGTACTTTTGTGTCTGATTTGCTTTATTCAACATGCTCTCCAGGTAGATCCATGCGGTCATTTCCCACGATTTCATTTCTTCTTACCACAGCATAATATTCCATCTTTTGTGTGCACCACAATTTATCAATTCATCTGTTGATGGGCACCTGGGTTGTTTCCAACTTTTTATATCACAAATAGTGCTGCTGTGAACATCAGTGTGCAGATGTTTGTTTGTGTCACTGTTCTCAGTTCTTCTGGGTGTATACCTAGCAATGATATTGCCAGGTACAATGGTAAGTCTTTATTCACTTTCCTTAGGAATTGCCAAGTGGTCCTGTATTTTTATCATCAAGGGTTCTGTATTTGTCAAATGACTTTTCTGCATCAATTGAGACAATTGCAATATTTTCTTCTTCAATTTATCAGTCATTTATATTAAATTGATTTTCTTGCATTAAACCACCCTGTGTACATGGGATACAACCCACTTGGTTGTGGTGTATAATTCTTTGTGCTTTTGGACTCTGTTTGCAAGTATTTTGTTAAGAATTTTTGCATCTATTTTCCTTAAAGATATTGGTCCATAATTTTCCTTTTTTGCATTTTCTTCATCTGGTTTTTGTATAAGGAAGATGTTGGCTTCATAGAGTGAATTTGGTAGCAATCCTTCTTGTTCAGTTTCTTGGAGGATTTAGAAATATTGGTATTAGATTGTCTTTGAACGATTGGTAAAATTCACATCTGAAGTGCTCTGGTCCCAGGCTATTCATCTCTGGGAGGCTTTCTTCACTTGTGATTGGCTCTTTGAGATTTTCTCATTCTTCTATGATCAGTTTACTTGGTTTGTGTGTTTCTAGGAATTTGTTCATCTCCTATATATTGACTAGTTTTTTGCCATACAGTTCATAGGAGATTCTTAATATCTCTCTTATTTCTTCGGGTTCAGTGGCCCCCCCTCTCATTTCAGATTTTGTGTCTTCCCTCTACTTGTCTTTGTCAGAATACCTAACTGCTTGTCAATTTGGTTATTTTCTCAAAGAACCAACTTCTGGTTTTATGAATTCTTTTATTGTTTTGTTCTCAATTTCATTAATTTCTCCCTGGTCTTTACTGTTTCTTCCCTTTGCCTTGGTACGGGATTAATTTGCTTCCCTTTTTTCTAGTTCCTCGTGGCGTGCAGTTAGAGCTTCAGTTTTATCTCTTTCTTCTTTTTTAATGTAAGCACTGAAAGCTATCAATTTCCCTGTCAGCCCTCCCTTTGCAATGCCCCGTAGGTTTTGATGTGTTGTGTTCCCATTATCATTTGTCTCAGGATATTTGCTGAAATTTCTTGCAATTTCTTCTTTAACCCACTGATTATTTAAGAGTCTGGTGTATAATCTCCATATATTTATGACTTATCCTCTTTTCCATCCATTATTGATTTAAAGCTTCATTCCATTATGATCAGAGAAAATGTTTTGTATAATTTCAAACTTTTTAAATTTATTGAGAATTACCTTGTAACCCAATGTATGTTTTATCTTGGAGAAGGATCCATGGACACTTGAAAAGAAAGTATATCCTGCTCTTTTGAGCTACAATGCTCATGTCCTGTCTAATGGTGGTAATGCAATATTAAAGACTGTCAGTATTATTGTAGAGCCATTTGTTTCTTCACTGAACTTTTTTCCAGTGTTTGCCTTATATATTTTGGGGCACCTTTGTTAGGTCCATAAATGTTTATGATCTTTCTTCTTGATAGATTTTCCCTTTTATTAATATATAGTGTTCTTCTTTGTCTCTTACAATAGTTTTGCTTTTAAAGTCTGTTTTGTCTGAAGTTAGTATGGCAACACATGCCCTTTTTTTTTTTTTTTTTTTCAGTTTTTGTATTCATATAAAATGTTTTCCAGTCATTCATCTGCAACCTCCTTGCAGCCCTGGGTCAAAGGTGGGCCATATTTCCCAATACATCTGCCAATCTGCGTCTTTTGATTGGAGAGTTTAGATCATTAACATTTAATGTTATTGTTGTCAAGGCAGTATTTAAAACTCCATTTTTTTCTTTAGGTTTATATATATATTTTTTTATTGATTTTTACTAATGATCCTCGTTTGTACACTCTCCTCTAACCCTCTATCCCTGTGTTTTCTTTTCATTTTGCAGAGCTCTCTTTAATATTTATGAAGGGCAGGTTTCCTTTTGACAGATTCTCTTTAATTTCAGTTTTTCTGTGAATATTTGGTCTCTTCCTCATTGTTTGAATGCCTGCTTTCCTTTTAACACCTTAAATATGACATACCACCGCCTTCTTTACTCCGTGGTTTCAGATAAGAAACCAGTGCTGAATCTTGTGAAGAATCCCTTGTATGTGATGGATCTCTTTTCTCTTGCTGCTTTCAGTATTCTCTCTTTGTCTTGAGCATTTCACAATCTGATAAGTATGTGTTTTGTGATAGAACTCTGAGGATTTATGCTGTTCGGAGTGTGCTGCACTTTCTGGGCATGTACATACATGTCCCTCAAAAAAGTTGGGAAATATTCAGCCGTTCTTTCTTTCAACACTCCTTCTGCCCCCTTTTCCTTCTCTTCTCGCTCTGGGATGCCTATAATTTGTATGTTTGTATGTTTTGCATTGTCATTCAATTCCCCGCTGAACTTTTTCTATATTTTTATCTTCCTGTTATTCCATCTGTCCGGTTTCAGATGTACTATCTTTGAAACCACTAATTTTTCCTCTGCTTGTTCTAGTCTGTTAGGTGCTTCCAGAGTATTTTTTTTATTTCTTACATTTTGCCATTCATCACTATCAGATCTGTTTTTTTTTAATGTATGTTTACAGCTTCTTCAGGTAGTTCCTCCAGTGTCTTCTTGATATCATTAATCTCTTCCTTCACTTCGTTAAGTTGAATTATGGCATTTGTTGGGCATCCTTGATTACTGTCCCATGCTCTGAATCTCTTCCTATTTTTTAGTTTCTTTGTTTGACTGGGCCATATCTGCCTGTTTCTTACTTTGGCTTGTAATTTTTTCTTGTTGTCCAGGCATCTTTTATCTTGATGGGGTTTTTCAGATTGTCAGCTCTTTCTACTCAAGGGTTGTATTTTGTTTTGTTTTATTTTAAGTTTCCTTTTTGACACTTAGTTGTACGTATTCTATATCCTGTGGTATTCTATGTTTCCTTGAAAAATTATTAAGACCATAGGAAATGAAAGAGAGAAGTGAAATAATATAATAATTTAAAAGATAGAGAAGGAACCATATAAGGGCCTGGAAAGTAAATAATTATAAAAGTGAAAAGTCACAAAACATACAAAGGAATAGGAATAAAAACATTGGAATAAAAATGAAAAGTAGAGTAAAATAAAAGACTGGAAATGTTAGAAGTGAAGGAAAAGAAAAAAAGAAAAAAGAATCATTCCAAACAAGAAAAAATGGAATGTAAGAAAAGCAACAGAAGAGGGGAAAATGAAAGAGAGAAAAGAAATAAACTAAGGAGAGAAAAACAGGGAAAAGAAAAAAAGAAACAAAGAGAAAAGAACAACAACAAGGAAAAACAGGCTCCCCTCTTAGGCACCTAGGAACTGTCTCAGGCTGCTGGTACTCACCCTGAAGCTTGCCTTCCGCAGGTACCCACCGGTAAGGTGCCCTCTTTTAATGAATATTTGTAAACAATACAATAAAAGAACAAAAAGCAACCATTAGAAAAACCTGACCAAATCTGTCTGTAAGTTTCCTGTCACAAGGTGCTTGATGGGTGCTGACAACCTAATGGCTTCTCTCTCTGAATCCCTTGTCTTCGGAAGTATAGGGAAGCAAACCAGGGACTTACTATATGGGAGGCATGTGCTTCTACACTGAGCTAAACCCTCTCCACAGGTTAGATAGGCTTTTGAAAGCTTATTAGTCTCTCCCCTCCCTCTATCCCCTCAGGCAATTTGTGCTTCTGTGTTCTGTCTCTCCTGGCTTCCTTTCTCTCCTGGGCTGGTGAGATGCCTGTCTCCCCTCGCTCACCTAATTCCTTTGTCTCTCAGAGAGACTGGGTGTTCCAGTCTACCTGAGCAGCTCCTTCCTTCCCTCTCCCTGGGGCTGCTTCAGTGCAGGCTAGGGTTATTTTTGAGATTCAGAAGGGGTTCAGCTAGCAAAACTCACTGAAGTGAGCTACTCTAGGAGAACATTCTTCTTCACTGTGTAGGGTGCAATATTCAGCTTGAAGGTGAGGTATATGTGCTGTTCCCTGTCACAGAGGTGAGTAACTCAAGGTTTTCATTTGGTCTCTTCGTCTTTCTGACCCTCTCCCTCCTGGATGATGCACATCCCCAGAGCAGCTCCCTCGCAAGGCTTCTTGCCCTGCTTCCATTGTTGATGTGAGAGAGTTAAGTGCATTCATGTAAATCACGTGATCCTGTCAGTTGATACAGAAAAGGCATTTGACCACGTACATATCTTTCTTGATAAAAACACTCAGAAAGTTAGGAATAGAAGGAATTTTTCCCAATATGATGAAGAGCGTATGTCAAAAACCTCCACCTAGCACTATACGCAACAGTTAAAAACTGAAAGCATTCTAAGATCAAGAACAAAAACAAGAAAAGGGACAAGAAACAAGAACAAGAAAAGGATGCCCACTGTCTGTAATGTTATTTAATGGACTAGAGCTCTAGCCAGAACAATGTTAAGAAATGCATCCATATTGGAAAGAAAGGGAAAAAAAGTTCCATATTAGGAGAACATATCTAGAAAAATCTCAGAAATAACAACAAAATGATCAGAGCACCTTAATGAATTTAACAAAGTATTGGGATACAACGTTACCCCTCAAAGATCTGTAGTGTTTCTATACAGTGGTAATGAATTGTCTAAGGAAATAATCAAGGGGAAAATCCCTTTTATAATAGTGACTAAAAGAGTCAAATGTTTAGATATAAACTTAACTGAAGATGTTTGAGCCAAACGTTGCTAAAAAGAAATTTGTGAAGTCCTAAACAAATGTATGTACATTCTCTGTTCATGGATAGGAAAATTATATATTGTTAAGATGTAGATTTTACCAAAATTATTTCCAGTTCAACTCAACCCCAATCAAGATCCTAAGAGCCTACTTTGCAGACACGGAAAAGCCAATTTTCAAATTTATTAGGAAGAGACAAAAATAGAAAAATGAATTTGGAGAACTCTCAGTTCCTCTCTTTAAAGCATATTACAAGTTTCTGAATTTTTTAGTTATCTTATGCTTTACGTTACGGTTTACATTTCAGCCTGTAGACTTTTATACATTTTTGGTGTAATTTAACATGTCCTATATCCATCATTGCATGATCTTGTGGAACATGTCCATTGCCCCACAATTACACTGATTCCTTCTACTCAATAGCTCTTTTCACCTGCCCTCAGGGCCCACAATGACAATGCTTGAAGGGTCATGGTCAGAGATACTTGCAACAACGCTGAGGGCTTGACATACTCGACTGCCCTAACCCATTGGGAGCCACCAATTATCTCGAGAGAGACAATTTCCTCGTTTGAGAGCATCAGTCCTCCCGAGGATTTGGATATACCTTCACTCTCATTGTATGGGTCTCCACCCAATGATATAACCCAACAATGACAAAATGAGCACTCACACGCTCCCTAAAAGCTTGCCCTGTATCAGGTGACCCCCCCTTAAACATCGTGAACAGGTAACCTTCCTTATTGTATTTTCTAAAGAGTTTTCTCTACATTATAGTTTCAAACACGCACCTGACAGTCTCCTAAGTTCAACTGTTTCCCCCACCCTCACCCCAATTTCTTGGGCCATCTGGCCCTTCCTCCAATCCCTAGCCCCCGTCAAGCCCATAAATCCACACCAAAAGGTATCCCTATGTCCCCATTTTATCCCTTCCCTAAAGAAATACTTACCTCCAGCGTATCATAGTTTTCACCCACGTAGGTGTCTAAAATATAAAGCATAATGTAAACCCAAATGAAACCATGTTTCAATATCTGTACATCAGCTGCAGCACATATAATATGAACATGTAGAAAGATTATTCCTGGGGAAGGGACAAAGGGATTGATTTTGGATACATGAGAGTACCATATATTGTATATGTGAATTACTATGATCTAAAACTTTTGTGAGGACAAACTTAATAAGTTGGCAAAAAAAAAAAAAAGAAAGGATGTGGCACTGAGGAATAAATGGAAGAAATTGCCTTGCCACTGTACATACGGGGCAACACCTATAGCAGTGATGAAATGAAAGGCAAACTTCAAAAAAAGCTTTTTCATTTTTTCATTTTTTGATACCCCAATTTATTTTTACTTTATTTAACTTTTCAAAGTTAATATGTATTCATTTTTTCATTTTTTGATACCCCACTTTATTTTTACTTTATTTAACTTTTCAAAGTTAATATGTAATATGTATCTAAACTTTAATCCCATCACTATATTCCATTTTACTATTATTGGAACTTGGCAATATATTAGGCTTCATTTTTAAAGAAGTTTCAGACCACAGAGATTTTCAGCTATGGTAAGGGAGGAACATTGGTGTGAGGTGTCATTGATAGGGGGCACATGGTTGGGAGGAAGTTCTCCAGCGCATGGACACAGGGAACATAAAAATATTTGGATATTTTCATAGTGGTTTCAGTTAAAAACGACAGCTGAGGGAGTGCTCAGTTCCTAGCCAGAGAAACTCTGTTACATTCACCAGTGGAACAACAACAATTCCCCAACTGCAGTGGCAAAGACCAATAACGACAGATGGTCCTACAGTGAGTCCTTGACACTAATGGCTACAATTATGAGCCTCTGCAACTGAAATATAAATGAGTCCTAGAGCTGCAGTGTGCCTAAGAGTTACCTCCTGAGGGCATACAGGTTGCTCAAATGTGGTCACTCTCTAAATCAAACTCAGCATGTAAATGCCTTACCTTCCCCCCAACATAGGACATGACTCCTGGGATGAGTCTCCCTGGCACTGAGGGATTACTACCAAGTACCAGCTGATGATGTAACTAGAAAAAGACCTTGAATAAAAGGGTCAGCTGAGAGCAGCCGAATGTCTCGGCATTCATGTAAAATTTAGTGTTAAAAACTGCTTTTTGACCTTGTATAATAGTGGGAAATGGAAAGGACAAATGAGATTATGTGGCTATGAGTCTCCAAAACAGAGTCGGTATGTCATCAGAAGGGTCGCGCTTATGCACACCTCAGGAGGGTCCCAGAGACAGTCAAAGTAGATACAACGCCACGTGCTTGTTCTCCTGAAGGCTGCAGACACACACAGGTGCTAGGGTCATAGCAGATGGCTCTGGGGTTCAATGCCATGTCAGTTGGCCCTACTTTGGAGTTTGTGTTCCTGAGTGTGATGGAGTTGGACTCAGATATGACCCTTCTACACATGCCTCTTCTGTTACTCTTACCGGACTGGGGGTTGGTGTATACTCAGGAGACCTGAATCTCTGACTATCCATGCCACGGCCAGGCCCTGGGCCTCAGCAGACTTGCAACTCCTACCATCTGGTTTACTGGACTTACCCTGGTCAGCTAGCAGGGAGGGGAAGAAGGTCGACCAACACACCAGAGAGCCAAGAGTGCCTACAACTGCAAGCAGGAGAAATGCATCCCTCATTCATGTGGAATCTAAGCCCCTCTTGATACAGAGGGTGAATGGACATAAACATCCCTGGGTCCACAGGATGGAGAAGTAGAGTATGGATTAGAGTGGACTTAAAGATATTCTACTATGGAACTATTGTGATTGGTAATAGAAGAAATTGTAGCATTGATGCGGACAAAGTGGCCACTGTACCTGCTGAGGGTAGGGAGAGGGAAGAAGAGATTTGATGTAGGGGTGTTTTCAGGACTTGGAGTTGTCCTGGGTCATAACTGCAGGGACAGATGCTGGACATTGTATGTTCTTCCATGGCCCACTGGGTGGACTGGGGGAGAGTGTAAACTACAATTTAAACCACTATCCATGTGACGCAGCAGTGCTCCAAAATGTATTCACCAAATGCAATGAAAGTGCCATGATGATGAAAGAGATTGTAGATTTGGGAGGAGTGGATGAGGGGATGGGGAGGTATATTGTTTTGTAAAGCATATTACAAAACAATAGTGGTCAAATAGACTGGTACTGGCTTGAACATAGCCATATTGATGATTGGAATTGGATTGAGAATCCTGGAATAGACCAAAATCACATCTGTGGCCAATTGATAACTTGACAAGGTTGACAGGTCCACCCAGTTAGGACAGAAAAGTCTCTTCAACAATTTGGTGCTAGGAGAACTGGATATCTACATATAAAGATACAGTCACCTTTTATAAAATTATGAAAAAGTAGATCAAATGCCTAAATAAGGAAGGTAGTATCATAATACTCACAGAAGAAAACATGTAGGAAAATCTTCAGGATCTTGTGTTTTCTCTGTACCAAATCATGAGCAATGAAAGCAAAACTAGATAAATTAAATACTTTTTTGCTTCAAATGACTGTGTCACAAATGTGGAAAGACAGTCTACTCCATAGGAAAAAGATATCTGGAAACCACATATTTGATAAGGGGTTAATTTACAGAATACATAAAGAGATCATAGAACTTAACAATAAAAAGACATGTAACCCAATTAAAAATGGGCAAAAGACCTGAATAGATACTTTTAAAAGATGAAATATACTTAGCTAAAAAGCACTTGAAAAGATATTCAATGTCACTAGTAGTAGGGGAATACCAATTAAAACTACTGTGAGCTATCACTGCACATATTCTCCAAAGGCCAGTATTTAAAAAAAATACAAACAAACAAAAACAGAACTACTAGCATTGGAGAGGATGTGGAGAAAGTGCAATACTCCTTCACTATTGATGGGAATGTAGGATGGTGCAGCGTCTGTGTAAGAAAATTTTGCGGTTCCTCAGAAAGAAGAACTGATAGTGGGGGACATGAACTGACAGATGTAAACCTGAACACCATTAATTGATTTCCATTACAAAATCATTCACACTTGCCAAAAGAAACAACCCAGGTGTCCATCAACCAATTAGTGGATAAACAAAATATGGTACATACAAACGATAGGCTATTACTCAGGTGTAAGAAGAAATGAAGTTGTGACGCATGTGATAAAAATGATGAACCTTGAGTAAATTAGTTGAGTGAAATTATCCAGATACAAAAGGACAAATATTATATGGTCTTACTAATATGAACTAATTTCAATGAATAAACTCATGCAATAATGATTACCAGGAGATAGAATGAGTATAGCGAAGCAGATTATGTTTAATGTCTATAGAATTTTTATTTATTTTATATTATTTTTTAAAATTGTATTTTATTTTTCAATTATATATTTTAAAGCTAGTAGATCACACAAAACATTACATTAAAAAATGCAAGAGGCTCATTACATTAAAAAATGCAAGAGGCTCTCATATACTCCACTCCCCACTCCCACACCCATTTTTTAAATTGTATTTTTTTGAAGATAAATGGATCGCAAACAATATTACATTTAAAAAAAAGAGGTTCCCATATATCCCACACACCCCCACCTCACTCCTCCCACAGCAACAACCTCTTTCATCATTGTGGCATATTCAGTGCATTTGGTGAATACATTTTGGGGCACGGCTGCACCACATGGATAATAGTTTACATTGTAGTTTACACTCTCCCCCAGAATATTCAATGGAGTATGGCAGGATATATAATGTCCCGCATCTGTCCCTGCAATATCATTTAGGACAACTCCAAGTCCTGAAAATGCCCCCCACATCACATTTCTTCTTCCCTCTCCCTGTCCTCAGCAACTGGATGATGGATGCAATTCATCTGCTTGCAGCTGTAGGCACTCTTGCTTCCCTGAAGTGGTGGCTGATTATCTTCACCTCCCTGTTAGCTGACCTGGGTAAGTCCAAAGAACCAGAGAGTAGCGGTTGCAACTTGGCTGAGGCTCAGGGCCCAGCTGCCATATGGACAGTCCAGAGAGTCAAGTCTCCTGATTATACACCACCCCCTAGTGCCAACCACAGATTCAGTAAAAGTGACAGAGGAGGCGTGTGTAGAAAGATGACAACTGAGTTCAACTCCATCACACTCGGGAACACAAATTCCAAAGTAGGAACCACTGACATGGCACTGAACTCCAGAGCCATCTTCCATGACCATAGCGCCTGTGTGTCTCTGTAACACTCAGGAGAACCAGTACCTGGGGTTGTCTCTACTTTGGCTGACTCTGGGATTCTGCTGAGGCATTAATAAGCATTACCCCTCTGATGACCTCCCAACTCCTATTCGAAGACTCTTAGTCATATAAACTCATTTGTATTTGCCATTTCCCCTTTTTCTTCAAGGCCTAAAAGCAGTTTTTAACACATGATCCTAAATGTAGCCTGAATGTTCAGCTGGTCTGAGTTGACCCTTTTATTCAATGTCTCTTTCTAGTTGTATCACCAGTTAGTGATTGGTTGTAATCCTTCCGTTCTGGGGAGGCTCATTTTCAGGTGTCATGTCCTCATGCTCGGGGGAAGGAAATGCATTTACATGCCGAATTTAGCTTAGAGAGTGGCCACATTCGAAAAAATTGGATGCTCTCAGTGGGTACTACTTAGACACCCTGCAGCTCTAGGCCTAGTTCGTATTTCAGGAGCACAGGCTCATAAGCATAGTCATCCGTATCTAGTGCTCATCATTGGATCATCCTTCTTTGTAGGTCTTTGCTGTTGCACTTGGGGGATTATTGCTGTTGCACTGAGGAATGTGACAGAATTCCCCTGGGTAGGAACTCAGCTCTCGCTCAGTTGTCATTTGTAACTACTAAGAAAATAACCCAACGTGTATCTGAACATTTTTATGTACCATATATACATGCCCTGGAGAACTCCCTCCCAACCATGTGCCCCAGTCAATAACACCCCACACCAGTGCTCCTTCCCTGGTTGAACTTAGTTGAACCTCTCTGTCATGTAAAACTTCTTCAAAAATGAAACCTTCATTTCATGCCAACTTCAAATAATAGGAAAACAAAATAGTAGTGATTGATTTAAAGATTAGAAAGAGAGTACATATTAATTTAGAAGAACTGAAATAAAGTAAAAATAAATAGGGGTATCAAAATTGAAAATTATTATAAATCTTCGTTTTTGACATTTTGCCTTTCATCACTCCAGTAGGTGTTGCCCTATTGTACAGTGTCATTATATTTGCTGCAGCTGATATACCGATATTGAAACATAGCTAGCAAACATGGGTTCATTTCTCTTTACATTATGGTTTATACTTTAGATTGTCCAATTTTCTAAATTTTTAGTTACCTTATGTTTTACATTATGGTTTACATTTTAGCCTATAGACATTTATACATTTTTGGTGTAATTTAACATGTCTTATATCCATCATTGCATGATCTTCCATTACCCCCCAGTTACCCTACTTGCAGCTATTCTATTCCTCTCCCCCTCTCCCCTCAGGGCCCAAAGAGACAACCAAGCTTCACTGCTTGATGGACCAGATTCACAGATATTTGCAACAATACTGAGGGCTTGGCATTTTAGACTGCCCTAACCCATTGGGAGTCACCAGTTCTCTTGAGAGACACAATTTCCTCCGTTTGAGAGCATCAACCTCCCCTGGAAGGTCCCATACAATGAGACCTTCACACTCATTGCATGGGTCTCCACCCAATGATCTAACATACTATGACAAAATAAGCATGCTCATACTCCCTGGACGCCTGCCCCTGTACCAGATGCCTTCCCCTTAAACACCTTAAACAGGTAATCCTTCCGTATTATATTTCTAAAGGGTTTTCTCTGCATTATAGTTTCAATCACATACCTGACAATTTCCCATGTTCAACTGTTCCCTTCAACCCTCCGCCCAATTCTTTGGGCCATCTGACTCATCCGCCCAACCCTAGCCCCGCTCAAGCCTACAAGCCCGACCCAAAGGTATCCCTATGCCCCGATCTTATCCGTTCCCTGTACAAATACTTACCTCCAGCTTATCATTGATTTCACCCATGTATGCATCAGCGTGCAACCCTCCTCTCCCCGCCAACTTCCTTTAAGCCTATTATCCAATCTCTAGCTCTCTGAGACAGCTTGGCTGGCTTACTTCATATCAGAGGGGTCATGTAGTGTTTGTCCTTCAATGCCTGGGTTGCTTCACTCAACATAAGGTCCTCAAGATTCATCCATGTTATCCCATGTGTTTGTACTGTATTCCTTCTTATAGCTGAGCAGTATTCCGTTGTACATATATATTACATTTTATTTATCTATTCATCTGTTGATGGACCTTTGGGTTGATTCCAACTTTTGGCAATCATGAGCAATGTATTTGGAATTGGATGATGACGATGGTCATACATATTTGTGAGTTTCAATACCAGCACCTATTTATAGATGTGATTTTTACTGAAAGGGGAAATCTAGGGTCATAAATGTCAGTAGAAAGAAAGGTAGAAAATAATCTTGGGAATGTAAAACAGTGAACCAAGTGGTGCATGAGGATTGTGGTTAATAGTACAAATACAAGAATGTTCATCCATCAACTAGAACAACAAGGTGTAAACAATATAATGATGTATATGGACACACACCTAATATAAAATATGACTATAATTAATACCAATATTATAAAATTCATCAACTGCAACAAAAATACCACAATAATATGAAGTGTCAACTCTTGAGTGGTTTATGAGAACATTTTAATTTTTACATGACTTTTCTGGAAACCTATAACTTCTCTAATTAAAAAATTTGAAAATGCAACATTATGCTAAGTGAAAGAAACTAGAGACAAAGTACTACATATTTTATGATTCCATTTATATAAAATGTAAATTTAAATATTTGTAGAGACAGAAATGGATGGTGATTCTGTAGGGCTGGGAAAGGATAGAGGGATTGAAGGGTGACTGCTAAAGGCTATAGGGGTTTTCTTTTTGGAGTAATGAAAATGTTTTGAAATTATTTGTGGTCATGAATGCATAAATTCTATGATTATCTTAAAACCCAGTTTAAAAAACCATTATCGTATGCTTTGGATGGATTCTTTGGTGTAATGAATATGTCTCAATAAAGCTACTTAGAAAAAGAGAGAGAATACTGGATTTTGTTAAATGACTTTTCAGCATCAATTGAGATGATCATCTGGGTTTTCCCCTTCAGTTGGTTCATGTGCTATTTTGTTGGGGCTATTTGCATCTATAATAATTATAGAAAATGTTCTGCAACTTTATTTTCTGGTAGTTTCTTTCTTTAGTGTAGAGAATAGAGTGATGTTGGCATCAAAGATTGGTAGGTAGTCTTCCTTCCTCTTCTTTCTTTTTTTTGGGGGGAAGAGGTTGAGCAGAATTGGTACTCATTCTTCTTGGAATGATGGATAGAATTCATCTGTGAAGCCACTTGGTCCTGGGCTTTTCTTTCTTGGGACATTTCTGATGCCTGATTCAATCGGTTTCCAAGTAGTTTGCTTGTTACCTTATATTTCTTCTAGATTCAGTGTAGGCTGTTTTTGTGTTTCTAAGAAATTGTCCACTTCATCTAAGTTTTCTAATTTGTTGGCATACATACCAACATATATATATATATACACACACACATATATATATACAACACACACACATACAAACATGCTTACCTACATACATAGTATCCTCTTTTATGATTTCTTTTTTCCTGCGCATTCAATAATTAAATCCCCCCCCCTCTTATTTCTCATTTTGATTTGCACCTTTTCTCTTTTCTGTCAATCTAGCTAAGATTTGTCACCTTTCTGACCTTTTCGAAGAACCAAGTTCTGTTTTTATTAATGTGCCCTATTATTTGTATTCTCAATTTCATTTGTTGCTGTTCTATTCCTTGTTCTTTCTTTCTTTCTCTTTGCTTTGGGTTAAGATGGCCTTTCTATTGCTCGTTCCTCCAAGTGTGCAGTTAAGCCGTAGATTTTTGGCGTTTTTGCCCCTTTTTAAACTTTTTTTTTTGCAGTTCATTATTCATATCTGAACATCCATAACAATAATTGTATAGTAAGTGTTGTGGACTTAAAAACAAACATACACAGCATTATACTGGGTTGCCATACATGGTCCACCACCACCACCGTGCATTGTTGTAAAACATTTGCTACAAACTGAAAGAGCATCACAATATTACTACTAACTATAGCCAATATCTTACTTTGACATATTTTCCAACCACCCCAATAAATGACCCACTGTATTAGTATATATACTGCTTATAGTTCATGAAAAATATTTTTATATTTCGTACTCTAACCACAGTCCATCTTCCACCACAGGATTCATTTTGTTATATGTATAGTCCCAAGCTTTGCACGGTCCATTCAGAGTACTCTCACTGACTCTGATATTCATCACAAGTTGTGCTTTTACCTGCTCAGTCAATTTAGAACATTTCATTTCTCCAAAACGAAAGATTCCTATACCCTGTTATATACCCTCTATTTTTGTCCCTTAGAATTTATATATCTTTGCTCTTGCTACAAAAATATTGCAATATTACTGTTCACGCTAATCCATAAGTTACATCAGTTTTAATTTTCTCATATATCACTATATACTTAACTTAGTAAAGGAAAAGCATTCCTTTACAATTAAGTACATTACTTTTTTATTCCTGAGGAAGCAGGACTGGGGATTGAACCCAGGACCCTCACATGTGGGAAGCTGGTGCTCAACCACTGAGCCACATCAACTCTGCTGAGTTGTTTTTTTTTTTTTTTTCTTTTTTTTTGGCTTGTTTGCTTTTATTTTTAGGAAGCACCGGGGACCAAACCCTCTACCTCCCATGAGAAAAGCAAGCGCTGAACCACTTGAGCCACATCTGCTCCCTACATTACTTTTTAATGTAAGCATTTAGGGCTATAAATTTACTTCTTAGCACTGCCTTCACTGTATCCCATACATTTATTTTATTTTATTTTTTGTCATTATTGGAGAAGTTGCAGGTTTACAGAACGACACATAATATACAGGCTTCCCAACAACAACTTGAATTAATGTGAAACACTTGTTACAATTGAAGATAACATCTTTTTATAATTGGGCTATTAATTTAAGTCCATTGTTTAACTGAGATTTGCTCTTTGTGTAGTAGAGTTCAATGGACCTTTTAAAAAATTGTATTCTTTTACCATATGTATAATCTAGGATTTCCTCTTTTAATCATATTCATACACACACACACACACGCACATATATATATATATATTACAGTGCTGATAATTGCATTCACAGGGTTCAGTATACAAGCATAATCCAATATTTCTTTTTGGAATTCATCAATAATATCAGACTGTTACAGGTTAAAAGTGAACTGATGGTTTACAATATACCATGCAGGTAGAAAGGAAAAGAGAACTGGGATAGCTTTGCTAATACTGATAGGACAGTTATTAAGTCAAAATCAGATAGAAGAGACAAAGAGGGTGATTATCTACTTGTAAAGGGGACAGTTTAACAAGAACTGTAACACTTGGAAATATGTATATGCACCAAATATCAGAGCTCTAAAGTATATAAAGCAACTAGTAATAGATTTGATTGTTCTACATTAATGGTAGGAGATGTTAATCCAACATAAATAAGAAACAAAGGAAGAAATGGAAAAATTACAGAAACGTGGAAGTTAAATAAATGAAGGGGGTAAACTGCAAATCACATGCAAAATTAGTAATATCTTGAAGTGAAAAAATAAAAATACAAAAAAAATTTATAAGGTGCAGCATAGACTGTGCAAAGAGGGAAATCTATACATCTAATTGCTTCCATTGAAAAAAGAAGAAAGACTTCATATCAGAAACCTAAATTTAAAACTAGAAGAACTAAATTTGAAACTAAACCAAAGTAACCCAAAGAGAGCAGAAGGAAAGAAATAATAAAGATTAGAAAGATTTGAGCAGAGATAAATGTCAAACAGTAAACTTAAGGAGATAATCATGAAAGCAGCAAAGGAAAGAAATTTGTCACATGAAACTTAAATTCAATAAGTCTGCGTGCCAATTTCTCATTAGAAACCAGGGAGACGAGAGATGGTGCTGTCATATATATGTTTACGATACTGAAGTGAAAAATCCACACATCATCTCAATTGATGATGGAAAGAGATTCCATATTTGTCAAATGGAAGACTAAATATTGTTGAGATGTCAGTTCCACCAAAATTGATTTAAAGATTTAATACAATCCCAGTCAAAACTCCCACAGACTATATTGTAGAAGTGGAAAGGCCAATTATCAAATTTATTTGGAAGGGTAAGGGGGCCTGAAATTTCAGCCACAATCTGTTGAATAAGAAGAATAAAGTTGGAAGAGTCATACTTTTTTACCTTAAATCAAATTACCATGCAGTAGTGATAAAAACTGTATGGTATTAGCATAAAGATAGACATATTAATCTATGGAATTAAAACAGAAACCAGAAGTTCAGAAATAGACCCCTACATCATTGACCAGTTGATTTTGAGAAAGCTACCAAGCCCACTCAACTGGACCAGTACATTCTCTTCAACAAATGTTGCTGAGTGAACTGGATGTCCATAGACAAAAGAAAGAAATAGACAGTACTAAGAGGGAAGTTTATAGCCCTTAATGCATATATTCATAAAGAATAATGAATTAAAATGAAAGATCTAATTGAATACCTGGAGAAACTGGAAAAGAACAAATTCCAAAACAAGCAGAAAGAAAGGAATAATAAGGATTAGGAAAGAAATAAATGAAAGTGAAAACAAAATACAGTAGAATCAATAGAACCCCAAGCTGGTTCTTTGAGAAGTTCAACAAAATAGAGAAACCCTTAGCTAGACGGAAAAAGGAGAGAAGAGGCAAACAAATAAAATTTGTGGGTTTTTTTTTTTATTTGTTTACATTTTCAGATGCAAGGCAAAGATCAGAGTGGGGACATTAGTACTGACCCCATAGAAATAAAAAGGATCAGTCAAGATGAAATGGACAAATACGTAGAAAAGCACAAACAATGTACACAGACTCTAAAAGAAAGAGAAGACTTTAACAACCTAATCAAAATTAAGGCGATCGAATCACTAGTCAAAAACTTCCCAACAACAACAAAAAGCACAGAACCATATGGGTTCACAGGTAAATTCTTTTTTTTAATGAGAGAAGTTGTGAGCTTACAAAACAATCATGCATAATGTGCAGAATTCTCATACATTTCCCTCCACCAAAACCTTACTTTGTTGTGCAACATTTGTTACAGATTATAAAAGAACATGACCAGACTGTTACAACTATGGTCCATAGTGTACAGCTGATATATTTTTCCATATACGCCGTATAATTAACATTAGGTATTAGTTTTGTACATTTTTTATAGTTCATTAGAGAACTCCCTCATATTTGTAGTTAACACAGCCCATATTCGACCACGTGGTTCACTGTGTTATATGGTCCCATATCTTGTAAACTCTGTCCAAAGTGTACACTTAAGTCTGGGCTCTCACTTTCATCACAGAGTTCTGGAGTCATTACCCAAGGAAATCTTTGAACGTTTTCTTTAATTTCACATGTGAATTCTACCAATCTTGTTTTTGTAATAATAAACTTTTTTAGAGAAGTTTTAGAATGCAGGAAAGTTACTTTGAAAGTATAGGGGTCCCATATGACATATCCCATATGACCAGTCTCCCCACCCACATTTTCCCCCTATAAATATCATGATAATTAGTGTGGTACACTGTTTAAAATTGGTAAAACCAATATTGGAGCTTTTCTATTAATTGAGGTCTCTATATGGTGTTTACACGTTGTGCTGTACACTTTCATAGTTTTGACATATAGTTACATGTATCCATCACTGAAATATCATGCAGAACAATTCCAGTGCCCTAAAAATGCCATGTTCACCATATTTTTCCCTCCCACTCCCCTCAGAATCTCTAGTAACGGCTCTCTTCATATAACTTACACATTTTTGTTCCCATGCTCTAATAACTAAAGTATCAATAAATCTACTTGTGGTCTGTGGTTGCGCTCCCCCCTTGAGTTTATTCATTCCTTAGTCTTGAGGAGTTTTTTTTTTTAAATTTCACCCAAAATTTATAAAAGTATACAGTCTAAAATTGAAACCTTTGTGTAAATCATAATGTAACAAAAATTTATTAAAGTATACAGTTTAAAATGTAAACCACTGTGTAACCATGGTTAGTAACTGTGTTTCAATACTTGTACATCATTTGTAGCAAATATAACATTCCCATATAAAAAGATCATTGTTGGGGAAGGGCGGAAAGGGAGAGGATGTTGTTATATGGGAGTCCTCTATATTCCATATGTGACTTTACTGTGCCCTAAAACTTTTTGAAGACAAAATTAGAAATTTTAAAAAGGGATATAAACACTGAGGAAGGAATGAAAGAAATTTCCTTCCAATATAAATACATGGCAACACCTATTACAGTGATGGAAGGCAAAACATCAAAAAAAAAGTTTTATGATATTTTTCATTTTTTTAATACTTCAATTTATTTTTTACTTTATTTTAGTTATTCTAAATTAGTATGTATTCTATTTCTAATCTTTAAAGCTATCATTATTATTTCATTTCCCCACTAATTGAATCTGGCAATGTATCGGGTTTCCTTTTTAAAGAAGTTTTGGACCACAAGGGTCAACTATGGCAGGGAAGGAACACTGGCATGGGTAGTATTTTTTTTTTTTCTCTGTAGGGATTTCCTTAATTTTATTTTTTTTATTGACTTTGTAATAATATTACATTAAAAATGTATATGTGAGGTCCCATTCAACCCCACCCCCCCACCTCCCTCTCCCCCCCCCCAACAACACTCGTTCCCATCATCATGACACATCCATTGGATTTGGTAAGTACACCTTTGGGCACCTCTGCACCTCATAGACAATGGTCCACATCATGGCCCATACTCTCCTCCATTCCATCCAGTGGGCCCTGTGAGGATTTACAATGTCCGGTGATTACCTCTGAAGCACCATCCAGGGCAGCTCCATGTCCCAAAGACGCCTCCACCTCTCATCTCTTCCTGCCTTTCCCCATACCCATCATCCACCATGTCCACTTTTCCCAATCCAATGCCACCTCTTCTATGTGGACATTGGATTGGTTGTGTCCATTGCCCCTCTATGTCAAGAGGAGGCTCAGATTCCACATGGATGCTGGATGCAATCCTCCCATTTTCAGTTGTAATCACTCTAGGCTCCATGGTGTGGTGGTTGTCCTTCTTCAACTCCATCTTAGCTGAGTGTGGTAAGTCCAATAAATCAGATTGTAGATGCTGGAGTCTGTTGAGGCTCAGGACCCAGCTATCACATTGTCAGTCCAGAGATTCAAATCCCCTAAATATATCTTAAACCCCAACATTGACTGCACCTCCAGCACATTAGTATGAAAGTCTTATGAAGGGAGATCCCATCTGAGTCCAGATTCATCACACATAAACACCATTTCCAAAGAGGGGCCATCTGCCCTGGTAGTTAACCCCATCGGCCATGAGCCATAACTCCCATGGGTCTCTTTAGACCTCAAAGGAACCAATATCTGGGGGTTGTATCTGCTTTATCTGTTTCTCTGACTCTGCTCAGTTGTGCATGAGGGCAATCCTTCTGCCAGCCTCCAGACTCTTTTTTAGAAACTCGTAGCCATATAAACTCATTTCTCCTTTCCATTTCCCCCTTACTTTAGGTCAAACAGCATTTAAAAGTCATGTTATTTTATGTAGACATGGATATTCTGCTGATCCACATTGAACCTTCCGTATAAGGTCATTTTCCAGTTGCATCATCAGTTGGTAGTTGATAGTGGTCCCTCGTTGCCAGGGAGGCTCATCCCCGGGTGTCATGTCCCACGCTGGGGGGAAGGCATTGCATTTACATGCTGAGTTTGGCTTCGAGAGTGGCCACATTTGAGTAACATGAAGGCTGACAGGAGGAAATTCCCAGGCACAATGTTGCTCTAGGCCTTGTTCTTTTTTTAGGTTTATCAGCTCACAAGCATAGTCATTTGCATCAGGGGCTCACTGTTGAACCCTCACTCCCTCCCGGTCCCCGCCGCTGTACCTGGGAGACTGTCTCTGCTCCCCTAGGGACCACGACAGAGCACCAGTGGCCAGGAACCCAGTACCCCCCCTGCTGTGGTTTTTAATTTTTGCCACTATGAGTATATCCAAACATTACCATGCACCCTGGACATATGTTCTGTACAGCTCCCTGTCAGCCATATATCACCTGTCATTGGTATCCCATACCAGTATCCCTCCATTGCCATTGTTGAAACACTCTGTGATCCAGAACTCCCCGAAATTTGAAGCCCAATATAATGTCATGGTCCCTTACTAGGGAATGGCATATAGCGATGGGTTTAAAGGATAGATAAAGAACTTGGATAAAGTTAGATAAAGAACTTAGATAAAGAATGTTGACTTGAAAAAATTCCACATCCTATCCTTTCCCCCCCCCCCCCAATTATTCAGCGTTTCTTCGTAGGAGTCCTAGACCACAGCAATGCATATATATAATATACAGCACTCCCATACATCCACCACAACACCTTTTTCCTTCCACAGCGATACTCTTACACCCTATTCACATCATATTTACTTAAGGTGATGTACAGAGTCTGAGATATTAGCTTTCTAACATGGTAAAATCTGTGCTTACATTATGGTGCATACTTTAGGATACACAGTTCTTTACGTTTTTAGTTCTCCTATGTTTTACATTATGGTTTACATTATCAGTCTGTCGTCTCCTATATGTTATGGTGTAATATTACATGTTTTATATCCATCCTTGTGTACTCTCAAGAAACTCCTCCCTTGCCCCCCATTTACTTTGGTTCCACACATTTAACGTCCATTTTCCCTTCCACCTTGGTGCCCACAGTGACAGTCAACCTCTGTTTCCTGAGGAGCCACTTCCAGAGATAGATGGAATAGTGTTTAGGGCCTAACTTGCTCATCTGCCCCAATGCCCTGGGAGCCACCCTTTCTCTCGAGGGATAGAGTTCCCTCTATTTGGTGGCATTAGTCCTCCCCAGGATGTGGGTCCACCCCCACTCTCACTACTTGGGATTCTACCCCATGGTGTCACCCACTCTGGCAGAATGAGCATTTAGACATTCCCCAGGAGCCCGTCCTGCATCAGACCCTCCCCTCCGAGCATTCTAAACAGGTAACCCTCTTTATTATATTTTGATATTATTTTCTCGGCATTTTACTCTCCACCACCTCCTAACCCTCTCCTGTGTTCATATGCTACCCCTCCCTCCCCCCACTTTTGGGCAACATTACCCAACCGTCCCTCCCCAGCCACCCTCAAACCCGTAAAGCCCCAACCAAAGGCAACCCCTTGCCCCCATTTTATCTCTTCTTTGTGTTCATACTTACCACCATCTCGTCATAAGTTCCACCCCTGCAGACATCTGCTCATATCCTTCCTCCACCCTCCGATTTCCTGTAAGCCTATCGTTCAGTCTCTTGCTATCTAGGGCAGCTTGTTTATTTCATATCATTGAGGTCATGTAGTATTTGTCCTTCAATGACTGGGTTGCTTCACTCAACATAAGGTTCTCAAGATTCATCCATGTTATCACATGTGTTTGTAGTGTGTTTGTTCTTACAGCCGAGTAGTATTCCATTGTGTGTATATACCACATTTTATTGATCCACTCATCTGTTGATGGGCATTTGGGTTGATTCCAACTTTTGGCAATAGTGAACAATGCTGCTATGAACATTGGTGTACATATATCGGTTTGTGTCCTTGTTTTCAGTTCTGCTGGGTATATACCCAGCAGTGGTATTGCTGGGTCATATGGCAAATCTATGGCTAGTTTTTTGAGAAACCGCCATACTGTCCTCCAGAATGGTTGGATCCTTCTGCATTCCCACCAGCAGTGGATGAGTGTTCCCCTTCCTTCACATCCTCTCCAGCACTTGTATTCTTCTGTTTTTTTCATAGCTGCCAATCTTATGGGTGTAAGATGGTATCTCATTGTAGTTTTGATTTGCATTTCCCTGATAGCTAGAGATTTGGAACATTTTTTCATGTGCTTTCTTGCCATTTGTATTTCTTCTTCGGAGAAGTGTCTGTTTAAGTCTTTTTCCCATTTTTTAAATGGGTTGTTTATCTTTTTATTTTCAAGATATAGGAGTTCTTTATATATGCAAGTTATAAGTTTCTTATCAGATATATGATTGCCAAATATTTTCTCCCACTGTGTTGGCTCCCTTTTTACTTTCTTGACAAACTCCTTTGAGGTGCAGAAGGCTTTAATTTTGAGGAAGTCCCATTTATCTGTTAGTTCTTTTGCTGCTCGTGCTTTTGGTGAGATATTCATAAATCCATTTCCTATTACAAGGTCCTGTAGATGTTTCCCTACACTGCTTTCTAAGGTTTTTATGGTCTTGGCTCTTATATTTAGGTCTTTGATCCATCTTGAGTTGATCTTTGTATAAGGTGTGAGATGGTAATCCTCTTTCATTCTTCTACATATGGCTATCCAGTTCTCCAGACACCATTTGTTGAATAGGCCACTCTCTCCCAGTTGAGAGGGTTTGGTGGCTTTATCGAATATTATATGGCTGTATATGTGAGGTTCTGTATCAGAGCTTTCAATTCGATTCCATTGGTCTATGTGTCTCTCCTTATGACATGCCAATATCATGCTGTTTTCACCACCGTAGCTTTATAGTATGTTTTGAAGTCAGGTAGTGTGATTCCTCCAATTTCGTTTTTCTTTTTCAGTATGTCTTTGGCTATTCGGGGTCTCTTTCCTTTCCAAATAAATTTCATAGTTAGTTTTTCTAGTTCCTTAAAGAAGGCTGCGTTGAATTTTATTGGGATTGCATTGAATGTGTAGATCAATTTTGGTAGGATAGACATCTTAATAAATGTTCAGTCTTCCTATCCATGAACAAGGAATAGTCTTCCATTTATTTAGGTCTTCTTTGATTTCCTTGAAATCAGTGTATAAGTTCTTTACCTCTTTAGTTAAATTTATTCCTAAGTATTTGATTTTTTTATTTACTATTGTGAATGGTATTTGTTTCTTGATTTCCTCCTGATCTTGCTCATTATTTGTGTACAGAAATGCTACTGATTTTTGCGCATTGATTTTATAACCTGCGACTTTACTAAACTCATTTATGAGTTCTAGAATCTTCATTGTAGATCTCTCAGGGTTTTCTATGTATAGGATCATGTCATCTGCAAATAAGGAAATTTTGACTTCTTCCTTTCCAATTTGAATGCCTTTTATTTCTGGTTCTTGCCTCAGTGCTCGAGCAAGTACTTCTAAGACAGTGTTAAATAGGAGCGGAGACAGTGGGCATCCTTGTCTTGTTCCTGAGTTTAGAGGGAAGGAGTCTAGGATTTCTCCATTGTAAACAATATTGGCTTTAGGTTTTTCATATATACTCTTTATCATGTTCAAAAAATTCCCTTGTATTCCAATCTTTTGGAGTGTTTTTATCAAGAAAGGGTGCTGTATTTTGTCAAATGCTTTTTCTGCATCAATAGATATAATCATGTGATTTTTTTCCTTAAATCTGTTTATATGGTGTATTAATTGATTGATTTTCTTATGTTGAACCATCCTTGCATACCTGGGATGAATCCCACTTGGTCGTGGTGTATAATACGTTTAATGTGTTGTTGAATACGATTAGCAAGTATTTTGTTAAGTATTTTTGCGTCTAGGTTCATTAGAGAAATTGGTCTGTAATTTTCCTTTCTTGTGATGTCTTTGTTTGGCTTTGGTACTAGGGTAATGTTGGCATCATAGAAGGAGTTGGGTAATGTTCTTTCTGTTTCGATGTTTTGGAATAGTTTCAGCAGGATTGGTGTCAGTTCTTTCCGGAATGTTTTGTAGAATTCACCTGTGAAGCCATCTGGCCCTGCGCTCTTCTTAGTTGGGAGATTTTTAGTAACTGATTCTATCTCTCTGCTTGTGATTGGTTTGTTAAGATCATCAATTTCTTCTTTTGTCAATATGGGCTGCTTATGTGTTTCTAGGAATTTGTCCATTTCCTCTAGATTGTCATTTTTGTTGGAATATAGTTTTTCAAAATATCCTCTTATGATAGTCTTTATTTCTGTGGGGTCAGTGGTGGTATCGCCTTTCTCATTTCTTATTTTGTGTATTTGCATCTTCTCTCTTTTTTTCTTTGTTAGTGTTGCTAAAGGTTTGTCAATTTTGTTAATCTTCTCAAAAAACCAGCTCTTGGTCTTGTTTATCTGTTCAAGTGCTTTCTTATTTTCTATTTCATTTAGTTCTGCTCTTATCTTTGTTATTTCCTTCCTTCTTCTTCCTGTTGGGTTACTTTGTTGTTGTTTTTCTAATTCCTTCAGATGTGCAGTTAGTTGTTCAATTTTTGCTCTTTCTTCTTTTTTGATATATGAATTTATGGCTATAAACTTCCCTCTCAGTACTGCTTTTGCTGCATCCCATAAATTTTGGTATGTTGTGTTATCATTATCATTTGTTTCAAGGTAGTCATTGATTTCTTTTGAGATTTCCTCTTTGACCCACTGTTTTTCTAAGAGTGTGCTGTTTAATTTCCAAATCGTGGTGTGAAATCTGGGCTTCTGTCCCTTGCAAATCTCCAGCTTGACTCCACTGTGGTCAGAGATAATGTTTTGTATGATTTCAATCTTTCTGAATTCATTCAGCCTTTCTTTGTGGCCTAGCATATGATCTATCTTGGAGAATGATCCATGTGCGCTTGAGAAAAATGTATATCCTGCTGTGTTTGGGTGTAGCGATCTATATATGTCTATTAGATCCAGCTCCTCTAATATACTATTCAGATGTTTTGTTTCTTTGGTGATTCTCTTTTGAGATGTTCTGTCCGGAGTTGATAGTGGTGTATTAAAATCCCCCACTATAATTGTAGATGTATCTATTCTTTCACTTAGTTTTTTCAGCGTTTGCCTGACGTATTTAGAGGCACCCTTGTTAGGGACATAGATATTTATGATTGTTCGATCTTCTTGACAGATTTTCCCTTTGACTAAAATGTAGTATCCTTCTTTGTCTCTCACAATTGTTTCACATTTAAAGTCTATTTTGTCTGATATTAATATAGCTACTCCTGCCTTTTTTTGGTTATTGTTAGCTTGTATGATTGTTTTCCAGCCATTCACTTTCAATCTCCATGCATCTCTGCTTCTAAGATGTGTCTCTTGTAGACAGCATATGGATGGGTCATATTTCCTTATCCAGTGTCCCAGTCTGAATCTTTTGAGAGGTGAGTTTAATCCGTTGACATTCAGTGTTATTACTATCAAGGAATTATTTGTGTTAGCCATATTTTGATTGGATTTGTGTTTGTCATATTTTGTTTGTATATTTTTTTTTGTCTTTTTTGTTGTTGTTGTTGGTCTTATACTCTCCTCCAACTTTGCCTTTCCTGTTTTTTCCTTTCTTCCTGCAGAACTCCCTTTAGAATTTCTTGAAGGGGAGGTTTCTTGTTGGTATACACTTTCAGTTTCTGTTTTTCTGCGAATATTTTGAACTCTCCATCATGTTTGAATGCTAGTTTAGCTGGATAGAGTATTCTTGGTTGGAAATTTTTTTCCTTTAGTACCTTGACTATATCATACCACTGTCTTCTTGCCTCCATGGTTTCAGAAGAGAAATCAGCACTTAATCTAATTGAGCTTCCCTTGTATGTGATGGTTTTCTTTTCTCTTGCTGCTTTTAGGATTTTCTCTTTGTCTTGAGCATTGGATAATTTGACAAGTATATTCTTGGGGTGGGCCTGTTGGGGTTTATGACTTGTGGAGTGCGCTGTGTGGAGTAGATTTGGGAAGTTTTCAGCCATTATTTCCTGCAACACTCCTTCTGACCCCTTTCCCTTCTCTTCACCTTCTGGAATGCCTATAATACATATGTTTGAGCGTTTTGCATTGTCATTCAGGTCTCTAAATCCTAATTGGATTTTTTCTATCTGCTTATTGACCCCTTCTACTATCTGTTTGATTTCTGATGTACTGTCTTCCACATCACTAATTCTCTGCTCTGTCTCTTCCAGTCTGCTGATATTTGCTGCAAGTGTATTTTTGATTTCTTGAACTGTGGTGTTCATTCTCATCATATCTGTTATGTTTTTGCGTATGTCTGCAATTTCCCCTCCAAGTGATGTCTTCATGTTGTTAACCTCTTTCATTATTGCATCAAATTTGTCGGTGATAAATGTTCTGAGATCTTTCATTGCTTGTGCCAAGTTTTGCTCCCCTTCGTGATTATTGGTTTGTTGATTGGATTCAGCCATGTTTTCCTGATTACTGGTTTGGTTTGTAGATTTTTGTTGCTTTCTGGTCATCTCTTTATTTTGACGAATTTAATCAGTTCCTTAGCTTCTTTGTCTGCTCTTGGAGGTTAATTAGTTGTTATTTTTGCATAGGTGTTATATCTTCTCTTTGTCACTTTTTGCTTCTTATTCTAGTTACTTGTTGTTGGTTAAGTTCACTTTAGAGGAAAGTATTAGTGTTTGGGAAAGGCAATTGTGTAAGCAAGGGAAAAGTGTAAAGTAGTATTGGTGATGTATGTTAACAAAGCAAGACTACGAGATCTGGGAGGATGGAGGTTAGATTCATGTAGATTGTATAGAGTTATAGCTGTAGGTAGAGTACCTTTTATGAAGTAGATGACTGAATATGGGAGGAATATGGTATGAACTACAAAGCTATTGTTTTCATGAGAGAGGGAAAAAGAAAAGAAAGGTAGTAGTTTCAAGAGTGGATAACAGACAGAAAACAGAACAAAGGTATTAGAAATTAAGAGTTAGACACTTTGTGGATCAAAGAACGGGAGGTGGGGGGTGGAATATAGGAGAGACAATAGATGATAGTGGATATCAAGATGCAGGGGAAGGGGGATAGTGTAGGTAGCCTAAATCAGTTCACACAGAAATGAGGCAGTGGAGGATGGGAAAACCCAGCAAATGTGAGGTGTTCCCTGTAGCACCTATTGTATACTTGAATTAAAATAAAATAAGTGGAAGATGAGGGACAAGAGGGAAAGAGAAAACCGAAAAAAATAACTAATTATAATAAAGAAAAAAAGAAAGACAAGAAGAAAGGAAGAAAGAAAAAGAGGATGGGCAAACGGTGGGGAACGAATAGGGGGAAGAGAGATACAGGTATACACGTGTCACAATTGCAACACTATCTAAAACAACAACCAAAAAACCCCTAAATAACTGTATAAAAAAAAAGGACTTTGGGGGACACGCTAGGAGAAAAGACTAGGGGATAATGCAATATTAGCAATCAGGACGTCGGAAAGAGTAAAAAAATAAGATAAAGTGAAAATAAAAACAAAACAATATGAACCAATAAAGATAAAATGCAAACGTTAAGGTCCAGGACACTCAAGGACCCCAGGTAGACCCCAGGGCGTGGTGGATTCAGGGGTGGAAAGTCTGAGACACTGAAGACTCAAGAGGTGTGAGTCTGGGGTGTGGACCACCAGAGTCCAGGGGACCCAGACCTGGCAACCTCAAATCTGGTCCACTGAAAGCTTAGGAGCCCCGCAGTGCAACACAGCCCTCAGGGATCCCCGTAGCTGGGTGCCAGCCCCGTGGGGGAAGCCAGGTCTGCAAACTCTATATTGAATATCTGATCCCTATAATTCACCTACTCCTCAGGGTTTCAGCCTTTGGACAGCTCCCTCCCTGTGCTCCCACAAAACGGCCACTTGAGGGCGCCTCTACACCACAGCCAGTTCAATGACCCAGATCCCAAGCCCCGCCGGGTGGGCTGGGCTTCAGCTGGAAACGCCGAAAACAGACTCTAAGACCCGAAATCCCAAACTTCGCGAAATATTCCCCAATCGGCTTCCAGACGTGTCCTCCTCCCTCACTGCACCCTACAACAGTCTCCCAATTGTGTCCCCTTATTGCCCCAAATCCAGTTCCGTTGCAGATCGGCAGCCCGACCTGTGGGGATGGGGCTCCAGGTGGAAGCGCTACCCCCCCTGTCCGGCGACCAAAACGTCCCCCGCTTCATAACAAAACACCGTCTGTCTCCCCAAATCGATCTGCAAAGGAGTCTTGTCCCAACAACCCCTCACCAGCCAACCCAGTATCCGCGAATTCCTCAGCACCGCAAAGCCTCCAGAAAAAGGAAAATAAATAAATAAATAAATAAAATAAACCCTGGCCACCGCGGCTCCGGAGCTGCAGGAGCGCCCGCTACCGCGGCTCCGCTCACCCAAGGAGGGAACTTCCCGCGCCAAGCTGGGACCTCCGTTTATATATTATAGACGTATCCTCTCTGTTACCTTCCCACCGAATTGACGTCCAGACACCTTCCAACCAGCCTTGAGGAGTTTCTGATGATGTCCACTCTGCTTCAGATTGAGAAGGCACTTAGATGTTGTGGGCCAAATGGAAAGAACTGTTTTTCTGGAGATGTAGTTCTCTTTGTATTTCGGGAGGACTTGCCAACACCATCATTTTATTAGTTGTCCTGGGGAAGTCCCAAGAGTTGGAGAGTAGGTGTTGGCCTCAAACTGCTGAAATTCAGGGCACATAAAGAGCATATGAACAGATAGAAGTTTTTTCTTGACCTTTATTTAATGAGTATAGGTATAATTATTGGTTCAAATAAAAGTGATAGAAGAATCGTGAATGAGAGAAGTATAAATGAGTATAACTATGTTATTTTCTTAAAAATAAATGATCATGTATTCCAAAATCATCCTGCTGATGGAATGCTGATTTTAAGGGCTTATGTGCCTTGCCTGTAGTGTCTGGACATCTCTAGAGGGCTCGAGAGTGCTGTTGTTTGGGGCTTTCTTTACTGTAGCAGTTAGCCAGATCTACCTGAGACCTGTACAAGTGTAAACCCTGGAATGACCTCCAGACTCACTTTCCAATCACTTAGCCATAAATCTCTTTTATCTTTAATGTTTCCCCCTTTTGGTCAAGGTACTTTCCAAATGCATTGCTCATTGGTGCTTGGTCTTAATCCCTTGGTGCCAGGGAGGCTCATCTGCGGAAGTCAGATCCCATGTCGGGGGAAAGATCATAACTTTATTTGATGACTTTGACTTACAGGGGCCACATTTGAGAAACAAAGAGGTTTTCAGGAGGTAACTCATAGGCATTAGATAGTAATAATCTAAGTTCAATTTTATAGGAACAAGCTTCGTAAGTACAAGCATTAGTGTTCTAGGCTTGGCATTTTGGCCTGCTTTCTTTATTAGGCACTGCCTATATACTCCAGAGATTTTTGCCACTCTATTAGAGAAAGTAGTGTGTCTCCCAGGATGGAAATTTGTTATTTTGTTGCTAATGTGTCGGTCTCTACCTACTGAGATAACACACCTTCGAAAACAGGAACATATTCTTATTCCATAGAGGCTTGCCCTAGGTGCACCCCTCCCCACATATCCCCCCACCATGGGCACCCAGCACCAGTTACACTCCCGTGCCATTGATCCCCAAAATACTCCCAACAATTGTATGCTCAGCCATAATCCTCAACCTCCCCAGCATTCGCTAAGCCACACATTCACCTGTCACATCCTCCAGCCTCCCTACAGCCCCATGGACAGCCCTAATCCCACCTCCCAATACTGCTCACACAGCAGCACCATCAACCACAGTCACATCACCACATAGCCATCACCTCCATTCACTGACAAACTGCCACCGCAGACCTGATCATAGACTCTGCCCAGAGTGAGCATCAGCTAACTAATGTCTACTGTTTCTATCTCCTGATAACCTATCTTCCAGACTCTGTTTGTTCTGTATCCTTAGTTAATGATCAGTCAGGTCACATAATATTTGTCCATTTGTGACTGCCTTACTTCACTCCACATAAGGTCCTCAAGGTTCATCCATGTTGTTGCACATATCAGTATTTCATTCCTTCTTACAGCTGAATATTATTCCATTATGTATATACTTTATTTTGCTTATCCATTCAGCCATTGATGGACCCTTAGGATCCTTCCAAATTTTGGCATTCTGAATAAAGCCACCATCAACATTGGAGTGCATGTATCTGTTTATATTCCCTGCTCTTAATTCTTCCGGGTGTATTCCTAATAAAGGCATTGCTGGATCATATGGCAGTTCCAAACGTAGCTTCCTGAAGAACTGCCAAACTGTCCTCCACAGTGATCACATCATTCCCACCAGAAATTAGTGCTCCCATTCCTCAACATTTTCTGCAACACTTATAGCTCTGTCTTCTCCCTTTTATGTGTGTGTGTTACAAATATAGTGCATTTATTCTGGTTTGTTGGATAGGCACAGTGTATCATCTCCCTGATTCAGGTTTTTAACTTAAGAAGTTTAAGCATCTTAGAGGAAAATCCTGATTTTTTAAAACACACATTTTTAAAAAAGAAACTTAGATTACTTAAATGTTATCAAAACAAAACAAAACTTAGGGTATTCCCATATTCCCATATTCCCATATGCCACTCTCCCGAGCCCTCCCAATTTCCCCCTATACAACATCCCTCAGTGTGGTACGTCTGCCACAATTGATTAACACACCTTGGAGCATTACCAGTAATCGATGATTATAATTTTCATTGTAGTTTACACTCTGTCCTGCACATTTTTACAAGGTATCACAAGATATACTGTAGCCTGTTTCTGTTATTGCATTGTCATTCAGGATACTTCCCAAGTACCAAAAATGCCTGTTTTTCCTTCTTCCTCCCCTTAGAACTTCCAGTGATCACTGCCTCCACGTCTGTGTTAAAAATTCTTCTGTTGCTTGCATCGCAGGTCTACAGTAGAACACCTGTAAGTCTACTCTAGTCCATTGTCCATTCCCCAATACGGAAGATTTGGGGACAGTGATGCCCACTCCACCTCATATTGAGTGGGGGATGAGATCCCATAGGGCAGGTGGATGAAACTTGCTTTTAGTTGCAGACTCACTCTGTTCCTTGAACTGGTCGTCGACAGTCATATCTCCCTGTTGGTTGTCCTGGGTGAGTCCAATGAACTGGAAAGTAGGTGTTCCAAGTCTGTTGAGATTCAGGGCCAAAGTGGCACATGAAAGGACCAAAGCATTCAGTTTCTTGGACATACAGCTATCAACTCTAGAACTAACTATGGGTTCTAATAGAGCCATGTGTAGGGAAAACACAATTGAGTCCATCTCTGTCACACTCGGGAACATAAATTCCAAAGTAGGGCCCACTGGTAGGGAGTCAAACTCCTGAGCTGTCTGCCCTGCCTATAGTGTCTGGATGTCTTCAGAGAGCCCTCGAGAGCCCTGGTATTTCAGGTAACATTTATTTTGGGAGTTTATGAGATCCTGCTGAGATATGCTGAACATTACCTCTGATGACCTCCTGTCCTTTGAAGTCTGTAAGTCATATAAACTCATTTGTCTTTACCCTTTCCACATTTTGGTTAAGGTCTTTTTCCAACGGCATTGCTAGTAGATGCTTGGTAGCAATCCCTCAGTGCCAGGGCGCCTAATCCCCCAGAGTCATGTCCCATGCTGGGGAGAAGGCAATGTGTTTATCTTCTGTGTTTTGGCTAGAGAGAGGCCATATTTGAGCAGAAGGGAGGCTCTTGGGATGTAACTCTTAGGCACTCTGAATACTCTGCTAAGTTTCAATTACAAAAGTAAAAGTTCCTAAGTACAGTCATCACAAACAAGGGTGTGCTATGGTGCATGCTCCTTTACTAGTCACTGCCCCTGTACTCAGGGGATTCTTGCTCTCCCATTGGAGAATATAGCAGATCTCTCCAGGGTGGGAATTTGCTATTCTTTTGGTTATTTTGTGGATCTACACCCACTGTGACAATGCTCCATGAACATTTGAACTTTCATATGCCTCCGAGGTATGCTCTAGGTGAACGTCCTCCCTTGCAGTCCCACCTCTGATACCCCTCACCAATGTTCCTCCCCTGCCAAAGTTGTAACCCTTTTGTGATAGGAAACTTCTTCAAACTTGAAGCCAACAAAGTATCCAAATAAAAGTAATAGGAAAATGATATAAAAAGGATGGTTTTAAAAATAATGAATAAAATATGAAAAATTTTTAAGTTTGAAATAATATAAAAATGAAAAATATAAATTTAAAAATTTGAATATTGTATTTCATCACTAAGATTTGTTGTCTTGTATGTACAGTGACATTTCCTTCCATTTCCCCTTGTCTTATTTTTTTTCATTTTGTCTTCAGAGAACCGTTAGGTTACAGGAAAGTCAGTTATAGAATATAAGGGATTCCCATATTCCCTATGCACTCTGCCTTTTCCCCTTTCCCCTATTATTAATAATAACATTTTACATGTGCTTGGTACGTTTGTTACAATGGATGTACAAATACTGAAACATTGCTGCCAACCATGGTCAGTGCTTTACATTGTGATTTACATTTTGGCACATACACTTTTATAGATTTTGATCAAGTTTGATGTGGTCTGTACCATCCTTGCAGGACTATGTAGAACAATTACATCATCCCAAAAATGTCCCATGTTCCATGGTGTTCCATCTGTTCTATTCCTCTTACCCTCTCCCCTAAGGACCCATGATAACCACTAAGATTAACTCATTGAAGAACCAGATTCATAGTTACTTGCAACGACATTGAGGTTTTAACATACTGGCCTGTCCTCCTCTATTAGGCACTGCCCAAGCTCTCAAGAAACTCTTGCCTCTCTGTTTGAGAGCATAGCAGGACTCCCCAGGTTGGGAGTACAACACCTTCCTGCTCATTATGTGAGTCTCCCCCCACTGGCACAACACCCTGACAAGGTGAACCCTACACAGTTCCTAGAAGCCTGCCCAGGTATGCACAGTCCTGCATGCCACCCACATCCAACACCTTAAATTTGTAACCCTCCCCTGCCATATTTGTCAGAAGAACATTCCCAGGTTTGTAATTTCAAAAACACTCATAAATTCCCAGCAAGGATCACCTGCTTCCTCCCTCAACCCTTGCCCCAGTTCCATGGACAGTCTAACCCACCCTTCCCACCTACCCTCCAAATAGACCGGTATCACCCAGCCCAATAGTATCACTGCAGTACTGTCATGCCCGTCCACTGCACAGCTATATCCTCCCACCTTATCATAGATTTTACCCATAAGGGCATTGACTCACAACCTTCTCTCTGTATCCTGTAAACCTGCCTTCCAGACTGTAGCTCTGTGAACTTGCTCTATTCCTTAATTCATATCAGTGAGGTCTAGTAATATTTGTCTTTCATCCATGTTATCTCATGTGTTAAGGCAGCATTTATTCTTACAGCTGAGTAATATTCCTGTAATCATGTACCACAATTTGTTTATCCACTCATCTGTTGATGAACATTTTTGTTGTTTCCAACCTTAGGCAATATTGAATAATGCCACTATGAATATTGGTGTGTATATATCTGTTCATGTCCCTGCTTTTAATTCTTCTGGATCTATACCCTGCATTGGAATTCCTTGATCCTATGGCAGTACTATAGTTAGCTTCCTGAGGACCCATCAAACTGTCATCCACAATGGATGTAGCAGTATACATTCCCACCACCAGAGGATAAGGCTTCCCTTTACTCCACATGTTTTCCAACACTGGTAGTCCTCTGTTTTATTAATAGCTGACAGTCTAATGGGTGTAAGATGGTATCTCATTGTAGTTTTGATTTGCATTCCCCTAATAGCTAGTGATGTTGAGCATCTTTTCATGTGCGTTTAGCCATTTGTAATTCTTCTTTGGAGAAGTGTCTAACAAAATCACATTCCCATTTTTAAAATGGGTTGTTTATCTTTTTATTTCGGAGCTGTAGGACTTCTTCCTGTGCTGGATATTAGGCCCCTATCAGATATATGGCTACCAAATATTTTCTCCCATTGCATAGGCTGCCTTCTCACTTTCTTGACGTACTCTTTTTAGGTGCAAAAGTTTTCAATTATGAGGATGTTCAACGTGTCTGTTTTTTCTTTCATTGCTTGTGCTTTGGGTGTAAAGTTCATGAAGCCATTTCCTAATAAAAGATGTTGTACATGCTTCCCTATCTTATTTTTTAGGAACTTTATGGTCTTGGCTCTTATCTTCAGATGTCTGATATATTTTGAGGTAACTTTTGTATAAGGTGTGAGGTGGTATTCCTGTCTCACTCTTTTGGATATGAATATCCAGTCATCCAAGCACCATTTGTTGAAGAGACCATTCTCTCCCAGTTGAGTGGTCTTCGTGGCCTTGTCAAATGTCAAGTGATTGTATATGTGAGGACCTGTATCAGAACTCTCAATTCAATTCCATTGTTCAGTGTACCTATCCTTGTGCCAATACCATTCAGTTTGCCCTCTCTAGACTTGTAAGTGTGTTTTAAGGTAAGGTGTGAGATTCCTCTAGTTTCATTTTTGTATTTCAATATATCTTTGACTATTCTGGGCTTCTTGCCCTTCTAAATAAATTTCATAGTTAGCTTTTCCAATTCAGTAAAAGACGCTGTGGTGATTAAAGCAGTTGCATTAACTCTGTAAATAAGTTTGGATAGGATAGACATCTTAATGATGTTTAATCTTCCTATCCATGAACAAGGAATATTCTTCCATTTATTTAAGTCATCGTTGATTTCCTTTAACAGGGCTTGTGTAGTTTTCTGAGTCCAAATCATTTACATCTATTGTTTAATATATTCCTAGGTATTTGATTCTTTTAGTTGCTGTTATAAATGGGATTTTTTTTCTTGATTTCCTCCTCAGATTGCTTATTATAGGTGTACAGAAATGCTACTCATTTTTTCACCTGCTACTTGACTAAACTCATCTATAAGCTCTAGGCCTTTCTACGTGTAGGATCTTGTCTGCAGTGTGAAATTTTGACTTCTTTCTTTTCAACTTGTGTGCTTTTTATATCTCTTTCTTCCCTAAGTGCTCAAGCAAGTACTTGTAACACAATGTTAAATAAGAGCAGTGAAAGCGGGCATCCTTGCCTACTTCCTTATCTTAGAAGGTAGGCATTTAGGATTTCACCATTGAATATGATGTTAGCTGTGGGTTTTCATGTATATCCTTTATCATGTTACAAAGTTTACTTCTATTCATTTATGCAGTGTTATTTTATCAGGAAAAGGTGCTGTATTTTGTCAGATGCTTTTTCTGCATATATAGAGACATTTATGTATTTTTTTTCCTTCAGTCTCTTTATGTGGTATATAACATTGTTTGATTGTCTTATTTTCAACCATTCTTGCATGCCAGGGATGAAACCCACTTTGTCAAGACCTATAATTCATTTGATGTATTGTTGAATATGATAGGAAAGTATTTTGTTCTGGACTTTAGTATCCAGCTCCTTATGGAGACTGATCTACAGTTTCCCTTTCTTGTGTTGTCTTCGACTTTGGTATTAGGGTCATGCTTGCATCAGAGAATGAGTTTGGCAATGATCCCTGCTCCTCTATTTTTTTGGAAGTGTTTAAGCAGGTTTGGAGTTAGTTCTTCCTGGAAATTTGGCAGAAATCACTTCTGAAGCTGTCTGGTCTTGTGCTCTTCTCCTTTGGGAGGTTTTTGATGACTAATTCAAACTCGTGGATTTAATTCATTAACATTCAATGTTATTACTGTCCAGGAATTACTATTTTCTGTAGGTTTATGTGTGCCGTATGTTGTTTTTATTTTTTTGTCTTTTCAGCTATTCTTATATTCTTCTCCAACAGTCTCTCTTTTCTTTTCTTTTCTTTTTTTTTTTTTTCTTTTGACTTGCAGAACTCCCTTTTGTACTCCTTAAAGGGCAGGTTTTGTATTAACATTCTCTCTTAATTTCTGTTTATCTGTGAATATTTTTAACTCTTCCCTCATTTTTGAATTCCAGCTTTGCTGGATAGAGAACTCTTGGCTGGAAGATCTTTCTTTTAGCATTTTAACTATTTTATACCACCGCCTTCTTGTCTCCATAGTTTCAGATGAGAAATCAGCATTTAATCTTATTGAGCTTCCTTTGTGTGTTATGGTTCTCTTTTCTCTTGCTGCTTTCAGTATTCTCTTTGTCTTGAACATTGGATGATTGGACAAGTTATGTCTTGGTGTAGGTCTGTCTAGATTTATACCGTTTGGGCTGCGCTGACATGTATGCCCATCTCCCCCAAAAGGGTTGGGAAGTTTTCAGCCATGATTTCCTACAACACATTTTCTGTCCCCTTTCCCTTCTCTTCTTCCTCTGGGATGCCTACAGTGCATATGTGTGCATATTTATATTGTCATTCAAATCCCTGAATCCCTGCTGGATTTTTTTTTTCTTTCTTTTTAATCTATCAGTTCAGTTATCTGTTTGACTTCAGATATTCTGTCTTCCACATCACTAATTCTTTCCTCTGCCTGATTAAATCTGCTGTTATGTGCTTCCATTGTATTTTTAATTTCTTGGATTGTGCTATTCATCGTCATATCTTTTATCTTTGTATGCATGTTTACAGTTTCTTTGGAACGTTCTCCCAGTGTTTTCTTAATACCCTTAATCTCTTCCTTAAGTTGACACATAATATTTGTTTGGACATCTCTGCTTAGTTGTCCTGTTTTCTGCACATCCCTCTGATTTTTAGTTTGTTCATTGACCTGGGGCACGTCTTCCTGTTTCATAGTATGGTTTGTAAATTTTTGTTCATGTCTAGGCATCTTTTTATCTTGGTGGGTTTATTCAGTTATTTTGCTTATTACTTATTTAGCTCTAGTGCAGAGTTTTATCTTGTTGTTGTTGATGTGTGTGTGGTAAGGCCTCACTTTGATATCTCATTCCTCCAATTCTGTTTCCTTGCTGTTTGCCTATGTTCCCTTGGGGGGAAAATTAGGACCAGAGAGAAACAAAGAGATCAGAAGAGGAACAGAATAATAGTTAATATTAATAGTAAGAGAAGAGAAAACATACAAGACCTAGAAAAATGAATAATTAATACGAGTAAGATGTATAGCAGAAGAGGAATAAAAATGTGGAATAGAAGCAATGAAATGAGAAACAGAATAGAGAAAAGCACATAGAATAAATTAAAAGGCTGGAATGATGAGAAGAGAGGAAAAGGGGAAAAAAGAGAGAATAGCTAAGAAAAATAAAACAGAAAAAAGGGGATTGAGAGAAATTTTTTTTAAAAAAGTTAAAACTAAGACCAAACAAAAAGAGGTGGAATGCTGGAAAAACAGAACACTGAAAAATGAAGTCGAGAAAAAAAAGTGTAAGCAGAAAAAAATCAGTAAACAAATGAAAGAAAGAAAGAAAACAAAGCAGGAAACCAAAGGAAGGAAAAACACAAGATACAAGACAGCAGCACCTAATTTTAAAAGGGGAGAAAGAGAAAACAAAAACATAAATACAGGAAAGAAACCTTCTTTCTTAGGCCCCCTAAGGATCTGCTCCATCTGCCAGTGTTCATCAAGTAATGACCCTGCAGCCTTTTCTCTGCGGGTTTTGAGCCAGGTTTTAGTGAGCAAAATAAGGGATATAAAAACAGAACCTTTAAAAACAATAAGAGATCCTAGAAAAACTAGTACAAAGAGAACATCTCTATGTTCCCTGTCATAAAGTTTCAGTTGGATGCCTGATACCCAGTGGATCACTACCCTACGGAGAGCTGGGATAGAACCTCATATATACAAGATACGAACTCCTCCACTGAGCTAAATTGCCTCCTTAGGTTAATTAGCCTTTCAGAAGGCTTTCCACCTCCTTCCCCTCAGGCAGGTTAGATTCCTTTCAGTTTACAAGGTGTCTGTCTTTCCCTGCCTCCTCTGTAGTCTAATTTCTCTCTTTTCCTAGGTGGTTGGGTGTGACAGCCTACCTGAGGAGATCTCCCTTGCCCTCTCCCCATTGCATTGGAGTCCCTTCCAAGATGAAGAGGGGCTCAGCCAGCCAAACTCACTGCAAAGAAACCACCCTCCACCCTCCCAGAACCCTCTTCCTCCCAGGGAATCTGCACTCACACTTTCTCAGAGTAGTGAGCTAGCAGCTCCACCTAGGCTATTTGCTCTGAGGGTGGGTTATATGTGCCACTTGTGTCCACAGTGGGGAGCAGTTCATGGTTTTCCTTCAGCTTCTTTATTTTTCCAGTGCCCTTCTATATGTTGCAAAGCACCTTCCTATTCTATGTACATTCAAAGCAGCTGGCAGGGAGGAAGACATCTCCTGTTTTGTTTTGTTTTGTTTTGTTTTGTTTTCTTCAATAGCAGTCAATCTAGTAAATTTAGGATGATCTCTCAATGTATTATACTTTAGAATAGGTAGTGATGTTAAGTGTCTTTTCATGTAATTTTCAATATTTGTTTTCCTCTTTGGAAAAATGTCCATTCAATCCTATTGCCCATTTTGTAAATGGATTGTCTTTTTATTTTTGAAGTGTACAATTTCTTTGTATATGCTGGGTATTAGTCTCTTATAAAATTAGTCTGCAAATATTTTCTTCCATTGTGTAGGCTTCCTTTTTATGTTCTTAACAAATGCCTTTGAAGCAGAAAAGCTTTTAATTTTCGTGAGGGTCTCATTTATCTATTCTTTTTTCATTGCTTGTGTTTTGGGTGTAAAATTTATGAAGCCATTTCCTACTACAAGAGCTTATAAATGGTTCCCTACATATATTCCAGGGGTTTCCTGGTCTTGCTGGTTCCCTATATATTTTCTGGGAGTTTAATGGTCTTGCCTCTTATATTTATATCTTAAATACAGCTTCAGTTAATTTATAATGAGGTGTGGGATGATGATCCTCTTTCATTCTTTTGGATATGAGTATCCCTTTCTACCAGCACCATTTGTTAAAGAGACTATTCTGTCCCATTCGAGAGGGATTGGTGTCCTTGTCAGTATCAGTAAGCAGAATATGCACGGGTCTTCCTCTGAACTCTCAGAGGTCCTTATGTCTATCCTTGTGCCAACACCATGCAGTTTTGACCACTGTAGCTTTGTAGTATGTTTTAAAGTCAGGCAGCACGATTCCACATTTTGTTTTTCTTTTTTTTTTTTTTTTTTTTTTGGTATGTTTTTAGCTATTCCTGGCCAATTACCCTTTGAAATAAATTTGGTATTTGTCTCTTCCAGTTCTGTTAAAATGCTATTGTGCTTTTATATGGGTTTTGTTGCATCTGTAGAACTATTTGGGCAGAATTGACCTATTAATATTTAGTCTCAAAATCCATAAGCATGGTTTATTCTTCCATTTACTTAGATCTTTCTTTGATGCCTTTTAGCAGTGTTCTGTAGTTTTCTCTATACAAATTCTTCATATCTGTAGTTTTTTGCAAGATATTTTATTCTTTTAGTTGTTACTGTAAATGGAAATTTTTTCTTTATTTTCTCCTCAGACTTCTCATATTTGGTATGCAGAATCCTACTGATTTTTGCACGATGCTCTCATATCTCACCACTATACTGAACTTCTTTATCAGCTCTCCCAGCTTTGTTGTTGATTTTTTAGGCTCCTATAGGATTGTGTTATCAACAAATAGTGAAATTTTAACTTTGTTTTTCCAATTTGGATGGATTTTTTTTGTTTTTTTGTTTTTAATTTTCTTACTTTAGTCCTCAAGGAAGAACATCTAATACAATTGTAAATAAGAATTGTGACAGTGCACATCCTTGTCTTGTTCCAGATCTCAAAAGGAAAGCCTTTCACCATTAATTATGAAGTTAGCTGTGGGTTGTTTTTAATGCATGCTCTTTGTTATGTGAGGACATACCCTTCTAATTCTATCTTATGAGGGTTTTGTATCAAGAGAGGATGCTGTGCTCATCTCATCATAGCATGTTATATTATTGGGTGGAGACATATAAAAAGAGCAGGAAGTGTTGTACCCCCATCTTGGGGAGGCCTGACGTGCTCAAACAGATGGGTGTCTCTTGAGAGCATTGATGGCTCACAGCAGGGGAGAACAGACTAGTGCGTCCAACCCTCAGCATTGTTGCAAGTATCAATGGATCTGGTCCTTCAAGCAGTGAAGTTTAGTTGTCACTGTGGTCCCCAAGGGGAGGGGGAGTGAAGAATAGAAGAGATGGAAGCGGGGGTAACTATGGGGCAATGGAAGTGTCCAACATGATCATGCAGTGATGGGTAGAGGCCATGTTAAATTTCACGAAAATTTATGTAAGTGTATAATCTAAAATGTAAACTATAATATTACTAAGAATTTAGAAAATTGTACAGTCTAAAATATAAACCGTAATGTAAACCCAAATGGAACTATGGTTAGTAGCTTTGTTTCAATATCTGTCCATCAGCTGTAGCAAATGTAACATTCACATGTAAGAAGATCGTTGCTGGGGAAGGGGGAAAAGGCTTCATGATGGGTATATGGGAGTACTCTGTATTGTTTCTGTGACTTCACTGTAATTTAGAACTTTTTTGAAGACAAAATTAAAAATTAAAAAAGGATGTAAACACTGAGGAAGAAATGGAAGAGATTGCCTTGCCACTGTACATACAGGCCAAAACCTGTTACAGTGATGAAAGGCAAAACGTCAAAAACAAAGTTATATGGTATTTTTCATTTTTTAATACCACAGTTTATTTTTTACATATTTCAGTTTTTCTAAATTAGTATATATTCTATTTCTAATCATTAAGCCTATCATTACTATCTCATCTTCCTAATTGAATCTGGCAATAAAGTAGGCTTCATTTTTGAAGAATTTTTGGCTCACAGAGGGTTCAACTATGGCAGGGGAAGAACACTGGTGTGGGATGTCATTGATGGGGGACACATGGTTGGGAGGTGGTTCTCCAGAGCATGTATATAGGGCATATAAAAATGTTCAGATGTTCGTTGGGTATGGTTGTAGTAAATAGAGTTACAAATGACCACTGAGGGAGTGCTGTGTTCCTAGCCAAGGGAGCGCTGTCACATTCCCCCAACAATCAACAATCCCCCAAGTTCAAGAGCAAAAAACAGCAAAACTCTCCCCAGTGCAAGGGCAAAGGATGGTAAAAAAAGATGGTCCAATGATGGACCCTTGAACTGATGACTCTGCTTCTGAGCCTCTGAGCTTGTAATTTCAACTTGGCCTAGTGTGGCAGGGTGCCTAAGAGTTGCCTCCTCAGAGCCTCCGTGTTGCTCAAATATGACCACTGTTTAAGTCAAACTCAGCATGTAAATGTATCACCTTCCCCCTAGTATGGGACATGACTCCTGGGGATGAACCTCCCTGGTGCCAACGGATAATTACCAAGACCAAATGGTGATGCAACTAGAAAAAGACTTTGAATAAAAGGGGTAAATGGTAAAGGCAAATGGGTTTATATGGCTAAGAGGCTTCCAAAATGAGTTGGGGTCATCAGCGGGGTCATGCTTACACTCATCTCAGCAGGATCCCAGAGACAGTCAAAGTAGATTCAATGCCAGGTACTGGTGCTCCTGATGGCTACAGAGACACACAGGTTTTAGAGTCATGGCAGATGGCTCTAGAGTTCAGTACCTTGAGAGTGGTCCCTACTTTGGGATTTGTGCTCCCGAGTGTGATGCAGTTAGACTCAGATGTGACCTTGCTGTACATGACTATTCTGTCACCTTCACTGAACCTATTTTTGGCTCTGTCTTTGGTGTATCCTCAAGAGACTTGAATCTATAGACTGGCCATGTGCCAGCTGGGCCTTGAGCCTCAGCACAGCTGCAATTCCTACTCTCCAGGTGGTTGGACTTACCCAGGTCAGCTAACAGAGAGGTGAAGATGGTCAACCACCTAACCAAGTAACTGATAGTGTCCACAGTTCCAAGCAGGAGAATTGCATCATTCAGTCATGTGGGATATAAGCCCACTCTCAATTCAGAGGTGAAGTGGATATCAACATCTCAGGGACCACAGGATGGAGGAATACAATATGGATTAGAATGGACTTACTGGTGTTTTACTATAGAACTGTTGTGACACTAGCAATTGAAGAAATTATATTACTGATGTGGGGACAGTGGCCATGGGAGTTGCTGAGGACAGGAGAGAGAATAGCTGTGATATGCGGGCATTTTTGGAACTTGGAGCTGTCCTGAATGATATTGTAGGGACATATGCTGGACTTTTTATATCCTGCCATAACCCACTGAATGGACTGGGAGAGAGTATAAACTACATTGTAAACTATAATCCATGCTGTGTAGCAGTGGTCTGATATGTATTCACCAAAAGCAGTGAATGTGCCACAGACATGGAAAAGGTTGTTGATCTGGGTGGAGTGGGAGTGGACAGTGTGGTGTATATGGGAACCTCTTATATTTTTAATGTACCAATTTTGTGATCTATGTATCTTTAAAAAATGACAAATAAAGTGAAAAATTAAAAAGATGCTGGGTTGTACAGAAGGCCTTTTCAACATAGAGATGATCAAGTGGTATTTTCCCCTTCAACTTTTTCATATCGTGTATTCCATCAATTGATTTTCTTATGTTGAATCGCTATTTGCATTCCTCAGATAAAGCCCACTGGTTCATGGTGTGTTTTTGTTTTTGCTTTTTGTTTCCATTGGAAGTAGTCATTAGTACCTTTATTTTATTTCATTTTTTGGAACACATGTTTTCATCTTTTTTTCCTCATTAAAAAAAAAAATTAAAGATACGTCGACCACACAAAATGTTACTGGATTCAATTTGTAAGTATATTGTTGAGGATTTTCACGTCTAAGTTCATTAGAGAGATTAGTCTGTCATTTTCTTATCTTGTACTGTCTTTATACAGCTTTTGTTTTAGGGTTATTATGTTAGCTTCAATGAATGTGTTAATGTTCCCTCTTTTCTGTTTTTTGGAAAGAGTTTGTAATGTTCCCCCTTTTCAGTTTGTTTGCAAGAGTTTGTGCAGTATTGGTATTGACTCATTCCAGACTGATTGATAGAATTCCTCTGTGAAGTCATCTAGTCCTGGGCTTTTCTTGGTTGTGAGGGTTTCCTTCCCCCCCCCCCCCATATAATTAACACTATTAATTGAGCAGCTTTTGACAGCACAAAAGTTAAATCAAAAGTATGAGGGATTCCCGTATACCCCACATTTTCCTCTGTTAATAACATCTTACCTTATTGTGGTACACCTGTTACAATTAATGAAGAAATACTGACTCATTGCTACTAACCATGGTATGTCATTAGTATTGTGGTTTACACTTTTCCCCGTACAGTTTTATAGGATTTGAAAAAATGATTAACGTTCACTATCTGTTATTAAATATGATGCAGAACAATACCAATGTCCAAAAGTGCCTTATGTACCATTTATTCTTCTCTCCTGCTCGTCTCAGAAATTCTGCTGAGCATTCTCATGTCAATGTAACAAATTCTTCATTTACAACAACAATAATAGCTCTGCTTTGCTCCATGTTTGCATTCCCACTTTATGTTTGTTCTTTCTTCTATATTTAGGATTTGGGGAGGGTGTTGCCGTTGTTTCACATTGAGAGGGAGCTTAGAGCTTACGAGGAAGATGGAAGGAGCTGTTTTGCTTAGAGTTGTAGATTCCTTTTGTCTGGTTTTTTTTTTCAAATGGTGTTTGTCCGTTTTCAACATTTTGTTAGATGTCCTGGTTGAGTCCAATGAATTGGAGGGTAGGTATTGGCCAAAACTATGATGAGATTCAGGCATATGAACTCTACTGAAGATTAAAGTCCTCGGGACGTAATTTTAAAGGGTATAGTGCTTGTATTAGATGGCCAAAGGCATGCTGATGCAAAATACCAGAAATGGGTTGGATTTTATAAAGGGTATTTATTTGGGGTAGGAGCTTACAGATACCTTGCCATAAAGCGTAAGTTACTTCCCTCGCCAGAGTCTTTTTGGAGCAAGTTGCCTTCCGATGTCTGCGAGGGCTCAGGCTTGCTAGGTTCCTGTGTTCTTGGGGCTTGCATTTCTCTGGGTTCAAGATTCCTTCTGTCCTGGGGTTGACTTCTCTTTCCTCTGCGTGCTAACTTGCTGGAGCTCCAGCTTAAGTATTCAGTATCAAACTGTAACATCAAAACTCCAACCTCAGAAACACTCTGCTCTGTCCTCTGCCATGCCTTTTATCTGTGAATCCTCACCCCTTGGTGCCCTAATCATGTGACCCAATCAAAGCCCTAATCATAACTCAATCATCCCAGGTACAGGGCAGATTGCAAACATAATCCGATATCTATTTTTGGAATTCATATCCATATCATACTGCTACAGTGCTGATTAGAGCTTAAAATAAAAGGGTACAAAATCATGTGCAGGGAAATTATAAATAAGGCTAAATCTACTAAATTGGGAATAGACATTAGTATATATTCCAAGGTACGGCCCAACCCATTGCCAGGAGTTCTGATTTCATGGTGCTGTGTACCTTGTCTATAGTGTCCAGTTACCCTAGAGACCTCAGGAGCACCTCTTGTTTGGTTTTGTGTGCTGTGACACTTAGCGAGAGCTGTCTGAGATGTGCATAGACATCATCTCTGAAATACCTTCTCAACTCAGCTTGAAATCTTGCAGCCATAGAAACTCTTTTGTATTTCTTGTTTCCTCTTTGGTCTAGGTCTTTTTCAGATGCCCCAGTTGTCGGTGTTTGATAATAATCCCTCAATGCCAGTGAGGCTTATACTCTGGGTTCAGATCCTATGCCAGGGGGAAATGTAGTGAGTTTATTTAGGCCATGTTTGAGTAACAAGGAGATTTTCAAGAGGCAAGTCTTTGGTCTTAATTATAATTAGGCTAAGTTTTAATTATGCAGGAGTAAGGGTTGAAGTACAAACATTAAGACCAATGGCTCCAAAATCCTCAAGGTTGAAGAACGAGCAAACCTAAGGGGCAATGCAATCATGGGCAAAGTAAACTTATTACTACTGGAATAATGGAAGAACTTACAAAATGCCTTCAACATAGTGGTTACCAAAGGTTCTGAGAGGAAAGGAAGGGAAGAGTAGATGGAATATAGGGCATTTTCAGAGGACTGGAATTAAATGTAAACCACTGTGTGAACTATAGACCTTAGTAGCATTGTTTCAGTATTTATTCTCCAATTGTAACAATACCACATATTGTAAGATGTCATTAATAGGAAAAGATGAGGAGGATAGGAGTTTGGGTATATATGGGTATAAATTATACTTTCATTGTAACATTTTTTGTAACTTAAAACCTCTTTAAAATAAAGTATATTTAGAAGAAGATCAAGGATTGCTATATTAGTCTGTTTCGTTAACTATGGCTCAAAATATGGCTCATATTTTGTTATGGCTCATAACAAAATATTCCAGGTATTTTGTTCTTTTTATTTGAGAATGTAGCAGCCATTCCCCAGGAGGGAAGTTTAATAATTTCTTAGTTACTGTGTGGGCCTCTCTCTATCAAGTAAATATATCTATATAACAAGAGTACTTTGGAGGTTTTTGATTACCAATTATATCTCACTATGTGTGATGGGTCTGTTGAGTTCTGTTTCTTCTTTCGTCAATATATGTTGCTCGCATGTTTCCAGAAATTCTTCCATTTCATTAAAATCATTCAATTTGTTGGCATACAATTTATCAAAATATTTTTCACAATACTCTTTATTTCTGTATGGTCAGTTGTGAAGTCCTCTTTGATTTCTTATGTTAGTATTCATTTACATCGCTCTTTTTTCTGTTAGTCTACCTAAGGGTGTATCAGTTTTAAAAATCCTAAAAAGTCAATTTTTGTTTTATTAACTCTTTGTTAATTTTTTTCTTTTTCTCCTCTATTTCTTTTATTTCTGCTCTATTCTTTGTTACTTATTTCCTTCTCTTTGCCTTGGGATTAGATTGTTGTTCTTTTTCTGATTCTACCAGGTTTACAGTTAGGTCTTTGAATTTAGCTCCTCCCTTTTTATAAAATATAGGCATTGAAGGGTAATGAATTTCCCTCTCAGAATGGCCTTTGTTACATTCCAGTAGTTTTGCTATGTTCTGTTCTCAGTTTCATTCGGTTCAAGGTAGGTACTAATTTTTCTTGGAATTTACCCCTTTGACCCACTGATTGTTCAAGAGTATTCTGTTTCAACTTCCATGTATTTGTTCCTATTGGACCTCTTCCCCATAGTGATTTCCAGCTTCATTCTATTATGGTCAGGGAAAAATTTTTTTGTGTAATTTCAGTTTTTCCAAGTCTGTTCAGATTTCTGATCTGTCTTGGAGAATGAGTAATTAATACTAGAAAAGAATATTTACCCTCCCCTTTCTTGGATGCAATGTACTGTGTACATTCATGAGAACTAGTTCCTTCAAATTTTTATTCAAAATCTCTCTTTCCTTGTTGACCCTCTGCTGAAATGTTCTATTAGTGATACTGGTGTGTTGTCATTCCCCATGATGATTGTAGAGGCATCTATTTCTCTGTTTAGTTTTACCAGTATTTGCCTCCGGTGGGAGCGGTCTGACTAGGTGCATAAAAATTTATGATTGTTCTTTTTTCTTGGTAGATTACTTCTTTTATTTATAGTGTCTTTCTTTGTCCCTTACAACAGGTTTGCATTTAAAGTATATTTTGTTGAATTTCAGTATTGCTACCCCTGTGCGTTTTTGGTTATCGTGTTACGCAGATATCCAGATGAGGTCTGAAGGGACCAAACAAACAGACCTCTCTCTCTCAGCCCTCTAGTGCCCACAAGGCTTCTCCTCTCTACCTGCTTACACCCATCAAACAGTCACCGCAGAGACTGCCTCTATGCAGGTACAGGTAGAAGGCACCCCTCCAACTAGATTCCCTCCATCTAGATTCCTCTGCTTATTCTGTGCCTTCCACAGCTTCTGTGCCAGCTTGCCTCCAGACAGCCCTACAGCAGCTCACCTCTCCTCCAGAATCTTAGCTGACTGAGTAGACTGTCCCCTGCCACATAGCCGGCTGCACATCAGTCTACCTGCCTGATGACCCTACAGTGGCTCCCGTTTTCCCCAGAGCCAGTTGTTTGTTGATCTTCCTGCTGGATCCTGTGCAGCTTTCCTTTCTGCCGGTGCCTGGCTGGGTACCCCCCACTCCATTTTTCTCTCCCGTTGCACCCACGACATCCCCGTTTCCTTTATGCTCAGCAAACCGGACTAATTTGCCATCGTTTTTGGAGGAACAATGCAGCCAGCTTTTCCCTACTTCATAATCTTGCTTCGTCTCTACCAATCATTTTGAGAAAAAATAATACCAATCCTGCTCAAACTCTCCCAAAGAATTGAATGAATATAGATACAAAAAATCACAACAAAATATTTGTATAGCAACTCTAACAGCATAATACAAGAATTGCACACCATAATAAAGTGGGCTTTTTTGAGTTTTCAATATTTTATTCGTTTTATTTTGTGATATTGATTACAGAATTTGAAAGGAGTGATCTAATTCCACATAAATGGAAGACTCTAAAACGCACCCATAAGCTGCTGAAATTAAATTGAGTCATGCAAATATAACAAAAGTCCAGTTTAGTTTCAGAGTGTGTCACCATGTTATGGTTACAGAGATTCTTGCAGCAGGAGCTCCTGGAATCTATTTCCTACTCTGGTGCACAAAACCACACACCAAGAGGGAATTAATAGCTGAATTATTGGCTTTGTCACATCCATCCATTCCACCCCAAAATGGCACAAAACGCCTACTAAGCCCTACAGACTACTTTTACTGTAAAAGAGGTGACTAGGGTGGAAACAGGTCATGAAGATCTATCTAAAAGTGCCCCTTTGAGATAAATTTTTATATGCTATCAAGCATTGAACCTTGGCACACCTGGGATTAGGAAACCTAGTTTCAATTCTCAAGAAATCACAATTTCATTTATTTACTCAAAAGGAATTTCCTAAATGCTTACATATTATCGGCCTCCACTTGCACCCATTTCTAGATAAAAATTAAACCTAAATCTTTGGAGGGACACCAAGTTCCTCCCAAACTTCCCCTAAAGGACCTATTTTTTTTTTCTTTTTTGGAATTGGATTTCCTCTGTACCTCTGAAAGGTTATAGTTTTAAAGCTGAATCATCTTTAACCTGGAGTTCTAACATGATATTTAGCAGTTCTTGGATCCCAGATATACAACATCAAAGGTACAGTAAATTTTGAAGGTAGCTATGCTAAAAAATGGTTTAAAGCTAAATGATTGCACAGTACTAATCTGTGCTTTAAATTACAGTCCTAGATCAAACTTGTGACCACCAGCATTGACATTCTTGCCATCTGGCAGAGCTGACAGTGTCCGTTTGATACCTAACCATAGGTCTGAGTGAATCCTAAACCTATCACGCTGGCCTTGTTCCCTTTGGCCAGGAAGCATGCATCAGGGTCAGTCCAATATGCGGCTGCTATCCCAAAATGAATATGTCTGTTTCCTGCTGTCTGGGTGAGATTCATGTCTCCAGCTTCCTGTTTATCTGCAGGTAATTGGAGTTGCCAAACTCTGTCCCCTCACTCACATTAGTGTGAAGCTGGAATTTTTTATCAGTCTTGTGACCAACAGCAAAATTGCTGTGTTTCACTTGGGACTTAGTGGTCTCAATTCATCTGATAACTGGCTAGCCAGGCCTGATAATCCAGAATCAGAACACCCTAAAATAGAGGCCTGGGAATGTCAAAATCCATGTCACTGCCTGGGTTGATGTGCTTCTGCTTATGCCCTGTTTTGATTTTAGCTCGCCACCCCTCAGTGTTAAATAATGAAAAGGGTGAATTAGAGGTCTACTTCAGTCCATGTGTGAGCTGATCTTCCACAGTAAACTTGGTGCCCAGTGTATTGTCAGTATTCCATTTCTCTGTAAATGTCAGACCATATTCAGCCCATCTCTATCTGGGTTTATAGATTGCCTGTAACTTTGGTAGTCTCCGTGTTGGCTGAGCCTGACCTTATGAATTCCAGTCCATTCTCAGATTTCGTTTTCAAGTCCAGTTTTATTAAGCCCTTGGTAAAGACATCCCTGGTGGATTTCCAAAGATCAAAATATATAGGAGGCACATCCATGTTCTGTCAGGGGTGGTGGCTCAGCAGTGGCAGCAGCCCTCATTCAAGTGGATTTTACTCCTGTTGTAGAAGGGCGGTTGAACTCAAGGAAAACAATTAACGTAACACACCCATTAACAAATCAGTGGGAAAAAATAATGTGATCATCTCAATTCATACAGAAAAGGGAATGGACAAAATCCAGCATCCTCTCCTGATAAAAATACTTTGAAAGACAGGAATAGAAGGAAACTTACCCAGCATGCTAAATGGCATATATGAAAAACCCACAGCCAACATCTGAGGGACTGGTGAAAGCTTTTTGTCAAAGATTGGAAACAAGACAAGCATCCCACTGTCACCACTGTTATTTCACACTGTGCCAGAATTCATAGCTAGAGCAAAAAAAGCCCACGCTTAGCATCCTTCCTACTGGTGGAGAGACTGAAAGCTTTCCCTTTAATATCAGAAACAAGTCAAGGATTCACACTACAACTGTTACAGTTCAATGTTGTGCTGGAAGTTCATGCCAGAGAAGTTATGTAAGAAAAAAATCAAAAGACATCCAAATTGGAAAAGATGTAAAAGTTTCTCTGTTTACAGACAGCATGGTCCCACATTCAGAAAATTCTGAGAAATTTACAAGAAATCTCCTAGAGCTGATAAGTAACTAGCAAGTAACAGGGAATAAGATCAACACCCAAAATTAGAAGTGTTTATATAAAAAAGCAATGAGCAGTCAGAATGAGAAATTTAAAGAAAATTCCATTCACAATAGGAAATAAAAGAACCAGATATCTAGAAATAAATCTCACCTAGGATGTATAGGACCTATACACCAAAACTACCAAACATTCCTAAAGGAAAACAAAGACTATCTAAATAAAGAGAAAGATATTCCATGTTCATGGATTGGGAGACTAAATATCATTATGATGTCAGTGCTGCCTGAAGTGATTTACATATTTCAGCACAACACAGTCTAACCAAAATTGCAGCAGCCTTTGCAGAAATTGAAAAGCCAATCATCAAATTTATATGGAATTGGGGAGTACATATAGCTCAAGTGGTTGAATGCCTGTTTCTCATTATGAAGGTCCCAGGTTCAATCCTTGTACCTACTAAACACAAAAGAGACAAACACGGAAAAAAAAAAAAAACCTCTCATTGGAAAGCAATTATCTCACTGGTTAAGCACCTGCTTTTCATGAATGAGGTTCTGGGTTCAATCCCAGGTACCTCCTAAAAAATTTATATACACACACACATATCTGTATCTATATCATCTATATCTATATCTATATCTATCTATATCTATCTGGATAAGGGTCCCTGAATAACTAAGCCACAAAGAAAAAGAGGCATTATGTTGAAAGACTCACACTTCCAATACTAAAACTTACTTGAAAGCCACGGTTATCAAAACGACATAGTACAGAGACAAGGACAGGACAGGCATAGAGATAAATGGAATTGAATTTAGAACTCAGAAATCAACTCTCACGTTTATGGCCGATTGATTTTTGAAAAGAAGGCAAAGACCACTCCACTGGGAAGTAGTAATCCCTGTGTGCTCTGAATATTAGATCTGCAGTTGCAAAAAGATGGAGGACCACTATCTCACAACTTATGCAAAAATCACTCTAAAGTGGATCACTATGGAATGTGTAAGTGTTCACTTTGTCATAGTAGAGCTCCACACAGTAAAGTATTAAACTGCTCCCTTCCCTCTCAAAGAAAAGAATCAATAACCTAAATTCAAGATCCAAACCTATTACACTCATAGAAGAAAAGAAGGAAGCATTTTCAGTAACTTGTGTTAGGCAATAGTTTCTTAGACCTTACCTCCAAAGTACAAGTAACTAGAGAGATAATAGGTAAATGGGACCTCGTCAGAAAATTTAAAACTTTTGTGCCTCACAGACTTTATCATGAAAGTAAAGTAAAACAAAAACCCACAGAATGGAAGAAAGTATTTGGAAACTGCATATGCAATAAAAGTTTTATATTCAGATTATATGAAGATAACCTTCAATTTAACAACCAAAGGACAAACAACCCAATTTAAAATGGGCAAATGACTTGTATAGACATTTTCCCAAAAAAGATATACGAAGGCCAGAAGGTACAAATAAGCATTCTCAACATCCAGCCATCAGAGAAATGCAAATCCAAACTACAATAGCACCCATTAGAATTGCTGCTGTTTAAAAAAGGAAATTTTCCAACAGTTGAAGATGATTTAGAAAAATAGAAACTCCCAGTTATTGCTTAGTGGAAATGTGAAATGCTGTAACCACTGTCGACCTCTGTTTGGGATTTCCTCAGAGCTAAGTGTAGACTTATCTTATAACCTGACAGTCTCATATTTTAAATGGGATTAATAGTACTGGATTATATATTTGCATGTCATTAAAAGAGGAAATGTTAGATTGTACACATGGTATTAATATTTAAAAATTTTAAAAACTGATAGTACCATATTACATAACCAGTGAACCTTTTTACACTTTCAGCTAGAGAGTTAATAATACAATTATATAAATAATGTCACCATCAATTGAAATAAGTGTTCCATACCAACGCAAGGGGTGATAATATGTTTGAATCCTGTATTTTATGCATGACTGTTCTGTAAACCCACAATTTCTCTAATAAAGTAAAAAAAAAAGAAAAAAGAAAACAAAACAAAAAAGATACAGATTCAATTGGCCATGTTGGATTTAATAGCCAATACTGTTGTGAGGATGAAATAGTATTGCATTGTAGTATGGATTTCCATTTACCTCATAACTGGTGAGGTTGAGCATTTTTTCATGTGTTTTTGGTCTCGGTATGTGTTCCTCAGAAAAATGTTTTTTTCGAATATTTTTCCCATTTTTAAGTTGGGTTATTGTTTATTGTTGTGTTGTAGGGTTTTTGCATGTTGTGAATATACTAATTCCTCAAGTATCATTTTCTCATTTTAAAGGAAGTTATCTTTTTCCTTTTATGATAAAGACATTTGAGGAACAAAAATTTACAGTTTTGATTAGGTCCCACTTATCTATTTTTTCTTGAATTGCTTGTGCTTTGTGTGTAAAATCTCAGAAACCATGCGTACCACAGTATCCTAAAGATGCTTTCCCACCTTTCTTGTAGTAATTTTATAGTTCTGCTTTTAGATTTAGGTCTGTTGTCCATTTTTACTTGTTTTTGTATATACCGTGTGGTGGGGATCCACTTTCATTCTTTGAACATGTACATCGAGTTTTTCCCAGTACCATCTGTAGAAGAGACTATGCTTTCTGAATTAAGTGGAATAGTACACTTGTCTAAAAGCGATTGACCATAAATCTGAGTTATTGTCTCACTTTAAGATCTTTCTGTTCAATCCCATTGGTCAATATGTCTTTGTGCCAGTACCTCGCTGATTTGATCATCATAGGTTTGTAATAAATTGTAGGTTTGGGAAGTCTGAGTACTGCAACTTCATTCTTGTTTCCCCAGATAACTTTTGCTGTTTGGAGCCCATTATCCTGCCATATATATAAAATCATCCAGTTTACCTAAAGTGTACAATCTGTGGCATTTGGTTTAATCACACAATTGTTCATTCATTACTTCAATCAATATTAGAATATTTTCATTACTCCAAAAAAGAAAACACAAGAAAAAGCAAACCGCTAGCATACCCATGCGTTAGCAGTACTAATTACAAATCCTGTCCGACCATAGAAATTTAATGATTGGGTTTCCTGTTTTTGCAATTTTGATTGGGGATTGCATTGAATCTGTAAATTTCTTTTGATGAGATCGACATGTTAATATTTGTTCTTCCAGGCCACGAACGTGGAATGTCTTTTATTTAATCATCTTTGCTTTCTCTTAGCATATCTTGTAGTTTTCTCTACGACTCTACACATCCTTGATTAGATTTATTCCTACACATTTCATTCTTTTAATTGCTATTGCAGTTAGAATTGTTTTTCCTGGCTTCATTAAATGCTCATTACTACTGGGCATAAGGGAATAAGAGTGTGATATGGGGACATTTGGGGGGCTTGGAGTTGTCCTGAATGATATTGCAGGGACAGATGCAGGACATTATATATCCTGCCATAACCCACTGAATGGACTGAGGGAGAGTGTAAACTACAATGTAAACTATAATCCATGCAGTGTAGCAGTGCTCCAAAGTGTATTCACCAAATGCAATGAAAGTGCCACAATGATGAAAGACGTTGTTGATGTGGGAGGAGAGGGATGTGGGGAGTGGGGTGTTTGGGAACCTCATATTATTTAACGTAACGTTTTGTTCTGTTAAAGTGATATATTACATTTGTTGATTTTCTTATTTTACGTTGATATATCCGGGCATACCTGAGATAAATCCTTGTTCATCTCGATGTAAAATTCATTTGCTGTGCTGTTGGATTTGTTTGCTAACATTTTTTTTTAGCATCTTTGCATCTATATATTAAGGGGTATTTGTCTTTTTCATGGGGTATCTTTATCTGGCTTTTAAGGGACGATTTTCTCTCTGATTTTTTTAACAAAAACTTTGAAAAAGGTTAAGTTTTAATTCTTCTCGGAATGTTGGGTAAAAATCACCTGCGATGTCTTCTGGCTCTGGGTTTTTTGTTGTGTTTGTTGTTAGGAAGTTTTTGCTTAGTAATATAACCTCTTTACTAGTTATTGTTTTGTTGAGATATGCTGTTTTTCTTAAGTCTTTGAACTTTGTATGATTCTGGTAACTTTTCCGTCTTATCTAGGTTGTCCAATTTGTTGGCATACAGTTGTCCATATTATCCTCTTTTAGTCCTTTTGTTTCTGTCAGTTTGTTAGTCATGTCCCCATTTCCATTTCTGATTTCCGTCCTGTTTCTTTTCTTAAACTGTCTAGCTGAAACTTTGTCGATTTCATTGATATTTCCAAGAACTAACTCTTGTTTGTGACAGTCATCTCTAGTTTTTATTCTACGTCTTTTATTCCTGGTGTTATTTTATTTCTTTCCTTTCTCTTGCTTTGGATTTAGTTTGCTCTTCTTTTTTCTAGACCCTATAGTTTTCAGGTAAGAGCGGTAATTTGACCACCGCTCAGCTTTTACCTTTACTGGAGGTCTTTATTTCTTTATACTGCTTTGCTCCACTATCTAACATCCTTTTCCTCTTTTTGAAGAACTTCCTTTTAGCCTTATTGTAGGGCATTTCTAGTGGTGACATATTCTCTTATCTTTTATCTGGTAACGTCTCAATCTCACCTTCATTTTTGAAAGAAAGGCTTGATGGACATGAAATTCTTGGTTGACGCCTGTTTTCTTTCAGTGATTTAAGAATTTCATACCACGGCATTTTTGCCCTCATCCTTCATGCTTTCAGATGAGAAACTGTACGTGACTGTACTTACTGTACTTGACTAGTTGATTTGAATGCTTTCTTCAGAGTTTAGCATTCCTATCAAGCATGTAAGTCCAAGGCAAATGAGAGAAGTACCTGTCCTCTTTCTCTTTCAGTTGTATGTGGAGCCCAAGCTTGGGAGTTTGCTTCTTCTTGGCTTTTGCTTGCTAGAGAATTGCCTTAGGTGTTCTTTTGAGTGTCTTAATGTAGGTGGTCCTTTGTCCCAGGCCACAGAAAGAACTTAATGGTTCCTCACACTTTTCCAGCTATCTGCAAGTGACTTCTCTGATCTTAGGACAAATTTGGGGGGGCGGAGAAGGGGGGGAAACCCAAGACTCTCAAACTTACATCTGATTTCTTGACAGTGACATACATAATCCCCAGTACGTGCAGGAGCCACTCTTCTCCCTTAGGATCTAGAGCCAAGGTCCCACAATGGAAATACAATTTGCCCCACTTGGTGTTGTGGAGGGTGTAAGGAGGTTCCGACCAGGCACAAGGAGATTCTTCAATGACTTTTGAAGCTGTGTTTTCTTAATTTAGCACTTGTCCAGTTAATACAGGGCTTTAACTGGTTTCCATACTTTTAGAAAGATTAGTCTTTAAGAAAGAAATTCTTTAAGATTCCTCTTCTCTTCAGAGGCATTGTAACAATATCCACCCTCAGAACTAAGTCCCCAGTGATATGAAATAGCTAATGAAAGATAGAGATATAGAATCAGACCACACAAACCCTGAGTATGCAGGTCTATTTTTATGAGCTCCAGTTCCCACTCCTTCCATCCAGTAGTCAGGGGGAACAGAATAGCTACTGCATGGAGGGTGAAGTTCTCCAGTCTTTATTTCAGTTTACCAGCCTGTTCCTCCTGTTCCTTGATCCTATACCTTGTTTGCCTGGCCTCGGAGTTTAAATTGGTTGTTTCAGGCAGTTTCTTCAAGTTTAGTAGTTATTTTGGTAGAACCATAGATTCCTTTAACTTCCTACTCTTCCATCTTCCCACAGTCCTTAAATCGATTCCTCTAATGGTTTGGTATCTGTGATTTCATAGTATGTTTTGAAATTGTTAAACGTAGAATTCTGTACATTTTTTAGCTAATTTGGCTTTTAATGGCATCTTGCAATTCCATATGAATTTGAGGATTGACTTTTCTGTTTTGGTGAACATAGGTTGCTGGGATTGTGTTGAGGTGTCATTGCTTTGGGACAAAGGTCTTTACATCATTCTTTAATTTACTATATTTAAATACAGCTTAACTGCTAGTCCCAGGAATACTGAGAGCTAGTGCCATAACCAGGCCTATCCCTGGCCTTGACTCTCACCTTGCCCTTGGCCTCAATTTCTTGGGCAGAGACCCAGGTCTGAATTAGCCAGAGTGTCTTCATGCTTGTGTGAGTTGAATGGTGGTCACTAGGACAATTCTGACATCATAAATATCGCAAACCTGTTATTTACTTGTTTTTTCTGTTTCCAAAGAGCATTTCCTCTGGGTGAAATTGCAGACAGCAGTGCATCCTGTAGGGGACATGGGTGAGGGGGTTTTGTACCCTCCTAAGAACATACTGCAGTGGCTTGCTGATTCTGGGTCAAAGGCTTGATCATTGATCTGTAGAAGAGCCAGCAGTTAGACTTTCAGGAACATCATCACTAACTATCTTTGCACCAAGTTTCTTTTGAAAATGGAGTAGGCATTTCTAAAAATTGTTAATGATTTTGTTTGGCTTCTATAACTATGGAATTTTTTTCTGCCATTTCTTTTCCCTTTCTACAGTCCTTTAGTCCTTAAATTTTTTGAAATTATTTCCAATTTTGTCTTGAATTTGGCTGTGGGTTAAAGTAGATTTTCATTTTAGAATTTGGCCTGAAATAGTCATTTCTCTGATGTGTTGAGTTAGGCCTGGAAATAATAGAGTAATTGATAAATTGACCATGGGCTACTAGTCAAGTGCCTCGGTTTCCCTATTTATGTGAGAGTGGTGTCACTAGGCAACCCCTTATTGAAATAGTGTGCCTAGAACACTTAGAAGACATGATACACATGCCTCCAATTTTGACTGTTTTTAATGGAAACAACTTTGGAACAAACATTGGGTACACATGTTCATTCCCTATTGCATGTGTCTTCCTAGGCCTCTCCATGATGCAGTTGAGAGTGATCACTTGGGAATTGTCCGTCTGCTCCTCTCCTATGGTGCCGATCCTACTCTGGCTACGTACTCAGGTAGAACTATCATGAAAATGACCCACAGTGAACTTATGGAAATGTTTCTGAAAGGTAGGTCATTTCAAGAGACAGAAACAAAAACATTCAAGAAATATTATTTAAGTATTAGTTGGTACCTAAGGGAATTGGATTTGGCTCAACTGATAGAGCATCCACCTACCACATAGGAGGTCCAAGGTTCAAACCCAGGGCCTCCTGACCCATGTGATGTGCTGACCCGTGTGCAGTGCTGCCATGTGCAAGAAGGGCCGTGCCACGCCGGGGTGTCCCCCGCATAGGGGAGCCCCACACACAAGGAGCGCGCCTCTCACAGAGAGCCGCCCCAGGTGGAAGAAAATGCAGCCTGCCCAGGAGTGGCACCTCACACACGGAGAGCTGACACAGCAAGATGACGCAAAAAAAGAGACACAGATTCCTGGTGCCTCTGACAATACAAGTGGACACAGAAGAACACACAGCAAATGGACAAATGGACACAGAGAGCAGACAACTCGGGGTGGGGTGGAAGGGAAGAGAAATAAATAAAAAATAAATCTTTAAAAAAATATGTATTAGTTGGAACCTTGGTCATTTCTATTTGGGTTGTACTGGGCAGAAATTAAAAACACTTTGAGTTTTGAGAAAATCAGCCAAATATTTGGCCTTTTCTTTGGTTTAAGATAAAGTTTAGAGAAGCTAGTTACTTTGCTACTCATTGCACATTTGTTATGACATCTTTGTACTAAGGCTGTAAAAAGTTTTCTAAAATTATTATCTTTCCTAAAATTATGTATTTTAAACTTAGCGGTGATTTGTATCTGTTATTAAAATATTTATATTCTATTTTAAGTTTCATTATTGAACATTGATTTAAAAATTTTTTTTAATCTATAACAGAAACTTTTCTGTTTTTCCCACTTTTTACTCTTATTGCACTTAAAAATGATGCCTACCAATGCCATGGTCCTTTACCATAACTTTTCATTACCTCAACAGAAACTCTGTAGTCATTAAGCAATAACTTCATTTCCCCAGCTCTAAACTCTAATTAATTTTCTGTCTCTGTAAAATTATGTATTTTAAATTTTTCATGTAATTGGGGTCATACAATGTTTGTCCTTTTGTGTCTGCATGTTTTTAAAGAACATCCCTGTTCTACAACGTAACAGAGCTCTCATCTTTATTCTTTTCATGGCAAAATATGTGTGTGTGTGTGTGTGTGTGTATATATATATGGCACATTTTGTTTATCTGTTTAACTGTTAATGAGAACGTAGATTGTTTCTGTCTTTGGGCTCTTATGAATATGTATGCTGCCATGAACATGGGTGTAGAACTCCTCGTTTGGGTCTACTTTAAATGCTTTTGAGTATCTCTTGAAGAGTGAAATTTCTGCATTATATGATGTGACAGTTTGAGATTATTCACGAGTCCCCAAAAGAGAAAGATTATGTTTGTAAACTAGTCTATTCCTCTGAGTGTGATAGCCTTTTATTTCATTAAATTCAGCTGATGAATCTTTGATTAGGTTACCTGTTAAGATTAGGACTTTGATTTGATTACATCACAGTGCATGACTCAGGTTGCGTATCCACCCCCTTGCTTGGATTAATGTATGGAAATCACTCATGAAGACACATGGGAAGCGAGAACTCAGTCATTTGTGATCCAGCCATGTGACAAAGAAGAATTCTCAAAGAGCTGAAGTCTCAGGGAAAGATAAGACATTTTTGCCGGATAGCTTATTGTTGAGATTGGGAAGAAGAGCCAAAATTCTATAGGAAGCCCTATGCCCACTTGCAGCTGAAACCAGGAAGAAGCTGGACCTACCGAGCTTCAAGAGAAAGAGGCAGCTCAGGAAGGAGAGTCCAGGCACAGAGGGTGCCCGCCATCTTGCCTGAACACATGGCAACTGACTTTGGTGAGAAAGCAACTTTGAGTTGGACTCTTTATGGTCTGGTACCTGTTCACTTTTACCCCCAAATAAATGCCTTTTATAAAAACCAGCAGATTTCAGGTACTTTGTATCGATAGTATAATACATAGATAATGCTATGTTTTCACTTTTGAGGGACTGCAAAACTGTCTTCCGCAAAAATGGTAGTAGCTTACTTTTCTACCATTGATGCACAAGAATTCCAATCACTCCACATGCTTGTAATCTTCATTATCTATTACTTTATTAATAATTATCCTAGTAAGTGCAAAATGGTTTCTGGTGTTTCTGTAAATTCGCATTTTGGTTCATCGTTTTACATTTTTGAGTCTGGATGAAATGCAAGACCTCCACACATGAAGTAATTTGGTTAAGTTTGTGGTGTTCATTCCGTGAATCACCCATCCATTACAGCCCGAGCCATTCAAATAATTCTTAAAGCAGAAGCACAAAGTTTTCACGAGTATGGGGCACCTGCAGTTAAATGTATGGTCATATACTCACTGCTTAAGAATTTCACAAACAAATTCAGCCCATATTGTTTGTTACATTTCCTGGAAAAAAACACCTTAGTCTATCAAAGAAGGGACACAAATTTAAGACTGCTTTATTCGTGGATATCAAGGCCAAAAGAATTTTCATCTTGCCAATCTAGTTTTTGTTTTGATGGACTTTAGGGCATTAGGATGCCTGTCCCTAGGGAAAGAAAGGGAATGCATATGAAGGTTCTGTAAGAAATCTAACCAGTGTGTAGAAAACAATTAAGGTTGGCTCTATAAGAAGTGACTTGCAGAGGTGCCCGAAGATGTACTTACCAAATCCAATGGATGTGTCATGATGATGGGAACGAGTGTTGTTGGGGGGGCGGAGAGGGGGGGTGGGGGGGTGGGGTTGAATGGGACCTCACATATATATTTTTAATGTAATATTATTACAAAGTCAATAAAAAATAAAAAAATTAATAAAAAAAAAAAAAAAAAAAGAAGTGACTTGCCAATCCGTTCTGAATTTATTGAAAAACTGCCCAGTACGTCTGCCAGAATTTTTTTGGCTTTTCACATTTTTGGTTACAGCTTTTTACTATAATAGCTTATCTACAACTCAAAAATTCTGTTTCATCTACTGTCAAGTATGCACTTCAGTAGTATTAATCACATTCACTGGATTCTTCTACCATCACTAACATTCAGTACCTCAATTTTTTTGTTGCTTCAAACAGCAACTATGCAACCAATAAGCAATAACGCTCCCTGAACGCCTCTCCCAGGGGTAACCTGTAACTACTATCTCTGTGAAATTTGCTTCTTCTAGGCCTTTCATATCATGTCAAAGACTCTTTTTCTGTATGTGCTGAGTTTATTTCAATGTTGTAGGCATACCAAACCTCCTTTCCTTTTTATGCCTGAAGAACATTACATTATGTGTATACACTGCATTTTGTTTAACCATTCATCTGTGATTGGACACGTCAGTTGCTTCCACCTTTTTAACTGTTGGGCATAATACTACTCCATCTGGGTCCCTCCTTTATTTTTGGTTTCATTTTGTTTTGTTTTAGATCTAGGTGTTGTACTTCCAGGCCATGTAGTAATTTTATGTTCAGCTCTAAGAAACTGCCAAACTGATTTTCATAGTGGCTGCACAAGTATTAACCTAATCCCAACAACAATGTACAAAGTTCCAATTTCTCCCCATCCCTACCAACAGTTGTTATTTTATGTATGTTTTGATAGTAGCTGTCCTAATGCCTGTGTGTTGTACCTCACTGTGAATTGACTTGCATTTCCCTGATAACCAGTGATGTTGAGCCATTTGTTTATCTTCTTTGGAGAAACGTTCGTATTTAGTGTCTAAGTTATGACTACAAAATACAAAGTTATGAATATTCTGCTAGCATTTTGTTCTCAGAATGTTTTTTTTTTTCCCCTCTCCAGATTATTTAAATGACCTACAGGGTCCCTGTGATGATGTCTCAAGTAGTTCTTGGGAGTTCTATGGCAGCTCTGTCTGTGGTGAGCAATGTTCTTATCAGTTAAATGGGAAGTGAATGAGTTATAGAGGACTTCTTTCTGATATAGGGGAAGAAAAGCAGATTGTGGGAGCTATAAGCATAGCTTGGTTGGGAGATGATCTCTTTTTCTTAGAGCCCATTATTTGCTAATAGCTGAAATCTTGACACCAGCTTACTGATCTCTTTCTTTTTTTCATGTCCCTTAGAACCAGATAATAAAAGTGGATATAATATTTTGGCAAATCCCCCAGGACCAGAGAATGAAGACAAAGATGCAGCGTTCAGCGATGTGTTTGAATTTGAATTTTCAGATAGCCCTCTCCTACCATGTTATAACATTCAAGTTTCTGTCTTTCAGGGGTGAGCATGGATAACATGAGTTTGAAAAATAGCTGATACCTTGTGGTAGCAGGAGTTAAAAATCCCTGCCATGGGACTCTATATGGGAAAATATGTATTAATAACTTTTCCATTATCTAACCCTTGTTTAGAAATAAAGTTTTAAAAAATCCCTGATGAAAATCAATCAATGAAGTATATGTGTGTGTGTATATATATATGTGTGTGTATATATATACATATATATATATATATATATATTTAGAAAATGTGTCTGTAGACTTAATTATACCCAAGGACACTGGGAGGTTGTAGAATGGTATAAGCTGTTTTTGTCAGGACACCACCTGGGCAAGTCACATTTCAGTGTCCAAGAGGTATTGAAATGAGTCCGTAGAATTTCACAGAGGAGTTGACACTTAAATTCTTACTCTTTTTGAGAAGGGTTCTATAATCCACCCAACTTCTATCGTAGGGCCCTTCCCCTATATACTGAGGAAGAACTGGGCTAAGTTTATTTACTCTCTTCTCATGTAGGAATGGGTACCTGTGATCTTTCGTGTGTTATCAGATTTGGTTAAATCAGTCTTGTCCCTCACTCTAGTAACTAATCCCTTGGATATAAATGTCAAGAGACCAGTGCTCTGCAGTGTATTACAAAGATGATTACTCCTACTGTCCTTGGGATCTGAAGCTCCAGAGCATGGTGTATGTAAAGAATGTCACACCTTCCTTCTCGAATGTCAATCCCAGAGACATAGGAATGAAGGCCGATTTGTGTGAAATAAAAGGACAGATAGCCTTCTGTGTTTTAGTGCTTTATTAGTGAAAGAGCAGGCGACAAGAGAGAAAAGAGGATTGTGAACGTACTTCTGGTGTGCTCAGTTCTCCCAATGGTCTTAGTGGAATACTTGGAGAGTTGTGGCTTCAGCTGAGTGGAAACTGACCACTTTACATCAGCAATGAGAGCAGAGCGCTGGACCTTGTGAAGAATCTCGTTGAAAGACCCTCCTCTTACTTCCATCTGAATCAGTTGATTCTTTCTAGATGTTGTCTGAATAAAAGTAGATGCGTCCAGAGTTCGTCCCACTAGAAGCAGATACTTTCCCTTACCTTGAAATGAACCTATTGGGCAATCAGTGGACGTGGTAAGAAAATACAGGGGAGATTGATTTGGAAATAACTGGCCCTTTTTATGGCCCTTAACTGGTTTAGTCAGAGTGATAGTTAATATTTGGGAGCGCTTAATTTTCATGGAAACTTGAACCACTTTCTTTTCTGTTTCCCAGGCTGCGAAACTGGTTATTGCTTTCAGATGTGCTTAAGAAACTGAAAATGCCATCCTGTGTATTCCGCTGCAATTTCCCAAATGTGGAAATTGTTACAATTGTAGAGTCAGAGTTTTACAGGCAGGTTTCAGCAAGCCTTTTGTTCTCTTCCTCCAAAGACTTGGAACACTTTAATCCCGATAGCAAGCAACTATTAGATTTGGTTGAATTCACAAATGAGCTTCAAACTCGACTCGGCTCCTCTGTAGAGTGTCTTCATCCTAGTGACGTGGCCTTGGAAGACAGCTGGTGAGTGTACCAGTCTATGCTTGTAGTGTGTTATGATGTTCATCCTTGTTTATGTGTTGTAATACTATTTCTGGAGAGGAAAGAATATCACATATGAAAATTTCTCTGTATATAAGATTAACTCCCACTGAAAGTCTTAAACAATATATACTTTTAAAATTTCAATTAGTTTTAAGGAAATTGTTATGGTGTTTCTTTACTTTGAAATATGTACTACCTGCTTCCGGTTGTTTTTTACTGAGAACATTTTTTTTTTTTCCTTTTAAGAGAGATGAGGTAAAACACTCCTGTACATGAGTTTTGTTTTGTTCAAGGCTTTTGTGACTGTGTAACTTGTTTAGGTGATAGTATCAAATTAAGAAACTTGTTTAGGAGAACAAATTGATGTAATATTATGTTTTGGTTTACAGAGAGTATGCGCATGCCAGGTAAATTAATAAATCCACACAACTGTGAAATTTTACATCCTAATTTAAAGGATGTGAAATTAGTTTTCATCCATTAACTGGATTATGGCCTTAGTTAAAGTTCCTTTTGAACTATTTTCAAAGTATGAAAAACTAACAGTTGAGGATTTTTGATCATTTACATAAAACTTAATTTTTCTGAATTGTTTTGATATTTGAAATTTGTTTTAACTTTGTTAGTAAATTCTTTACCTGTGTTTTATATTTGACAAATTTTTTGGAAAAGACAATAAAACTGCTGAGTAAATGATAAAATTAACATATGTTGTGTTATATTTGTTTCTAAAACACTGATTTTTTTAAAATGTTGGTCATCAAATTCCTATAGGTAATTTTATAGCAATTTATTTGATCTAAAATTAAAGCAAAAGAGATTTCAGAGGATGTTTATTTAGAATATTATTTAGAGTCCTGTTGTAAAAATCTGTTCTTCTGCATGTGTACATACTATTACTTTAAAAATGTGATTTACACTTTTTGTCATTCACCATTTTAAAGTACATAATTCAGTGGCTTTTAGTATATTTACAGGGTTGTGCATCTCTTATCACTGATTAGTTCAAGAATATTTTAATCATTCACCCAAAAAGCCTTGTACCCATTAGCAGACTTTCTCCATTCTGTCCTCTCCCCAGTCCCTGAAAACCACTAATCTATTTTCTGTCTCTTCGGCTTTGCCTATTCTGGACATCTCATTTAGATAGAATTTAAAAATTTATGGCTTTTTGTGTCTGGCTTCTTTCACTTAAGGTTTTCACTCTTTGGGCATGTAACATTCCTTTCCATGATTGCATAATATTCGGTTTTATACCTTACCTCACCTTCTGCGTGTCCACACATCAGTTTTTAAATTTTAGCCCATACAAATAATAATGCTATGAATATTTTGTGTGGAAGTTTTTGCATGGATATATTTTCATTTCTTTTAGGTGTATTTCTAGAAATGGACTTGTTGCGCCATGTGGTAACTCTATGTATATTCCTCTTTTGAGGAATTGCCAGACTGTTTACCAGAGCCGCTATGCCACTTAATATTCCTTCAGCAGCATATGAGGGATCCAGTTTCTCCACATCCTCGGCAACATTTGTAATTGTCTATCTTCTCTTTGGTTTTATTGAGATATACTCATATACCATACAATTCTTCCAAAGTGAGCAGTCACTGGCTCTTAGTATAATCACAGAGTTGTGCCTTCATCACTACAGCCAATTTTAGAACATTTTCATTATTCCAAAATTCTTATCTAATTCTGTCTCAGTAAATTTATTTATATTTATATTTTTTATAAGTGGAATCAATTTGTAGTATTTTGTTTCTGGTTTCTTTTACTTAACATAGTGTTTTATTAAATTTATGGTAATTTTTAAAAAATTAGAGATGTAGGTTTAGAGAAAAGTCATGTAAATAATATAGCATTCCCGTATGCCTCCCTATTGCTGACACGTTGCATTATTGCGATACCTTTGTTACCACTGAGAAAAGAACATTAAAATAGTAAATTGCTGTTCACTAATTTACATATGGTGCAATTTCCCCATCCACCCTCAAATTATTACCGTCATAAATTTGTTTATAGTTCATGAAAGAACACTCATATGTTTATACAGTTAACCCCAGTCCATCATCCACAGCTGGGTTCACAATGTTATATAGTCCCATGTTCTGTCTTCTAAGTTTCCTTCTAGTAGCATTCGTGAACCAATACTTCCCCTTATAACCACATTCGCAAACATAATTAAGCACTATTAATCATACATACAGTGATATGCTACCATCATCATTACCCATTTCCAATATTTACAATCAACCTACATAGAAATTCTGCAAAAATTAATCATTTCCCCATTCTATGCCCGGGTAACCTGTATTTTAGATTCTAACTCTATGAATTTGACATTTAGGTGTTTCTGATTTGATTATTCTTCCTCTCTCTGTTCAAATCTACTGTTTTATGCCTTTGTGCAATTTTAATCTTTTCTGTTGTGCTTTTCATACTGATCATTTTTGTTGTTTCTTTTTATAGTTTCAAATTCTTTTTGCTCACCCAGGGGTACCTTCTTAATATCCTTTAACTCTTCCATCATATTTTCATTCATCTCCATAAATTCACTTAGGGGATTTCTTTGAACATCTCTGATTAGTTTTTCCAACTTCTCTGTTTTCTCCAAAATTTCAACTTGTTCCTTTGTCCTCCTGTTTCTTATTAATAGTATGGTGTGTAATTTTTTGCTGATATCTGGTTTACCATTTTTTAAATTTTTAACAAATCAATTTTATTGATGCATATTACTAAAGAATACAATTCCTCCAAAATGTACAGTCACTGCTATTTGTTATAATCACAAAATTGTGCATTCATCATTTCAATCATTATTACAGGATTTTCATTATTTCTGTAAGAATGAACAGACCAAAAAAAAACCCAGGTAGACTTTTCTCTTCTTAATCTCCTGCTGTACATAGCTGCTATTTCCTGGCTAGTCTCATGTAATTATTTATTTATTAAGCAGATTTATTTAGGTGTATTCATATACCAAACTGTCCAAAATGTGTAATTGATGGCTTTTAGAATAATCACAATGTTGTGCATTTATCACCTCAAAACATTTCAGAATCATTTCATTACTCCAAAAAGGAAAACTCCACACGCTTTAGAAATGCCTTCCCCAGCCTCCATAACCATTACTCTAATTTCATCTTTATATATTGACTTATATTTACATTTTACATAAATGGAATCATACAATATGTTACACACCATGTATAGGGCATAGTAGCGCAATCATACAATATTGGACCTTTTGTGTCTGGCTTGCTTCACTCAACATAATGTCCTCCAGGTTCATTCATGTTGTCATAGATTTTCACAACTTCATTTCTTCTTAGCTACATTATACTGTCATGTGAATACACCACTGATTTTTTGTTTTTGTTTTTGTGTGTGGAGATATTCCATACTTCTTTATTTAGTTGCCTTTTTAAAAAAAGACACAGAGATCACAAAAAATGTTAAATTAAAAAAATATAAGATGTCCCCACACACCTCACACCCCGCCGCACTCCTCCCACCTCAACAACCTCTTTCATCGTTGCGGCAAGTCATTACATTTGGTAAATACATTTTGGAGCATTGCTGCGCCACATGAATTATAATTTACGTTGTAGTTGACATTCTCCCCCAGTACGTTCAGTGGGTTATGGCAGGGTATATAATATAAAGCATCTGACCCTGCAATATCATTCGGGACAACTCCAAGCCCCCAAAACTCCCCCACATTGCATCTCTTCTTCCCTCTCCCTGCCCTCGGCAACTACCCTGGCCACTTTCTCCACATCAATGCTACAATTTCTTCCATTGCTAGTCACAATGTTTCTATAGGAGAATACCAGTAAGTCCACTCTAATCCATGTTTTATTCCTCCATCCTCTGGACCATGGGATGTTGATGTCCACGTCACTTCTATATCAAGAGGGTGCTTAGATCCCACATGGTTGATGGATGTGATTCTCCTGCTTGGAGTTGTTGTTAGCACTCTCGGTTCCCTAGTGTGGTGAATGACCATCTTCACCTCCCTGTTAGCTGACCTGGGTAAGTCCAACGAACCATAGAGTGGGAGTTGCAAGTCTGCTGAGGCTCAGGGCCCAACTGGCACATGGCAAGTCCAGAGAGTCAAGTCTCCTGAGTATACACCAACTCTAGTGCCAACCACAGGTTCAGTTAAAGTGACAGAAGAGGCATGTGTAGAAAGGTCATACCTGAGTCCTACTCCATCTCACTCAGCAATGCAAAATCCAAAGTAGGGCCCACTGACAGGGCACTGAACTCCAGAGCCGTCAGCCATGACCACAGAACCTGTGTCTCCATAGCTCTCAGGAGCACCAGTACCTGGGGTTGTTTCTAGTTCAGCTGTCTCTAAGTTCCTACTGAAACATGCTTAAGCACAATCCCTCTGATGACCTCCTAACTCATTTTCAAGTCTTTTAGCCATATAAACTCATTTGTCTTTACCATTTCCCCCTTTCATTCAAAATCTTTTTCTAGTTGCATCACCTGCTTGTGTTTGATTGTGACTCAGGGACTGCTTTACCTGGGTTTAATATTCATTCTCATAGGGCTTCTATGGTACTTTTAGCATTGTTTTGTAGTTTTCTGCATATGAATCCTGTGTATCTTTGGTTAAATTGATTCGTAGGTGTTTGAGTCCTTTCGTTGCTAAGTGGAATTTCCCCCCTGCTTTCATCATCAGATTGCTCAATATTAGTGAACAAAAACATCAGTGATTTTTGCATGTTCATCTTGGACCTTGCCACTTTGCTGAACTCATTTATAAGCTCAGGTAGCTTTGTTGTAGACATTTGGGGATTATCAAAATATATAATAATTAGAGTTTTACTTCTTTTCATATTCAGTGTCATTTTTTTTTTCTTGTCTAAATGCTCTACCTAGAACTTCTAGTACAGTGTAGAATATTGAATGATATTGGTGACAGTGGGCATCCTCATATTCTTTCCGGTCTTAGAGGAAAAGTTTTCGACCTTTCCCCATTGAGACCAGCATTGGCTGTGGGTTTTTCATATTGAGGTATTGTCCTTCTATTCCTATCATTCTAAGTGTTTTATAAAGAAAGGATGTTGGGGGTTTTTGCAAATGCCTAATCTGCATCAACTGAGATTATCATGTTGTTTTTTTCCCTTCAATTTGTTAATTATGCTGATTGATTTTCTTATGTTGAACCAGCCTTGCATAGCAGGAATAAATCCCACTAGTTCGTGATGTATACATATTTTAATATCCTATTGACTTCAATTTGCAAATTTGTGAGAACTTTTGCATCTGTGTTCATTGGAGAGATTGTTTTGTAATTTTCTTATCTTGTGGTGTCTTTATCTGGCGTTGATATTAGGATGATGTTGTCTTCATAAAATGTGTTGGTAATTTTCCATCCTCTTCAGTTTTTTGGAAGAGTCTAAACAGGATAGGTGTTAATTCTTTTTGAAATGCTTGGTAGAGTTCACCTATGAAGTCATCTGGTCCTGAATTTTTTTTTTTTTTAATTAGGAGATTGTGATGGATTCAATCTCTTTAAATGTGATCAGTTTGTATTTCTATATAGAGTCAGTGTAGGTGTTTTTGTGCATTTCTAGGAATTTGTTCATTTCATGAAGGTTGTCTGGTTTGTTGGCGTACAGTTTCTCATAATAGCCTCTTGTGATCCTTTTTATTTCTGGGGGGTCGGTCATAACTTCCCCCTTTTCATTTCTAATTGTATTTATTTGCATCTTCTCTCTTTTTTCCTTCGGTAGTCTAGTTAAGTATTTGTCGATTTTATTGATCGGCTCAGAGAACCAGCTTTTGGTTTTGTTGATTTTCTGTATTGTTTTTTTCCCGCTGAATTTCATCTATTCTCTAATCTTTATTATTTCTTTACTTTAGCTTGCTTTGGGATTGGTTTGTTTTTCTTTTCTAGTTTTTCCAGTTCAGTTAGAGCTTTGAATTTCAATTACAATTTTTTCTTTGGCCCCCTGGTTATTTAGGATTGTGTTTTTTTAGCCTCCACACGTTTGCAAATTTTCCACTGTCCTGTCAATTATTGATTTCCAGTTCTCATTCCATTATGACCTGAGAAGGTAGGTATTTTGTATGATTTAACACTTTTTATGTTTATTGAGCACTATACTGTGACCTAAGTTATGATTACCTGGGAAAAAGATCCATGAGCACTTGACAAAATGTACAATCCACTGAGTTTGGATGCAATGTTCTGTGTATGTCTGTTGGGTCTAGCTCGTTTATCATATTGCTCAAGTTCTTTGTTTCCTTGTTGATCTTCTGTCGGGTTGTTTTATCCAATGATGTGAGTGGTGTGTTGAAGTTGAAGTGGTGTGTAGGAATGTTTCCCTTCAAATTTGCCAGAGTTTATCTCATATACTTTGGGGCACACTCCTTAGTTGCATAGATATTTATGATTGTTATATCTTCCTGGTGGATTGTCTCTCTTATTAATATATAATGGCCTTCTGTATCTCTTATGACTTTTTTGTATTTAAAGTCTGTTTTGTCTGATAATAGTACAGCTATCACTGATTTGCTTTTTGTTTTTTTGTTTTTTTGTTTTTTGGGGGGAGTTACTGTTTGCCTGGTGTATCTTTTTCACTTTTTCCAGCCTTTCATTTCCAACCAGTTTGTATTCCTGGGTCTAACTGGGTCTCTAGGAGACAGCATTTATAAGGATTATATTTTTTTATCCATTCCATCAGTGTATATCTTTTGATTGTGGAGTTTAATTCAATCCTATTCAGTGATATTACTGAAATTGCAATATTTGACTTCCACCATTTTATTCATGTATTTAATCATGTATTTTTGTCTGTCTTTTTACTTCTTTTGTTATCTTTTTACAACTCTTGACTCCTACACTCTTCTCAATGCCTCTTTCTCTCTTTAAGTATCCTAATTACATAATACCACTGTCTTTTGGCCTTCATCATTTCTGATGAGAAATCTACAGTAAGTCTTACTGGGCATCCCTTGTATGTGATGCTTTGTTCCTCCCTTGCTGCTCTTAGAATTTTCTATTTATATTTGACAGTTGACATTTTGAATAGTATGTGTCTTAAAGTCAGTCTATTCAGATTTATTCTGATTGTGTTCACGCTGCGGTACTTGGACATTAAGTTCATTTCTTTGATGAGAATTGAGAAATTTGGGGCCATTATTTCTTCAAGTTCTCCTTTTTCAAATTAACTTGTCTTTTTTCATTTTAAAGATACATAGACCACAAAATATGTTACACTAAAACAGATAAGAGGTTCCCACATACCCAACTCCCCGCCCCACCCCACTCCTCCCACATCAACAACCTCTTCCATCATCCTGGCACATTCATTGCATTTGGTGAATACATTTTAGACCACTGCTGTACCGCATGGATTATAGTTTAGATTGTAGTTTACACTCTCCCTCTGTACTTCTTTTCCCTGTTCCTTCTGGAACTCCCATGACACATTATTGCACTGCAAGTTAACATTCAACTGCTTAGATGCCTGCACAACTTTTCCATTCTTTTCTTTCTGTGTTCTTTTCTCTCTGTAGTTCCAGTTATTTTGTTTCTATATCTCTTATTCTTTCATCTGTCATTGTCTGTCTGCTACTGTATGTCTATAATGTGTTTTTTTTATCTCACCTGTGTTTTTCATTTTATGTGAATTGTTGCTTTTCTATTCAGGTTTTCAAGTTCTTCTTCATGATCATTCATTGTGTTCTTGATATCCTTTATCTCTTAACTATAATATCTGTCAACTCATTAATTTCATTTTGGAAATTTGTGTATATCTCTTCAATTAGTTGTGCGAAATCCTGTCTTTCATCTGGGCCTTTGATAATATTTCTTTATTCGGGCCATTTCTCCCCTTTTCCTAATATGGCATGTACTTCTTCATTCACTTCTAGGCTACTGATAATGATGGTGAGTTTTTCTGATGCTCAGTTTCTCTTTTTAAGGCAGTTCTTCGTGGAAGACTGTGTTATTGTCGTTCTTTGATTCTTGGTTCAACCTGTTCTAGATCTAAAGGATTGTTATTATCAATGGCTCAAATTTGGGCCCCGGGTCCGATCTACTTCCTAGGACTTTGGATAAAGGGGCTGGAAAGGCTGGAAAGAGACTCTCTACCTTGTTTACTTTAATTCCTTTGCGTCTTCTTCCTCAGTCTGCCAACACATGATGCTTTTTGGATAGCAGTGTCAGTTCAAAGCCTGGTGGGAGTGTATTCACTGCATGAGGGAATAGATCAGTGTGATGTAGCAACTTGTCTGGAGGGTATGAGCCTCTCAAATCCACCATCTTCCCTGGAAGCCTCCTCTTTTTCCCTGGGTAGGAAATAATTCCACTCCCCTCTGCACCCAAGGAGTCTAGTTGTTCGAAATGGTATTTGTGGGAGTTGGATCTCTTAGTCCTGTGTCTGCATCCAGGGCAAAAAAAAAAAGTGCATCCCCACCCTGCCTGGAAGGGCTCATGGAAGTTTCTGCTCATCCTCTTAATGTCAAAGTTGTTTTCTTGTGCGGCTCTCTATTCTGGGAGGTGTCCAGGCTTCTGCATTGTCCTACAACCTAGGACTCTTTTTATTCCAGGCCCTTCTACCAGGCCCCTAGCTATTTTCCTGGGTGAAGAGACAGTCTTGTGTCTTCCTAATCCACAATTTTTACCAAAGTCCTTCATTGTAGTTTTGATTTGCATTTACATGATGGTAAGTGATGTTGATTATGTTTGTTTGTGCTTTCCGACCATTTGCATATCTTCCTTGGAGATAGTTCTGTTAAAAGTGTATTGTCCATTTTTAAATTGGGCTAGTTTACTTTGTTGTTAATTGGAAGGATTTCTTTAAATATTGTAGAGAAAAACCCTTTATGGATATTTGCTTGTACAATATTATCTTCTTTTGGGTAGGTTGTTGTTGTACTTTCATGGTAAAATGATTTGAGGCTAAAAATTTCCCATTTTGATGAAGTCCGCTTTGCCTAGCTTTGTTGCTCCTGTTTGTGCTATGGGTGTACACACTAAGAAACCATTGCCTAACTCAAGATATTGAAAAGGCTTACCTTTGTTCTAAGCATTTGATAATTTAGGTATTTAGGTCTTTTATCCATTTGATTTCCATTTTTATATGGTATGAAGTCATTCTTTTTCTTTTATTTCTTTTGCAAAAGTAGATTCAGTTTCCTCCGTACCAGTTTTTGAAGAGACAATTTTTTTCCAATTTAATTGTCTTTGCCACTTTGTTGAAAATCAGTCGGCCATAAATGCAAAGGTTGATTTCTGAACTTCAGTTTGAGTCTTTTGTTCTATGTCTGTTCTTTCGCCCATACCATTCCGTTTTGATTAATGTGGCTTCATCATATGTTTTAAGTTCAGGAAGTATCGGTCCTCCTACTTCAGTCATCTTTTTCACGAAGACTTTAGCTATTCAGCACCCTTTACCATTCCATCGAACTTTGGGGATTGGTGTTTTATTTGTTGCAAAGGTTACTCCAAAAATGATTGGTATTTTAATTGGAATTGGATTGAATCCATAGATTTGTTTTGATATGATTGACATCTTAGCAATATTTTATCTTCCAATCCATGAAACACTGAATATCCTTCCACTTACTTGAAATATTTAGCAGTATTTTTTGCTTTCCTCAGTCAGAGCACTTTAGAATCTTGGTGAGACTTTTTTCCAAGATATTTAATTGTAATAGTCGCTATTGTGAATGCAATCTTTTTTTCATAATTTCTTCTTTTGTTATTCATAGAAACCAACAGTGCTTGTTGATTCTGTGCTCCTGCACTTTCCCGAATGTGTTTATTAGCTCTGGGAATTTTGTTACGAATTTTACAGGATGTTCTGTATGTAAGATCATGTCATCAGCAAATAGAGACTATATTACTTCTGACTTTCCAGTTTGGATGCCTTTTGTTTTTTTTCTTTGCCTAATTGCTCTGACAAGGCTTCCACTACACTAAGGAATAATAGCATTGGCAGTGGACATCATTATCTTGTTCCTGATCTTAGAGGGAAATCTTTCATTCTTTCACCAGTCAGTAAAATGTTAGCTGTGTAATTTTCATGCTTGCTCTTTATCATGTTGAGGAAGTTTCCTTTTATTCCTAGTGCTCTAAGTGTTTTTCTCAAGAAGTGGTGCTGGATTTTGTCAAATGCCTTTCTGTATTCATGGAAATTGTGACTTTTTTTTTTCATTCGTACTGTTAATATGGTTTTTACATTAATTGATTTTCTTATGTCAAACGCATCTTGTGTACCTGGAATAAAGTCACGTTAATCATGGTACATACTTTTAATGTATTTTTAAATTCAGTTTGCTAGTATTTCTGAGGATATTTTGCAACTATAATTATAAGAGATACTGGTCTGTAATTTTCTTTTGGTATCTTGATCTGGCTTCATTATGAAGGTGATGCTTTCCTTACGGATTGAATTAGGTAGTTTTCCCTTAATTCAATTATTTGCAAGAGTTTGAGCTGAATTGGAGTCATCTTCTTGGACTGCTTGATAAAGTTCCTTTGTGCAGCCATCCTTTTCTTTCCTGGGCTTCTCTTTTGGGGGAGATTTTTGATTACACATTCAGTATCTTTACTAGGAATTGGTTTAACAGCTTCTATTTCTTCTTGAATCAATGTAGGTAGTTCATCTGTTTCTATGAATCTATCCATTTGGAGTAGGTTTCTCATTTATTGGCATATAATTCTTCAGAGTATACTCTTATAGTCTTTTTTATTTTAGCGTCTTCAGTATTAAGGTAACTCTTTCCTTTTACCATATTCATTATATTTTATCCTCTTTCTTTTTTCCTTTTCCAGTCCAGCTAAAGGTTTGCTGCTCTTACTGGCCTTTTCAAAGATACAGCTTTTGTTTTTATTGGTTTTCTCTGTATTTTTTTTCTGTAAATTGTATCTACTCTAATTTTTTATTTCCTTCCTTCCGCTCTATTATGTTTGTGTTTGCTCTTTTTCTAGTTCTTCCAGTCTTGAGTTTCCCTCTCTGCTTTTAAGCCTTCCTCTTAATGGTAAGCTTTTAGATCTGTAAATCTTCCCTCTCAGCACCCTCTCTCTGCATCCCATAAGATTTTTTTACCTTTCATTTTCATTTTCATTTGCTTCAGGGTTTTTCCTAATTTCACGTATGTTGTCCTCTTTGTCCCGCTGGTTGTTTACAAATATGCTGTTGAATTTCAATGTATTTGTGAATGTTCAATTTCTGTCTGTCACTGAATTCTTTTCTGTTTGTGCAGCAAATACACATTGCACATTTTCAGTATTTTTGAGTTTTTGGAAATTTGCTTTGTGACCTAGTATATTATCTGTCTTGAACTCCTCTGTTGCTGTTCTCACTAATGTTGATAAGGGTGTATTCAAATACCCCACTAGAGGCATCTATTTCTCTTCAGTTTTGTCGGTATTTGCCTTTACGAATTCACACATATAAATGATTGTCCCTTCTTCTCGTTAGATTACCCTTTTATTAATATATACTGTTTTCCTTTGTCACAAGAGTTTTGAATTTAGTCTATTCTGTCTGATATAAGTTTTACTACACCCTACTCTTTTGTGGTTACTGTTGATATGTAAAATCATTTCCAACTTTTCACTTGCAACCTGATTGTGTCCCTGGGTTTAAACGACATTTACCTGTAGACAGCATATCATTGTGTCATATTTCCTTATCCATTCTGCCAATCTGTGTCTTTTGCATATAGAGCTTAAACTATAAATATTAACAGTCAATGTTGTTACTGTAAGGATGGTACTTAACCGTTCTTTTCTTTTCCTCATATATTTTTATTTTTATTTCTCTTTTTATCCTTTTGTTTTTCTTAACAATAATCTTCCTTTCTACAATCACCCCAACCCTCTATGCTTGTTTTTTGTTTTTGTTTTCCTTTAAACTTGCAGAATTTCTTTTAGTATTTCTTGAAGGGCATGACTTTTATTGCCAAATTCTCTCAATTTCTGTTTATCTGTGAATATTTTGAACTCTCCCTATATTCTGAAATACAATTTTCCTGGATAGAATTCCTGGACAGAATTCTTGATTGGCAGTTTTGTTCTTTCAGCACTGTAACTATGTCATATCACTGCCTTCTCGCCTCTGTGACTGCAGAAGAGAAATCAACACTTAATTTTATTGATCTTCCCTTGTATGTGATGGATCTCTTATCTCTTGCTTTCAGGATTCTGTCTTTGTCTTGAACTTTTACAATCTGATAGGTACCTCTCTCAGGGCAGGTTGGCTAGGATTTGTTGTGCTTGGAATACGCTGTGCTCTGTGCTTTCTGGAAACGTACATCCATGTACCCCATGAGAATTCCAAAATTTGGAGCCATAACTTCCTCAGACACTACTGCTACCCCTTCTTTTCTCCCTCTGGGATGCCCATAACATACCTGTTTGTTCATTTTGAGTTGTCACTCAATTATCTCAGTGTCTATTGAATTTATTTCCATGTTTTGGTCTATCTGCTTTACTATCAGTGCAATTTTGGGTGTCCTTTTTTTGACAAAAACAATTCTTTCCTCTGTTCAAATCTGCTCTTAAGTGTTTTTAGTAGTATATTTTAAATTTCTTTTTTTTTTTAAGATTTATTTATTTTTATTTATTTAATTCCCTTCCCCTCCCCCGGTTGTCTGTTTTCTGTGTCTTTTTGCTGCATCTTGTTTCTTTGTCCGCTTCTGTTGTCGTCAGCGGCACGGGAAGTGTGGGAGGCGCCGTTCCTGGGCAGGCTGCTCCCTCCTTCGCGCTGGGCAGCTCTCCTTACGGGTACACTCCTTGTGCGTGGGGCTCCCCTACGCGGGGGACACCCTGCGTGGCACAGCACTCCTTGCGCGCATCAGCACTGCGCATGGGCCAGCTCCACACGGGTCAAGGAGGCCCCGGGCTTGAACCGGGGACCTCCCATGTGGTAGACGGACGCCCTAACCACTGGGCCAAAGTCCGTTTCCCTATTTTAAATTTCTTACATTTGCCTTTCATCACTATGAAATCTGTTATCTTTTTATGTATGTTTGCAATTTATTCTGTATGTTCCTGCACTGTCTTCTTGATACACTTTATCTCTTCCTTTATTTTGTTGAGTTGATTAAGGATATTTGTTAGCACATCCTTCATTAGTTGTTCCTATATTAGTCTCCTCCTGCAGTCTATTCATTACACTGTGCCTTGACTTCCTCTTTCTTATTGTGGCTTGTAAATGTTTGCTGATGTCCAGAAACCTGTTTATCTTCATGCACTTACTCAGATGGTTAATTTCCCTTTTTCTGTATGTTTTTACTTTTATTTGTTCTTGTATTAGAGAGTCCTGATTATCACTTGTTTCCACTAAGTCTATACCCTTTTGTAGTTGCTGTGTTGAATGGAAAATATATTAGGTCCACAAAAGAGAACAGAAAGAAGAAGAGGAAAAGAAGAAGGAAAAAGCACAAAGTGAGACAGAAATAAGAGGGGAAACAGTAAGATGAGTAAAAATTTTTAAATGTGAAAGTAAGCATGCAAAATCAAACAGAAGATCAGATACGGTAAGATGAAAAAAAAGACAAAATAAAATACAGAAAGGAAGGGAGAAGAGGGACAGATGAAAGAGCAGAAACGTGGGGGGGGAAAGGAAAAGAAGAGTAGGAATAATAAAAAGGTTAAAAGGAAGGAGAAAATAGAAATAGAAATAGAAAAAGGAAAAGAAAAAGATAAGAGAAATGGGAGGAGGGAGGGAGGAAAAGAAGAAAAACGGAAGTAAAAGGAAAGAACAGAAGCAAAAATAAAAGAAACCCAAACAAACTAAAGCAAAATCTTGGCTTCCCCCTCACACCACCAAGACTGGCTAGATTACTCCTATCAGGTTCCCTGTTGAGCAAATTGATGCATGCACAGCCCACCTGTCTCTAGGTGGGAGAACCCAACAGACCAATCACAAGTAGTGAGACTGAATTAGGTTTCCAAAACCTCCCAACCAAGAGAAGCCCAAGAACAGATGACGTCACAGGTGAATTCTACCAGTCATTCTGGAAAGAACTAATACCACTCCTTCTCAAACTCTTCCAAACACCTGAAGAATAGGGAACATTACCTAACTTATTCTTTGATGCCATTCTATGATGACGATGAGCATAATACCAAAGCCAAAAAAGACGTTACTAGATAAGAAAACTCAGACCAGTCTCTCTAATGAGCTTGGATGCAATACTCCAGAACAAAATACTTGCTAATCAAACCCAACAACACAACCATAGAAATAGACACCATTATCAAGTGGGTTTTATCCCAGGTGTGCAAGGTAATTCACATAAGAAAATCAATCTACATAATATACCCCATTCACAGATCAAAGGGGGGAAAACTCATATGATCATCCCTATTATGCAGAATATACATATGACAAAACACAATAAAAATTCCAACAACCAACTCTCCTGAAATATAAAGTTAACTATCAAATTGATTTGGAATGGAAATTGTCCCTGAAGAGCCAAAAGCATCTTGAAAAATAATAGCAATTTGGGAGCTCTTTCAGTGCCTGGCCTAAAACATATTACAAAACTTCAGTGGTGAAAGCAGTAAGGCATTAGCATCAAGAAAGACAAACTGATCAGTGGAATTGAATTGAGAGTCTAGAAATAAACCCTCACCTCTATAGCCAACTTTTTTCTTTTTAACACAGCTACCAAGTCCATATTACAAGGGCAAAATTGTCTGTTCAATAAATGGTGCTTGGAGAACTGGATATCCATAACCAAGTAAAGGAGTGAGTACCCCTATCTCACTCCCTATACAGTAGTTAACTACAACTGCAAGCAGGACAATTGCATCCACCATCCATATGAGATCTAAGCCTCGTCTTGATATAGAGGTGGAGTGGACATCACCATGTCACAGTCCACAGGATGGAGGAATAAAATATGGATTAAACTGGACTTACTGATAATCTACTATAGAACTATTGTGACTAGTAGTGGAAGGAATTGTAGCCTTCATGTGGAGAAAGTGGCCATGATAGTTGCTGAGGGCAGGAAAATGGAAGAAGAGTTGTGACGTGGGGGCACTTTCGGGATTTGTTTTTCTCCTAAATGATATTACAGGGACAGATGCTGGGTATTATATATCCTGCCATAACCCATTGAATGGACTGGGGGATAGTGTAAACTATAATGTAAACTATTTTCCGTATGGTGCAGCAGTGTTCCAAAATGTATTCACCAAAACAATGAATGCGCCACAATGATGACAGAGGTTGTTGATGGGGGAGGGGTGGGATGGACATGGAGTGGGGGTGTATATGGGAAGCTCTTATATTTTTAATGTCACATTTTTGTGATCTATTTATCATCAAAAAATACAATTTAAAAAAATGATGGGATTGGGGAGGTGGGGACTGGGGTATATGGGACCATCTTATGTTTTTCATGTAACATTTTGTGTGATCTATTAACTTTAAAAAAAGATAATTAAAAAACTAAATTATTTTTTTTAAAAAAGACATAAATATAAAAGTCAGGACCATAAAACTTCTAGAGGAAGGGGTAGGCAAACATCTTCAAGATCTTGTGATACATGGTGGTTTCTTGGACCTTACACCCAAAGCATGAGTAAAGAGAAAAATAGATAAATGGATCCTTCTCAAAATTAAACACTTTTGCACCTCAGAGGTCTTTGTCAAAAGGGTGAAATGTCCACTGAGTCAAATGAGGAAAAATTTTGGAAATCACATATCCAATGAGGGTTTAATTTCCATGATATTTAAAGAGATGCTACAACTCAACAATTAAAACACAAACAGCACAATTACAAACTGAGAAAAGAACTGAACAGATATTGACCAAAGAAGAAATAAAAATGAATAAACAAACACATTAGGAAATGCTTGTCATCATTGGTGCTTAAAGAAATGCAAGTGAGAGCTACAATGAAATATGATTTCAAACTTATTAGAATGGCGGTGATTAAGACAGAAAACTACAAGTGTTGAGAGGATATGAAGAGGTAGGAATGCTAATTTGCTGTTGGAAGGAATATAGAATCGAACGCCCACTGTGGAGGACTGTTCCCACGTTCTTAAGGTAGATGAATATAGATTTGCCACATAAACTAACAATACCATTACTAGGTACATGCCCAGAATACCTGAGAATACTGACACAGACACCCACACATTTGCATTCATAGTGACATTATTCGCAATTGCTCAAAAGATGGCAACAACCCACGTGCCCACCAACCAATGAAACAAATGATAGTGTATGCACAGGAAGGAATATTTTGCAGGTCTAAGAAAAAATGAAGTGGTGATGCATATGACAACATAAATGATCCCTGAAGTCATAATATTGTGTTAAGCAAGTCTAACTCACCAAGGAACAATTTTGTAAGAATGCCCTATAGGTTATGTAATCTCAGGGTGTGAAATTCTAGAATATAGGTCACCAGAAAATAGAATGAGGCAAGAGAATAGAAAGCTTATGGTTAATTTGTACCGAATTGGTAAGAAAAACATTGCTTATTATACTTTGGAAATGAATAGAAAAGGTAAAAGCACACCAGAGCAGTGTTATTATATTGATATAACAGTGTTTGAAAGGGGAAGTGTAAGGTCAAATATATTACTACAAGTTGTCCTAAAAAATGTAACATGGCACTGTATAACATAGTGAAACCTCATGTGAAGTATGAACATATTAATAGTGCATATATATGATTTAATTTCTTTTAAAATGAACAAATATGTGCTAATGTTACAATTTGATAATATGAGATGAAGAGAAATTATGCCAACTGAAAGAAGTAAGACACAAAGTACTACATACAGTATATTTCCCTTTATATAAAATATAAATGTAAATCAGTTTATAAAGATGGATTAATGTAAGGAAGGATAGAGAGGTAAATGTTAACGGGTATGGAATTTTCCTTTATGGAGTAATGAAATTGTTCTAAAATTTTTTTTAAGGTGATGAATGCAGAACACTGTGATTATACTAAAAGCCATTGATGGTTCACTTTGATGGAATGTGTGGTATCTGAATATATTTCAGTAAAACTGCTTTAAAAACATTAAAACTTAGTCTAATAATATCTATTGCCTAACAAGTTACATCATGGAAATCTCCTTGTATTCAAATGTGGCTTCTCTCTTTCCCAAACTCAGCAAATAAACTGAATATCTTCCCCCTGGCATTGGACATGACTCCCAGGAATGAGCCTCTCTGACACCAAGGGATTAGTACTAACTGCCAACCAATGATACATTTAGCAAAAGACATTGACCAATCTAGAGAAACATTAAATGCAAAAGACTTTTTACAGCTAAGTGGTTTCGAGGTCTCATTTATGGTTATCTCAGGAGGATCTCACCAACTTCCACAGTAAACAGAGTCTCTAATAGGAGGGATTCTGAGGGCTTTAGAGACATCCAGACACTATAATAAGGCCCAAAACCCTGTGAAAATAACACCCCACTGGTGGGTCTTCATTGGCATATATGATAACCTGTTTCCCCAATGTAAGAGAGTTCAAATCATTGATAATTACCCTACATTTGTTTCTTCTTTCTTTTATTTGAACCTCTAATTAGCAGTATGCCTGTTACACATGTGTCCAGGACACTTAAATCTTCTGTCTGTACATCTTCCGGTTGAGCCCTGAATCTCAACAGGTGTGGCCAATACCCATTCTCTAACTAGAGACTTACCCAGGACAACTAACAATATTTTGATGGTGGTAAAACACCATATCAAAAAGCTAAGAGTGTTTCCAACTGCCAGCAGGATTGTTCCTTGCACCTGCCCCATACTGTCAAAGCCACTTCTCAATGTGAAGCAGAGAAGGCATCACCATCCCCAAGTCCTCAAGATTGAAGAATGAAGAAACACGTAAGGGAGAATGCCACTATGGCTGAAGTAGTCTTATTATTATTGTAAAATAATGGAAGACCTTGTAACATTGGTATAAAGGTAATGGTTCCCAGAGGTTCTGAGGGGAGGAAGAGGGAAGAATAACTGGAATTGGAATTTAGGGCATTGGAATTGTTCTGCATGACTTGTAATGATGGATACAGGCCATTATACCTTTTGCCAAAACCTATAAAAGTGTATGGTGCAAAGTCTAAACTGTAATGTAAACTACATAGATCATGGTTCATAGCAATGCGTCAATATTGATTCATCAATTGTAAAATAAAAATTTAAAAAAATGCATCACATTAATGTAAGATGTTATTAATACAGGAGAATATGAAAGGGGGAGGTGTGGGATATATGGAATCTTCTATACTTTCAATGTAACTTTTTTATAATCTAAAATTTCTTTGAAAATAAAGTTTTTATATGAAAAACAGAAGAATGAGCCATGTGCACTTGAGAAGAATGTGCATTCTGTTCTTTGGTTGATGCATTTATATATATCTGTTATGTGTAGTTGATTTTAGTGTATTGTTCAAATCTTTCCCCTGGTTTTCCTATGCATTCACAGAGGATTAGAATCGCATGGAAGATAATTGGATAATATCTACACTTGGAGTTAAGCCCAAGTAAGCCCTGCCTAGAATAGCTAACTACAATGAATCACGGGCACAGGAGGTATACTAAATTTTGGAGTAGTTTGTTATTCAGCATTACGGTGGCAGTAGTTGTCTGATGCATCATTTGAGTACATTAGTCTGTCATTCCCAAGATTTGTAATGTACAGTCTGCCATCTAAATGAAAATTTATCTTTTCTTGAAATACAGCTATTTTTACTCTTATGTTTATTCTTTATCACTTCCCAGGAGAATGTAGTTTGTGATGACTGAAATAATGATTTTTCCCTGGTTATAAATGCCATGCCTGCAGTAGATTCAGGGTGGTATTATTTAGTTATGTGCTGAAATGAATGCTTAGAAATTCTTTTTTCTCTTTAGTTCAATATGCCTCCTATCTAAATTTATGTTTCTCTGTGCATCTCAACAGCTTGGTGATGCACGAAGCAGATGAAGAAGAAAACATACTGTTGAGAAAAATACGACAATATTGGCCCTGATGAAGGATGAGTTATTCCTCTGCAAGGACCCACTCTTGCTGATCAGTCCTTCAGTGTCCCAGGAGGCCTTCACAGCTGCAAAGTCAGCATGCGGCTTGGCCAATGTCATCCAATGTTGGTGCACAACTGGTCGATTTCTGAATGCCTTATAGTGGTTGCTCTCATTCTTAGGAGGTTACTCTGTGTGTCAGTTAAGTTGAGAGAACTTCAAGGGACCCATATGGCTTCCAAGACTGTCAAAACATTTACTCTCTTGCATTGTGCCACTATCATACATTAACCAATGATACGGTGGAAGCAGCACAATGTCAAATCCCGATATCATGGCCACCGAATCCTAACAGTAGGTGCAGTATTTTATATCACAGAGTAAACTACACCTTTAAACAAAATCCTTTATCATTTCCCAGTCCTTTCTTGCCTCTCTGTTTCCGTGACACCCACCATTATACACTTAATTTGAGAACAGAGTCTGAGAAAACTTTGGTGGTACACAGACCAGACCTGGGATTGACCATCTTGCTCTGCCTGACCCTCAGCTAGACCTGAAACAAGCCTTCGGGAGCATGGAGCACACTGAAAGAAAATAGTGTATTCTCTCTGGGTCTGTCTCTAAAGGAAATGCTCGTTCTTTCTTCTAATGATTCTATTGCAGGACAGCTACTACCCAGTTAGAAAAGGAAGAGAAAGAAAAGCAACTTCCCTTCCAAATTTCTTCTTAGTGAGCACAGCTGGAAACTTTTCCATGAGTCTGGAAGCCCCCCTTGCTACTTAAATGTTACTCACTCTGGCTCACCTTGGAGGCAGAGTTGAGAAAGGGCAATTGAGTCGATCAGGCAAGGAACAATTATGAAGCCACATTTCTCATTTCCTTGTGTCTCACAGTGAAAACTCAGGTATTTAACTCCAGGTCAAAGGACTTATATGAATTAATAAAGCACAGATGATACCACAAATGTGCATAAGTCTCAAGTCTTCCCACTGGAATTTTCTATGTGCCAGGCTCTATGTCCATCAACTAATTTAATTGTCACGGTATTCTGAATTAAGTTGTATTATTATCCCCTCCCACACTTTGGGGTGGGAAAAGTGAGACAGACCAGCAGCCGCCTAAATGTCTTCCACCTCTGCTTAGGGAACCCAAGTGGAGAGGCTTTGTCCAGATGGCTGAAGGGAGGACACTGTGAGCACACAGAGAGCACCCCAAAAGGGCAGGTGAACTTGGGGTGGGTTGGAGTTGGGTACTAAGCCAGCTTCTTCCCTGGGTGAGAGGCTCTTCTGCTTAAGCTTGGATAGTCTAGGTTTGTTTTGTCAAGGAAGACATATTCCCTTACCAGGTCCTCCAGGATATTTTGGTGATAAACGATAAACTACACTCCTATTTGTCCTGTGCAAGGAAGAGACCTGCAATGAGTGCTGGAGCTAAAAAAGTTGTCTCCTCAATTTGCATTAGAATAATTTTCTCCACAGGCCTAGGAAATCAAATTCAGACCCTTCAGGTGTGCCTGAGGCTTAAGAATTAAGAAATAATTATGATTACAGAATCATTACATGCATGTCTTTATATTATAAAATAGCAAATGTAAATATCTGAAACTGCTGAAACTGAGTGGATTTAGCCTGGACCTGCTATTGTGATGGTCATTCTAAACAGGTCTCACCCCTGTTTATGGTTGCTGTGGACTTAGCCTCATCCTGTGTATGCATACTGTTGAGATGGTAATTCTAGACTGGTCTCATCTTTGTTTATGACTATTTTTCAGGGTTGGGCTCAATACTTGCCATTGTGATGGTAACCATTGTACCTTCTTGTGTGAATCCATAAATATTCTTGCTGTCCTGGTTCAGAGAAGAAAGATTTCAGACATCCCTGTCTCCTGTCCTTCAACAAGTGTTTATGAACTTGCTTTCTCTCATGACCATTGTGGAGTGGACTCCAATTTACCTGCTCCAGGCAAGAGCCCAGAGGAACCCCTGTGGGGTTTCCTTTGCAGGGAAGGTCAAGTGAAGGGCTCTGGCCCAAGTAACTTCTCTCCCACTCCACACCTGAGAGAACAATCTCACATACACTCAGCTAGAGTGGGACTGTAGAGGGTCTTTCATACAGGATGCCCTCTGACCTACTAGGCTCCCATAAACCCCACCGGGAGCTGCATTTAAAAGTGGAACTCCGGGAATGGTTGACATCCTCTTCCCCTTGATGACTGCCCTTCATGACTTCTGTTACTGAGCACATAACAGTCTCCCTTGCTTGGTCCCTTGAGGCTCATACCACTGTGACCCCATATTTCCAGTGCTTTGTACCCAACAGTCTTAGAAAGCTTGGTAAATGACAAGCATTTACCCTGGATCTTTCTCTAGGTAGAAGTCACATCCCTCCTCTACACAGTTCCTGAGGGCACTGCCATTAACAAAGTATAAAGTGACTAGAGTCAGTGTTTTCACTCTCTCTGAATTAGCTTTCTGACCTAGGTGAAAAAGGAGGTGAGGGATGGGAGAGGGAAAGAGTCCTTTAAAACCCTGCCTGGCACTCCAAGAGACTTGTACACACACCAGTTTGTTGGAATTACCTTTCCCTGGGGCCATTTCCATCTAGGTGCAGTACCTGGTCTGTATCTGTTCATTCTCCTCTGTGCCCCTACCCTGTTTGGCTTCATGATACACACCTGGTCCTTGTGTTTCCAGTGGTGGGTTTCCAGGATCTTGGCTACATTGCAAGAAAGATGTGCATTGATAGGTTAAGCATGTACAGGGTTTAATGAGAAATGAAGGAAGGCAACAGTGCACACTTGAAGCTTGAGTGTGGGCATGAACAAGGGTGAGATGTATGCTGGGACAGGGGCTTCAGTCTTATATAAGGCTGGCCTTCCTGTCCACTGTATTCCTCCATGTAAATGAGGGTTTATGTGTTGTGTTAGTCAACCGAAGGGGTGCAGATGCAAAAATACCAGCACCTGTTGGCTTTTATAAAGATTGTGTGTTTGGGTAAAAGCTTAGTTACAAGGACCTAAAAGTCCAACTCAGGACTGCTTTCTCCCCAAAGTCAGCTGCCATGCTTTGAATCAAGATGTTTGCTGATCCCTGCAAATGTTTCACCTTCCCCTCTGGGCTTCCTCTCTCTCAGCTGCTGGCTGGCATAGGGCTTATCCCTCAGGGCATCCTCTCTCTCCTGGAATAGGGCTCATTTCTTTCCAGATCTTCAATATCTTCTCTTTTGAAGGTCATCTGAATGGCTCATCTCTCTTCCCAGGGCCCCAGGATGAAAAGTGACAGAGCTCTCTCTCTTCCTGTATATCTTTTTGAGTAAGTGTCCGTTTGTATCAACCTACCAAGGAGGCAGGGAATCAGCCTGAATCACACCTTACAGAATGACATGGTCAGAGCAAATCTCTAATCTTAACACACCCTTGATTTAATTAAGAGTCCCTGAAATGAATCCAATATAATCAAAGGGGATAACACCCAGAAGAATAGATTACTTTACAAACATAGGTTTTCTCATTGGGGGTCACAAAAATCTCATGTCCATGTGTTAGAACCTTCTGATCTTCTCATTGGTTCTGAGTACACAGAAGAAGGATTGGGGGCACAACGTTTTCATTGGTTCTCAGTGTTTGCCTGCCTGAGTTGGGGTTGGGAAGGGGTAGCTATGGCTTCGCATTATCTATTTCTTTAGGTATTCAGCTTTGGGCCACTGACTTCTCCCTCGCTGTCTGGATTTTCTGTTGTTAGGCAAAGGGAAAAATGGGCAACTACGAGCAGGAGTTCCACACACAACTGTTTTGTCACCATCGCCCTACAGCCTTCCTATGGCACCTTGGTCCCTCAGGTTCCAGGTGTACCCTGCCTCAGCTTTCCCCTCAGTGAGTTTTCCCCTTATTCTTAAGAGGGACATGAGGGTTCATTGTCATTTTTCAGTAACTACTTCCTGCTATTATTACCCCTGCCAGACAGAGTGTTAAACTCTCCCTGGCTATTCTATTGAGGCTGAGGGGAGGTGTAGCTGGGATTGTGACTGGGACTGCCTGGAGTCCTCATGTGATCATTAATTTATTTTGTAGAGCATCTAACCTGGAAGATATAAACATGGCTAGGGTTTTAAAAATATGGGTGCCTGGTAGGCTAATAAAGAGAAAGGTTAAGAGTGGACCTAAAAGTCATATGAACCAATGTAGCAGTTTGATATGGTTTATGAAATCCAAATATGGATATTGAATCATGTTTGTAAACTGGTCTGTACCTGGCCATAGTTAAATTATGATTAGGGCTTTGACTGGGCCACGTCAGTAGGACCAATGGGCCAGGACTCCCAAGATAAAACTACTCCATGGAGCAGAGGAGTTAATTAGAGTTTTGATGTTGGAATTTTGATGCTGGAGTTTTGAGTTAGACTTTGGGAAGTGAATACATAGGAGAAGAACACAGAGGAATAGTGATTGGTCCTTAGACACAGCAGAAGCCCTGGGATAAAAACAGAGGTAAACGTGTGGAGAAGGACACAACCTAGATAACCTCATAGTCTACAGCTGACCTTGCAGAGAAAACAGAGGAGCTGACCCCAGAGAGAAATGAGCCATGGGAAGAGGAAACCTGAACCTTGGCAGCCATCTTGCTCCAACAGGTGGCAAAAGCCTCTGGAGAGAGAACTAATGTAAGGTTACTGGCATGGTAACTTTAAGCCTCTAACCCAAATAAACACCCTCTATGAAAACCAACCGATTTCTGGTATTTTGCATCAGCACCCCTTTGGTTGACTAAACAGCAAGAAAAGTTTAGGAACACAAGGAATGGGTGTGCTGCATTGGGGAGTCCATAAGATATGGGGAGGACAATATACTCTAGTGAGCATAAGCCTGTCCATAGGGGAGATAAGAAGAGGTGAGCCTTGCTTCTGCTAAGAAAGAAAATTCCATCCTGATAGTTTAAGTAGCAGCAAATGTGAGAATGGGTGAGGGATTCACCCTTTGAAGTTACTGCCTGCTAAATCAGGCGTGAGGAAAATGTTCATATCATTTTGTAGGATGCCCTAGACGTACACTCACAGTCACAGGCAACAACAAGACAAGCATATGGAATGCAAAATACAGAGAGTATTTAAGAGAATCATTCTTTGATCTTCATTAATTACGCAGAAAATGAATCAAGTTTACTAAAACTTTTAACGTGTGTGATATCCCTCTGCATATGTCCTAGAAGAGATATTAACATATTCATCAGGTATATAGGTTCAGCACTTAATACTTAACAGTGCAGTAATCAATGTGCAAGTTCCTCTTTTTAGCTGCAGTTAACAGATGAAAGCTCCAGGTTTGCAAAACCATACATGTTGTCTTGGCATGGGAGCTGGCCATAATGCCAGTTGTGTTTGCTTAGATTCTGCTCACATTACTCTGGTAATTATTGCTCCACTTGGTATGTACTTCACAAAGTCAGTATGCTGCTGCACCATTGGTCCTAGAGAGAGGCACCAGTGTGTCACCAGCTGGTGCTTAGCACCTTTGGGCAATGTGAAACAAAACCATTTTGCAGGCAATATCTGTTGTAGATCTAGCACTCTCAAGCCATCACCAGCACCAGAGTTGCACAAGTGTAAAGCAGTATTTCCATCTATTTGAGGAGCTTGAGCAGGAGATTTGGTAGTTTCTGCCCCCCCCCCCCGCCCCCTTCACCTTTTAAGGGTTGTGGCGACTGATCTAGCCAATAACTCAAATGGACAGTCACCAGGCAACGAACTGGGTTCCTGGTGTGACTGCACAATAGTTTGGCAATACTCAAGTCTATCCCATTTAATTTTGACACTTTCCAAATCCTTCTAATGCAAGTTATAATATATCAAGTTAAAACTATTTTTATTACTTCTCTTTTTACTTTTACTAATTTAGCATAATTATGTTAATTAACAGGCATTTTACTTCAGCAGTACAGGAAAAAATTTTCTCAATCATTTTATGAATACCTAAGATTTCCAACAAAATTAAGATTATCCCCCACCACCACTTAATATGCAGGTTGAGCTGACCTCTGAGTGGTTGTTTCTTTTATGAATTTGCTTGTTATCAATATCAATTTAGGTTTCTATTTAATAATGGTTTCCTGGAATTAGCAATTTAAATACTTCAGTTTAGAAAATGCTTTTCCAAACATCCAATAACCATCTGTAAGTACATAGAATAGTTACTTCATTTTTAAGTAAGTTTATTAAATTATAGTTAACAATCAATGAAATATATTTTGTATTATATTCCTCATTCTGTTCTGTGAAGAGTGCACATTTTACTTTAGGACATATCTACATTTTCTTCTTTAACTTAATTTCATTAAACACAAATTTATAACTTTCATCATTGGAAAGGGCTAATAAATATAATTCTAATTTATTTTCATAGGAGATTATACCCAAGTCATATAAAAGGGAAACAATTATAGTTTATGGAAGAAATCTACTTTTTTCACAATAGTCTAAAACCTCTTTTTTAAATATAATTTAAAATTGTGAATAACCTTTTTAGGTTCTGGAATATGTTATAATTGTTTAATTTGTTTTCATCATAATATAGAGAAACACTCCCAAAGCTTTCAGGGACTTTGTCTTTACTGACTTGTTGGAGATTTGGACCCGAATGGTATGGAGAATGAAAGAAAGAGAAAAGGGGGAAGGAAACAAAAAGCAAGAAAGAGCGAGCTGGGATCAGGGGATCTGCGAGTAATGACTCCTCAGACAACTTTATTTTCTACGTGTGGCATTATATATACTCAGACTATCGAGATAACAAGCAGTGTAACTACACATTAACAATACTCCTAAGTTAAAGAACTTAGAGTACAAATATTTAGTATTCCTTTTAAACTACAAAGTGTGTTTGTTCATATTTCTTCCTGCCCGGGACAGCTTAATCCTGTTGACCCAAAAGTCTTAATTGCTGCGTTCCTATGTTAAAAGCGTAGCCATGGAAACAGCACATCTCTCTTTGCTAGACCACTATGCCTCAGTTTCCAACACTTACTGAAATTTGGCAGTTGGTTTAATAATTTTTTTTCATTCCTAGGCTGTTAAAAATTTTTAATTGTGAATTATAGGATAAACTATGCAAACCAAGTTTATTCTGTAGTACTTCCTCGCTCCTTGATATTCTAATTTCCCAATCTGCTAGATAGAGTTTTAAGCTAAACTTACATTTCCCAATGTTATCACATCTCGCCCTGCCCCATAGCTCTCTCAAAGAGAAGGCAGGGAGAGTGGATAGGATTCAAGCAGCTGAGTGCCCACCTCCCACATGGGAGGTCCTGGGTTTGATTCCCAGTGCCTCCTAAAGAAAAATCTGACAGTTGAACAGACAATGAACAACAACAACAACAACAACAACAACAACAACAAAAACAGTGAGCAAAAAGAAAATAAATAAACAAGGAAAAAACATGGGCAAAAACACATTGAGCAAGCAGATGATGGAGTCATTTTGGTGGGGAGTGGGAGAGAAGGAAATGTAGATCAAGAAACTTAGGAAAAAGTTATTTCTCTCAATCAATAGTTTCTTTTTTTAGTTTTATGTGACCTTTCCATCCTGCCTGGCTTCTCTGATTTGGGCTCCAAGAATATTCATTTACATATATAAATGCTTATTTAATTTTTAACTATTTGAATAGAGCTTTTTGAAGAATTTAGATTTGTTATTTTGATATTGCCCTATGTATAAACTATACATATGAACTGAATAAATAAAAATAGAGAATTAGATGTACAAATGAAACACACAACTCACTAATTTTACTTATAATATTCTTTCTCTTAAACATTGTTTACCTATAAAATAGCATTATATTCAAAAGATCACTTTGAAGACTATTTTTTATTATTTTATTCTGCACTGCGACCATACAGATTTGCAAAAAAAACTTTCTTTGCAGTCATTGGTTTATAACCAAATTGTTCCCAATGCTTTAAAATACAATCTACAATATTTTCCTTTACTTCAGGTGTCTGCTTATTTCCCATTTTGACCTTGAGAGACCTTGGATGAGCAATATCAATTCCAGTTTATACTCACTGATGTCATTGAACTCACAGAGAAAACTGGTTTCTCAATGATCTGCTGTTTTCAGGATCCTTGATGCTTGTAGCTGCTGAGACACAAATTGGGGCTGCTCTGGGAGCGGCATCTCCAATAGCTACTTCTTATAAGGGGTAAACTCCTGTGGGCTTTTTTGCTGGAAGGATTGGAGTGTTACAAGGGTACTGGCAGGGAACCAGAAGGCCATCCTCCAGGAATTTTTAATCATGGGCCATCGGCCATTAACGCTTCCTCCTTGAAGGGATACTGCTTCCCATGTGCATAGGGTTGATGGGTATTACGAGTAGTTGAAACTGGGGGAGGCTGAAATGTTTGACCTGGAATTCCTGGGTCCCATACTGAGGGATTTATTTGATTGGCCAATTCTTGGGATTACGCTTGGGTGGGTCCCCAGTTCTGATGCCAGCACTAGAGTCAGACAAATGGTTTCAATCCAGGCTCACAAACTTGTTTCTGAGACACATGACACCTGGGGGACAGGCTGGGTCTGTTAGTCAGATGGTTACTCCCAGGGAATGAAGGTTTGTTCCCAGTAATGGAACCATGCATTCTGGAATAATTAGGAATTGATGGCTTATGAGGAGCTTTCCTAATCTACAGGGGAGAAGTTTAGGAACGGCCTAGATCTTGATTATTCCCCATCCACTTCCCTTATAAGGCATGACCGAGACAAGAGAGGTCTGGGCATAGGTGTGCAATGGACACAACCAATCCAATGTCCACAGAGAAAATGTGGAATGGGTGTGGGAACGGTAGCCATGGGGGCTGCTGGGTGTGGGGAACGGGAGGAAGAGATGAGATGTGGAGGCGTTTTCGGGACGTGGAGTTGTCCTGGATAGTGCTTCACGGACAATTACGGGACACTGTAGATCCCCCCAGGGCCCACTGGATGGAACGTGAGAGAGTCTGGGCTATGATGTGGACCATTGACTATGGGGTGCAGTGATGCTCAGAGATGAACTTACCAGGTGCAATGGATGTATCACGATGATGGGAGAGAGTGTTGCTGTGGGGGGAGTGGGGGGCGGGGGCGGTGGGGTTGAATGGGACCTCATATATATTTTTTAATGTAATTAAAAAAAAATAATAAATAAATATTTAAAAAAAAAAGAGGTCTGGGGTGGCAGTTCAGGACCAAGTAATTGGCTTGCATGTCAATTAAGAATTCAATCTTATCTGCCATATCAAGGTCACCCAAGTCTCTTGCTGGTTGATGGGTCATGGTGTGAGGGAGGGTTGTGCTCCAGGAAGCAACAGCTGACCTCAAGCCCCTAGATTCTTCCTCAATTATAGAGTAAAGGGCTTGTAGGAGAGCCCAGCTCCATCCTGGGGAGTGGTGCATTCCCCATCCCAGTGCCCCTCCATTGCATACTTGGGGCCAGGGTCTGGCAGATCTCAGTGGGGAAGCAGCCTGGATAAGCCTTGTTTCCCATGTCTCATTTCCCATACCTCTCCACACTTGAAGTAGGTTCATGCTGACCTGGACCCTGGGTTCAGGTTGCCCCAACATGACAGGGCTACTTTAAGAGAAGCAGAAAGGTAAGCCTGTTTGCAGACCATTGCCTGCCCCTTCTTACCTTTTCTTCCTCAGTGGCACAGTCTTGGTTGTTGAAAACTGTGAAAGCTGATTCTAAAAGGAAGTTCATGGAAGTGTGGGGACCTATGGAAAACTTTTGCAGCTTCCTATGGATATCTGGGGAGATTGGCTAATGCAGTGAGTTCCTAGGAGGTTCTATCCTTCCTTAAGGTCAGGATCTAATAGCGCTCTTACACAGGAGATGTAACTGGAGTATGAGGTTTTAATTCAGGGTCCATTCAGAGGCCACTCTTGACTGTCCTCTAATTTGTATTGCAGTCACATATTGCAGACAAAGGTTACCTTCTTCCTTTTTAGAGGACCAGTAGGCAGTTTGTCCCAGTTCCTGAGGAGAGACCCCAGTGGGGAGTCTGTGGGGATGCTGAGAAGCCACACATTATCCCAGTGGATGACACTTTCATCAGTCTTATTGACACTGGCCTCCTGCTCTTAGACTTGACCTAAAGGATTGCTCACATTCTGGTACCCTGGGGACTGGGATCCCTTGTCCCTGGTCATCCCCAGTGCCCTTGATGTCTTGGGAGATGGCTGGGTCTGTTTCCTAGCCTGAAACTACTGAGCTAGACCTCCTCCCAAGGAAATGGGCTACCTAGGGACTCTTTTTTTCAACCTACTTTTGCAGATATCTTAGGAGGTGGCCATGAAAGAGACTTTGAGATTAACCATAAGACTAGGGAGGGACTGGAGGTCAGGAACGCATTTGATAGCTGCTTCCAGGGACCAAAGTTTGCAGTTAACAGATTATTTTGCAGCTTGCAGGCAAATAGCCTTAGGGGCACGAGAAGAAGTAGATTAACAGGGATCTCAGTGTTCTCAAGGAACTGAGGAGGGACAATCCAGTGGGCATATCCAAGGGTAGGCATCTTGAGAGCCCTGCTAACAATCACATTTTCCTTTTTTGAAGCATTCACAGACACAAGAAGGGCAGCAGTAGTCAGCAGACTGAAGGTGCCTGAAGTGAATGGGGTCAAATATTGGCTTGAGGAGATGCCAAAACACATGGTACTCATATTCTGAGCTAAAGCATAGGAAAAGGATAGGGAAATCACAGAGAAGGCGGGGTAGGGGTGAGAGAAGGGCAGGAAGAAGAAATATGAGATGATAGGGGTAATGGGGCCTCTCTTTGGGCTTCTACACAACACGGGCCACATGGCTGGTCAGCAGAGGCAGTTTTACATGTCACCCAGGTTCTCCTTGAATCTGCATGATATGGGAGCTAGTCCCTGCCACCTCCAAAGAGTGAACAGGAAAAACCTGGTCAGGCTGAGATGTTGCCATGAGTAGATCAGTCCCAAGAGGCAAGTGGTGGAACCAACAGGCTTAGAGGAGGGTTGGCACCAAAGAAATGACAGACTCCACCAGAAGTTGTGTTAGAGAATGTTACTGAGCAGGTGAGGAAACATGAGGTCCTGGGAGACTCCAGGCAGACTCCTGCACAACTCAGGGAATATCCTGCTCAAACCTCAAGGATAGTTTCACCCACTGCTCAGAGCCTCCTTGAATCTATGTGGTGCAGGGACCCTGCCACCGCTGAAGAGGGAACTGAAAAGCTCTCAATAGAAGAATTATGTCCTGTGGCAGCAGATCCGGAAACATGATTTAAAATGGTTTGAAGAAATGGTAGGAAGAAAGGTTGATGCAAAAAAGAGGGCACAGATAGATTCTGATTAAAAGCCTAGACTCACCATTCTTTGTCAGGTGGTGGATAGGGTTACTTGACTTCTTCACTCCTAGGTGGCTTGCCGATGATATCAGTGTGGGATTTTGGCTAGGTTGCAAGGATAAATTCAAAGACGCTCCACAGGTTATGCAAGCAAGTCAGTGGTTTAATGAGAAATGAAAGAAAGCAAGGTACACATGTGTGTGGAGCCTGGGGCTGGGGCTGCGGCCAAGTTGAAGGCTGGCCTGCCCGCCCCCCCCCCCCCCCTTCATCCTTCCTCCATGTAAATGAAGACCTGTGAGTTATGACCTTCTCATTGGTTCTGAGTACACCGAAGAAGGATTGGAGGCACAACATTTTCATTGGTTCTGAGTCTCTGCCGGCCTGAGGTGGGCTCTGGGGAATGGGCACAAATTGGCTTCTCATTATCTATTTCTTCAGGGACTCAGCCTTGAGCAGTTGACTCCTCTGTTGGCTGGACTTTCTGCTGTCAGATGCAGTAAAAAATGGGCAATCAGAAGCAGGAGTTCCACACAGAAATCCCCATGGCCCTAGTGCCAACAAATGGCACCTTTTCCCTCTGGTCTCTGTCCTAGCCTGCCTCACTTGGGTCCTGACCGGTGTGTTCCTTCTGACTCTCTGTCTAATATACAGTTGCTGCTCCCACATCTATCAGGATGGTGTGACATAGGCAAAAATTCCAATGCCCCAAGGGCATTTGAGTCATTTTTCTGGAGATAGCAATGTCTGGAAACATGGCAGACCTACATGGCTATGGATTTCCCCCAATTTCCAGTTCTCCTTGATTTCAGCACAAGTGTTGATGTGCATCGGAGGCTACTGAGGGTATAAGCAGAGGAATCCTTCCCTCTCTCTATGAAGATTCACTTTCTCTTCCTATGCAGTGACTGCCTTTTCCTCCTACCTTCCTCTCAACCTTCAAATATTTAGTGCACTTTGCCCTGACAGAGTTTGATTAGATGCCAATGCAACCAGGAGTAGAAACCAAAGACCCTGCTCAGACTGAGCTAATGGGGCCCTGCCCAGAAGTCAGTAGAAGCCTGCAACACTTGCCCTGGCTTGCAGGTGAAGCGCTGCTAGCATGTAGCAGAGGGTGTCAGTTCTCAGCTGATAGCCTTAAGCTCCAAGTGATGGAAAATTCAGATGGACTCGCAATAGTTGACAAGTTGACAAGTTGACAATAGTATGGACCAGTTTAACCTGGCTGTAGGTAGAATGGAAGATGCAATTCTGTGAGTTTGTCTGTGTTTCCTTTCTCTCCTCTGCCTGCCATGTTTCTCTCATTCTTGCTGTCATTTTCTCTGGTTCTCTTGTTTCTAAATGACATGAGTTGAATTAGAAGGGTCTTTGAATTCAGTTATGGATCTTAACATGGAACTTTAAAGCAGCATTTTTGAAGCACTGGAATGTTAAACTAAACACCAAGCCAGCTATATGTGTTAGAGGAAATAAAACATCATTTTCAAGAAACATATATATATTTTTTCCCAGAGGCTTCCCATTTCATTTATTATTTTTAACTATATTTTGTCTTGAAGAATTGGAGATATAAGCAATAATTTAAAAAGAAAAGCAAACACATTTGAATAAAAGCATACAATTCTCAATTAAATGTACTGGATACATAGAAATTGTTTTCTATCGTACAATGTGTTACGCAATATATTTGTTTCATAATAATGCAATCATATGGTATTTGCCCTTTGTGTCTGGCCTTCTTCACTCAAAAGAATCTCCTCCAGGTTTATCCATGTTGTCTTCTTTACAATTAATTTCTTCTTACAGCCACATAACTTTTCTTCGTGTGAATTCACCAGCTTGTTTCTCCACTCATCTGCTGATGGACACCAGTTGTTTCCAACTTCTGGCAATCATGAAGAATACCACTGTGAAATCCATGTGCAGATGTCTATTCATGTCACTGCTCTCAGTTCTTCTGGGTATATACACAGTAGTGGTACTGCCGGATTAGAGTGGACTTACTGGTGTTCTGCTGGGGATCTATTGTGATTAGTAAGGGAAGAAATTGTAATAGTGATGTGAAGAAACAGATAATTAACACACTTTTATTTCCTACTTTTAACTGCGCTTTGCCTGTCTTGACTGTCTAAAGACAAAACAGAGGAACTATATAGTTAACTGTAATAAAGTGAAAGATGGTTTTGAGGGTAAAGAAGAACAAAAAAGTTTGGTGTGGGAAACAAAGGCTGAAGAGGGATTTCTTAAGTTATGATAGTATGTTATATACAACATATATTTTAGTATAAAATATGTTATACTATATATAATGATAATTCAGTTCTTTCAGAAATTTTTCTTTCCTTATTTGTAGTCAACACAGGCATTTTTCTCCTTCCAATTACAAAGACTGTGGAAGCTCCCAGTTGTTCTGCACACATTAACAGCAGCTGAAGTAAGAAATAGAGGAGGAGAATGTGGCCGGAGATAAAATTGGAGTTACAGGAGGCTGATTAATGCAGGTAAATAGAAATTACTTCTGTACCACTCTGGAGTCCTCTCATGGCCCAACTTCCAACTAATGGTTCCCTTCCTCACTCCATGGAAAAAGTAAAATATTAGACTTGCAATTATCTCCTCTGGTAATAATCAAGACCTGGATCAGGCTAATTTATAAAAATTCACGGGGCTGCTAAAGTCAGGGAGCAGACAAGGACATTGCTCACTTTGATATGTGAAGTGAGCTAAAAATGGCAAGCATTAAAGAGCACGTTGTCTGGGCACATGGGGTCTTTTCAAAGGGAAAGGTACTTTGGAGAGCTCCTATGGAGAGAGCTGTGTTGGATGGATCACTGTAGGGACTTATGGAAAGATGCAAGCAATTCTTTACGCCACATCAAAACTATAGAGTTTTATTCTCTTTCATTTAATATGAGGATGGGTTTCCCATCATTCGCATCTTATAACTTCATTGACTTTTTTTTCCTTCTTTATTTTCTTTTAAATGTTACATTCAAGAAACATGAGCTCCCATATGTCCCCCCATACCCCCACTCTTCCCACATCAACAAACTCTTCCATCATCGTGGCACATTCAGTGCACCTAGTGAATACATTTTGGAGCACTGCTGCACCACATGGACAGTGGCCCTCATTGTAGTCTACACTCACCCCCGTCAACCCATTGGACCACGGTACGACATACAATGGCCAGCATCTGTCCCTGCAGCACCACCCAGGACAACTCCAAGTCCTAAAAATGCCCCCACATCATATCTCTTCTTCCCTATCCCTACCCTCAGCAGCTACTGTAGCCACTTTCTCTACATCAATACTACAATTTCTTCCATACTAATCACAATAGCCATAGTGAATATCAGTAGGTCTACTCTATCCATACTCTTAGTCTTCCATCCTGTAGAGCCTGGGATGGTTATGTCCGCTCCCCCTCTACATCAAGAAGGGGCTTAGATTCCACATGGATGATGGATGCAATTCTCCCGCTTGTATCTTCTACCTTGTTCTTAGAAGTTGCCCTTTCAGACTTGGGTATTTTTAGCCAGCTTGGCGCTTGCCTTTTTGACAAGCTGTCTTTCACTATGTTGGGAAAAATTCTGTGATATTTTTTCAAACTGAAAAGTGAAAAATCATGCAGAAGGCTTTGTTAATCAGCACACCAATGCCTCACTGATCAGCAATTTCCATATTTCAGGAAGAGTGAAGAGAACTAGAACAGTGGGTGCTTTGGGCATGTTTTGTGACAAATTAGACCAGATAGGGTGTATCCTGGGGAGTACTGTGGTCCTCCCTGGGAAGGCTGGACACTTTCTTGGGGATAGGCAGCGAAGACCTTGCAAAGTAGTGCCCAGATAGTATTGTGGTGCTTCCTGGGAAGGCTGGACACTTTCTTGAGGACTGGCACATAGACCAAGCAAAGTAATGTACATGGAGTATCATGGTCCTCCCTGGGAAGGCTGGGCACATTCTTGAGGACTGGCACATAGACCAAGCAAAGTAGGGTCCAGGGAGTAGTTTGTTCCTTCCTGGGAAAGCTGGACACTTTCTTCAAAACTGGCACATAGACCTTGCAAAGTAGTGCCCAGGGAGTATTGTGCTCCTCCCGGGGAAGGCTGGACACTTTCTTAGGGAATGGCACATACACCTTGCAGAGTAGTGCCCAAGGAGTATTGTGATCTGCTCTGGGAAAGCTGGAAACATTCTTGGGGACAGGCATGTAGACCTTGCAGAGTAGTGCCCGGGGAGTATTGTGGTACTTCCTGGGAAGGCTGGGCACTTTCTTCAGGACGGGCACATAGACATTGCAAAGTCATGCCCTGGGAGAATTGTGGTCCTCCCTTGGAAGGCTGGGCACTTTCTGGGATCTGGTACATAGAACTTGCAAAGTAGTGTCCAGGGATTATTATGGTCATCCCTGGGAAGGCTGGACACATTCTTGAGGCCTGGTATATAGACTTTGCAAAGAAGTGTCCAGGGAGTACTATGGTCCTCCCTTGGAAGGCTGGGCACTTCCTCATGGACTGGCACGTAGATCTTGCAAAGTAGTGCCCAAGTGAGATTTGTTGTCCTTCCTTAGAAGGCTGGGCACTTTCTGAGAGCTGGCACAGAGAACTTGCAAAGTAGTGTCTAGGAGTGTTTTGTTCTCCGTGGCAAGGCTGGACACTTTCTTGATGCCTATTACATAGACCTTGCAAACAAGTGCCCAGGGAGTACTGTGGTCCTCCCTGGGAAGCCCGGGCACTTCCTCATGGACTGGCACATAGGACTTGCAAAGTAGGGGCCATGGAGTATTGTGATCCTCCCTGGGAAGGCTGGACAATTTCTTGAGGACTGGCACATAGACCTTGCTAAGTAGTGCCCAGGGAGAATTGTGATCCTCCCTGCGAAGGCTGGGCTCTTTCTTGGGGATTGGCACATAAACCTTTCAAAGTAGTGTACACGCAATACTGTGGTCCTCCCTGGGAAGACTTTGCACTTTCTTGAGGACTGATAAATAGACCTGCAAATTAGAGCCCAGCGAGTATTGTGGTCCTCTCTGGGAAGGCTGAACACTTTCTCAGAAACTGGCATGTAGACCTTGCAAATTAGTGACCAGGGAGTAATGTAGTCCTCCCTGGGAAGGATGAACACTTTCTTGGGGATTGGCACATACACCTTGCAAACTAGTGCCCAGGGAGTACTGTGGACCTCCCTGGGAACTCTGGACACTTTCTTGAGTACTGGCACATAGACCTTGCAAAGAGGTGTCCACGGAATACTGTGGTCATCCATGGGAAGGCTGTGCATTTTCTTGAGGACTGGCACATAGACCTTACAAAGTAGTGCCCAGGGAGTATAGTGGTCCTCCCAGGGAAGCCTGAAAAATTTCTTGGGACTGGAACATTGACCTTGGAAAGTAGTACCCAGAGAGTATTGAAGTCCTTTCTGGGAAGGCTGGACACTTTCTTGGGGACTGGCACATAGGCGTTGCAAACTGCCCAGGGAGTACTGTGCTCCTCCCTGGGAAGGCTGGACACTTTCTTTAGGACTGGCACATAGACCTTGCAAAGTAGTGCCCAGGAAGTATTGTGGTTCTCCCTGGGAAGGTGGGACAATTTCTTCAGGACTGGCACGTAGACCTTGCAAAGTAGTGCCCAGGGAGAATTATGGTCCTCTCTGGGAAGGTTGGGCACTTTCTTGGGGACTGGCACATAGACCTTGCAAAGTAGTGTCCAGGGAGAACTGCGTTCCTCCCTGGAAGGTTGTGCACTTTCTTGAGGACTGGCAAATACACTTTGCAAAGGAGTGCCCAGGAATTATTGTGGTCCTTCCTGGGAAGGCTGGACACTTTCTTGACTACTGATACATATACCTTGCCAAGTAGGGTACAGGGAGTACTGTGGTCCTTCCTGGGAAGGCTGGACACTTCCTTGAGGACTGGCACATTGACCTTGTAAAATAGTGCCCCGGAGTATTGTGGTGTGAATGGCATATAGACCTTTCAAGGTAATGCCCAGGGAAATTTGTCCCTCCCTGGGAAGGCTGGGCACTTTCTTGGGGACTGGCATATAGACCTTGCAAAGCAGTGTCCAGGGTTTACTGTGGTCCTCCTTGGGAAGGCTGTGCCCTGTCTTGAGGACTGGCACAAAGACCTTCCAAAGTACTGCCCAGGGTGTATTGCAGTACTACCTGGGAAGGCTGGACACTTTCTCAGGACTGGCATATAGACCTGGTAAAGAAGTGCCCAGGGAGTATTGTGGTCCTTCCTGGGAAAGCTGGGCACTTTCTTGAGAACTTGCATATAGACCTTGCAAAGTAGTGCCCTGGGAGTATTTTGTTCCTCCCTTGGAAGGCTGGACACTTTCTTGAGGACTGGCATGTAAACCTTACAAAGTAGTGCCCAGGGAGTACTGTGATCCTCCCTGGGAATGCTGGACACTTTTTTGAGCACTGGCACATAAACAATGCAAACTATTATCCAGGGAGTACTGTCCACCCCCCACACCCCCCGGAAATGCTGGGCACTTACAAAATATTGTCCAGGGTGTTTTGTGGGTTTCCCTTGAAAGGGAAGGCCTTCATGATGGGCACACAGACCTTGCAAAGTAGTGCCAAGGGAGAATTATGTTCCTACCTGGGAAGGCTGGACACTTTCCAGGAGAGTGGCACATAGACCTTGCTATATAGAGACCAAGGAGTACTGAGGTCCTCCCTGGAAAGGCTGGACACTTTCTCGGGAACTGACAAGTAGACCTTGCAAAGTAAAATCCAGGGAGTATTGTAGTCCTTCCTTGAGGTCTGAACATTTTCTTGGGGAGTGAGACATAGACCTTGCAAGGTAGTGTCCATGGAATACTGTGGTTCTGCTGGGGCAGGCTGCACACTTTCTTGAGGACTGGCACATAGGCCTTGCAAAATAGTGCCCAGGGAGTATTGTGGTCCTCCCTGGGAAGGCTGGACACTTTCCCAGAAACTTGCATGGAGACCTTGCAAAGTACTGTCCAGGGAGTATTGTAGTCCTTCCTGGGAAGGCTGGACATTTCTTGGGGACTGGCAAGTAGACCTTGCAGAGTATTGCAGAATGATGATTGTGGTCCTTCCTGGGAAGGCTGGACATCTTCTTTAGAATGGCACATAGACCTTGCGAAGTAGTGCCAAAGGAGTATTGTGGTTCTCCCTGGGAAACGAAACACTTTCTTAAGGACTGGCACATAGACCTTGCAAAGTTGACCCGGGAGAATTGTGGTCATCCCTGGGAAGGCTGTACACTTTCTTGAGGACTGGCACATAGACCTTGCACAGAGTAGTGTCATCCTCCATGGGAAGGCAGGACACTTTCTCGGGGACTGGCCCGTAGAACTTACAAAGTAATGTCCAGATAGTGTTGTAGTCCTTCCTGGGAAGGCTGGGCATTTTCTTCAGGCCTGGCACATTGACCTTGCAAAGTGGTGTCCAGTGAGTCATGTAGTCCTCCCTGGGAAGACTGGACAATTTCTTGAGGACTGGCAAAAGACCTTGCAATGTAGTACTCAGGGAGTATAGGGGTCCTCCCTTGGAGGCTCGGCAATTTCTTTAGGACTGGAACATAGACCTAGAAAAGTATTGCGCCGGGAGTATTGTGGTCCTCTCTGGGAAATCTGGACACTTTCTTGAGTACTATAACATAGGCTTTGCAAATTAGTGCCCACGGAGAAATTTGGTCCTCCCTGGGAATGCTGGACAATTTCTTGAGGACTACTTTGCAAAGTAGTGCTCAGGGATTATTGTGGTCCTCCCTGGGAATGATGGGCACTTCCTCCTGGACAGGCACATAGACCTTGTAAAATTGTGTGCCGGGAGTGTTTTGGTCCTCCCTGGAAGGCTGGAACTTTCTTGGGGACTGGTCCATAGACCCGACAAACTACTGTCCAGGGAGTACTATGGTCCTCCCTTGGAAGCCTGGACACTTTCTTGGGGACTGGCAGGTATACCTTGCAATGTAGCGTCCAGGGAGCCCTCTGGCAATCCCTGGGAAAGCTGGACACTTTCTTGTGGACTGGCACATAGACCTTGCAAAGTAGTGCTCAGGAAGTATTGTGGTCCTCCCTGGAAAGGGGGGACAGTTTTCGAGGACTGGCAAATACAGCTTGCAAAATACTGCCCAGGCAGAAGTATGGTCCTTCCTGGGAAGGTTGGACACATTTTCAGGACTGGTACTAGAATTGCAAAGCTGTGTGCAAGTATTTTGGTTCTCGCTGGAAAGCTGGACACTTTCTTGGGGAATGGCATGTAGACGTTGCAAAGTAGTGTCCAGGGAGTACTGTGGTCCTTCCTGGGAATGCTGGACATTTTATTGAGGACTGGCACATAGACCTTGCAAAATAATGCCCATGGTGAATTGTGGTCCTTCCTGGGAAGGCTAGACACTTTCTTGAGGATTGGCACATAGACCTTATAAGGTAGTGTCCAGGAAGTATTTTGATTCTCTCTGGGAAATCTGGGTACTTCCACAGGGACAGGCACATAGACCGTGCAAAATAGTGCCCAGGGATTATTGTGGTCCTCCCTGGTTAGGCTGGATACTTTCTCACGACTGGCCCATAGACCTTGCAACGTAGTGTCCAGGGAGTATTGTAGTCCTCCTTGGGAATGCTGGGCACTTTCTTGAGGGCTGGAATATAGACCTTGCACTGTAGTGTCCAGGGAGTATTGTGGTCCTCACTGGGAATGCTGGACACTTTCTCAGGACTGGCACACAGAATTTGCAAAGTAGTGCCCAGGGTTACTGTGGTCCTCCCTGGGAAGGCTGGACACTTCCTTGGCATTTGGCCCATACCTCTTGCAAAGCAGTGTCCAAGGATTATTGTGGTCCTTCCTGCAAGGCTGGGCATTTTTCAGGGACCTGCACATAAACCTTGCAAAGTAGTGCCCAGGGAGTATTGTAGTCCTTCCTGGGAATGCTGGACACTTTCTTGAGGACTGCCACATGGACCTTGCAGAGTAGTGCCCAGGGAGTATTGTGGTCCTCCGTGGGGAGGCTGGACAATTTCTTGGGGACAGGCACATCGACCTAGCAAAATAGAGGCCAGGGAGTATTGTGGTCCTCCCTTGGAAGACTTGGCAATTTTTTGAGGACTGGCACCTAAACCTTGCAAAGTAGTGCCCATGGAGTAGTGTGGTTCTCCCTGGCAAGGGTGGTCATTTTCTTGGGACTGGCACATAGACCTTATAAAGTAGTGTCCAGGGAGTATTTTGGTCCTCCCTGGGAAGTCTGGGTACATCCTCGGGGACTGGCACATAGACTTTGCAAAGTAGTGCCCAGGAAGTATTGTGCTCCTCCCGGGGAAGCCTGGGCACTTTCTTGGGGACTGGCACTTCCACCTTGCAAATTAATGTCCAGGGAATATTGTGTTTCTTCCTGGGAATGCTGGACACTTTCTTGAGAACTGGAAGATAGACTTGCAAACTAATGCCCGTGGAGTATTGTGGTCCATCCTGGGAAGGCTGGCCACTTCTTGAGGACTGGCACATAGAAACCGTGCTAGTGGTGCCCAGGGGTATTGCGTTCCTCCCTGAGAAGGCTGGACACTTTCTTGGGGATTAGCACATAAACCTTGCAAAAAGTGCCCAGGGAGTATTGTGGTCCTTCCTGGGAATGCTGGACGCTTTCTTGAGGACTGGCACCTAGACCTTGCAAAGGAGTGTCCAGCATGTATTGTGGTCCTCCCTCGGAATGCTGGGCTTTCTTGAAGACTGGCACATAGACCTTGCAAGGTAGTGCCCAGTGAGTAGTGTGTTCCTCCCTGGCAAAGGTGGCCACTTTCTTAGGGACTGGCACATAGACCTTATAAGGTAGTGTCCAGGAAGTATTTTGATTCTCTCTGGGAAGTCTGGGTACTTCCACAGGGACAGGCACATAGACCTTGCAAAATAGTGCCCAGGGATTATTGTGGTCCTCCATGGTTAGGCTGGATACTTTCTCACGACTGGCCCATAGACCTTGCAACGTAGTGTCCAGGGTGTACTGTTGTCCTCCATGGGAAGCTGGACAATTTCTTGAGGGCTGGAATATAGACCTTGCAACGTAGTGTCCAGGGAGTATTGTTGTCCTCCATGGGAAGCTGGACAATTTCTTGGAGAATGGCACATAGACCTTGCAAAGTAGTTACCGTGGATAATCATCATCCTCCCCTGGAAGATTGGACACTTTCTTGAGTACTGATCCATAGACCTTGAAAAGTAGTGCCCAGGGAGTACTGTGCTCCACCCTGGGAAGACTAGAAACTTTCTTTAGGACTGGCACATAGACCTTGAAAAGTAGGGCCCAGAGAATTTTGTGGTCCTTCCTTGGAAGGCTGGGCAATTTCTTGAGGACTGTCACATAGACCTTGCAAAGTAGTGCCCATGGTACTGTGATCCTCTCTGTGAAGGCTGGACAATTTCTTGGCATCTGGCCCATACATCTTGCAAAGTAGAGTCCAAGGAGTATTGGGGTCCTACCTGCATGGCAGGATATTTTTCAGGGACTTGCGCATAAACCTTGCAAAGTAGTGCCCCGGGAGTACTGTGGTCCTTCCTGGGAACGCTGGACACTTTCTTGAGGACTGGCACACGGACCTTGCAAAGTAATGTCCATGGCAAATTGTGGTCCTTCCTGGGAAAGCTGGACCCTGTCTTGAGGACTGGCACATAGACCTTGCAAAGTGGTGCTCAGGGGATTTTGTCCTCCCTGAGAAGGCTGGACACTTTCTTGGGGATTGGCACATAAATTTTGCAAAGTAGTTCCCAGGGAGGAATGGCACATAGAACTTACAAAGTAGTGTCCACGGTGTATTGGGGACCTCCCTGCAAGGCTGGACATCTTTCAGGGACTTGCACATAAACCTTGTAATGTAGTGCCCAGGGTGCATTGTGGTCCTTCCTGGGAAGGCTGGGCACCTTCTTGAGGACTGGCACCTAGATCTTGCAAGGGATGTCCAGGGACTACGGTGGTCCTCCCTGCGAAGGCTGGGCACTTTCTTGAGGACTGGAATATAGACTTGCAATGTAGTGTCCAGGGAATACTGTGGTCCTCCCTGGGAAGGCTGGACACTTTCTCAGGACTGGCGCATAGACTTTGCAAGTTTGTGCCCAGGAAGTAGTGTGGTCCTCCCTGGCAAGGGTGGCCACTTTCTTGGATACTTGCACATAGACCTTACAAAGTAGTGTCCAGGGAGTATTGTGGTCCTCCCTGAGAAGGTTGGACACTTTCTTGAGGATTGGCACATAGACCTTGCAACATAGTGTCCAAGGTGTATTGGGGACCTCCCTGCAAGGCTGGACATCTTTTCAGGGACTTGCACATAAACCTTGCAATGTAGTGCCCAGGGTGCACTGTGGTCCTTCCTGGGAAGGTTGGACACTTTCTTGAGAACTGGCACATAGACCTTGCAAAGTAGTGTCTATGGAGATTTGTAGCCCTTCCTGGGAAGACTGGACACTTTCTTGACGACTGGCTCGTCGACCTTAGAAAGTAGAGTTCAGAGAGTTCTGTGATCCTCACCGGGAATGCTGGCCATTTTCTTGAGGGCTGGTACATAGACCTTGCAAAGTGGTGCCCAGGGAGTATTGTGTTCCTCCCTGAGAAAGCTGGATACTTTCTTGGGGATTGGTACATAAACCTTCAAAATAGTGCCCAGGGAATATTGTGGTCCTCCCTGAGAAGGCTGGACATTTTCTTGGGGACTCGTGCATAGACCTTGCAAAGTAGTTTCCAGTGAGTATTGTGGTCCCCCCTGGGAAGGCTGGACAATTTCTTGAGGACTGCCACCTAGACCTTGCAAGTTAGTGCCCAGTGAGTACTGTGGTCCTCCCTGGCAAGGGTGGCCACTTTCTTGGGTACTTGCACATAGACCTTACAAAGTAGTGTCCAGGGAGTATTTTGGTCCTCCGTAGGAAGTCTGGGTACTTCCTCGGGCTTGGCACATAGACTTTGCAAAGTAGTGCCCAGGGAATATTGTGGTCCTTCCTGGGAAGGCTGGACACTTTCTTGGGGACTGGCACATTGACCTTGCCAAGTAGGGCCCAGAGAGTACTGTGGTCCTCCCTGTGAAGCCTTGACACTTCCTCATAGACTGGCACATAGACCTTGTAGAGTAGTGCCCTGGCAGTATTGTGGTCCTCCCTGGAAAGACTTGGCAGTTTCTTGAGGACTGGCACCTAGACCTCGCAAGGTAGTGCCCAGGGATTAGTGTGGCCCTCCCTGGCAAGGGTGGCCACTTTCTTCGGGACTGGCTCATAGGCCTTACGAAGTAGTGTCCGAGGAGTATTTTGGTCCTCCCTGGGAAGTCTGGGTACTTCTTTGTGGACTGGCACATAGACCTTGCAAAGTAGTGTCCAGGGAGTACTGTGGTCCTCCCTGATAAGGCTGGACACTTTCTTGAGGACTGGCACATAGACCTCGCAAAGTAGTGTCCAGGGAGTTTTGTGATTCTCCCTGTGAAGGCTGGGCACTTTCTCAGGAATTAACATTTATACCTTGGTTAGTTCTGCCCAGGGAGCGTTGTGTTCCTTCCTGGGAAAGCTGCCCACTTCCTTGGGAACTGACACAGCCCTCTCAAGTTGGCATCTTTCATTTCAATTTCACGATTATGTGCCCAATAAAAGGGATAATCCCCAGTCAGGCCAGTGAAGTCCACCCTGGCAGAGGATGTCTGCACACGTATTGCTTTCACTCAAGGCTCTGGTTTTGGCTGCTAACTTGGGGCTTCAGCCTGAGTTAGATGTTGAGGAGTTTTTATTAAGACTTCCCTATTTCTCTGTTATTTTGAGAGACTCTTTAATGATGATTTTTTTCTTTTCGCTGATTATGGTATTCCTGTCTCTCAGTCTAAATGTCAAGATAGAGTTTTTAAGCTAGATATGCATATATATTTATTTTTCATCCAATCGGGACTTTTTCTGGTGGTGGGCCATATATGTCATTGTGTCCTCCAGTTTGGTCAGCTCATATCTATGATATATATATATATATATATATATATCATAAAGAATTAAGATGCAGCAATTGGACCCCTGTTTGTAGACAAACCTTGCTTGTTTTATAGTCTCTCAATGATTAACAAAATTTAATAAAATAAATAAGTATGTATGTGTATTGCTTTATTTTGTTTTAGTAGATTTACATTATCAAATCTCTCTATATATGAAAATATATAGCAAAGCATTAGCAAAGCATTTTTTCTGGCAGAAAATTTGGGCATAGTTGGAGGGATTTGAGGATACTTATATTACTAATATGTCCTGCTTTTTGTGCTTTCAGACAATGGAAGGATCAGTAAAACCTATCAAATTTATTCTGGGTTGAGAACATCCTCCTTTCACTAGTCTAGTAATTGAATGGGAATGGCATTCCAGACTGTTTTGATAATTGGGATTCCTAGCTTCAGCTTTCTGAACCTGCACATGTAACTCTGGCTTTAGAGACAGTACCAGATGTCAAAGGGAAAGAACAAAGATTTCTGGCAAGAAGAGAATGGTGCCTCTTAACTGCTTACAAAAATATGGTGTCATTGAGGGATAAGGCTGTCCCAGAGAATTTGGCATTACAGTAGGAAATAGCTGATTTGCAGAGTTGAATGGCTATGTTGCAATGTCAAACATACGTACTTAGTGATCAAGCACAAACTTAACCAGTGTCAGAAAAGGCTGCTGTACATGTAGCTAATTACAAATAAAAGAAATGAAAAGGAAAGGTGAATGTAAGAAAGGTGCATTTAGTTCTGGCTAGTGCAGGGCCAAGTTGGGATCCCAGTGAATGGGAGGGGTATATCTGGGATGAGGATTCTGGTTCTGAAGATGATTCTGAAACATCCTCTACAGAGGTGACGAGTGGAACAACAGGGCGGGGCAAGCTGTTCAAAAGGATGTTATAGAGGATTTTACCCAACAAGAAATAAATGACATTATTTCCCATACTACTCAAAAACCAGGAGAAGCCTTAATTTCATGGTTAGTCTGTTTATATGAGTTGGGAGCTTGATAGACATATCTGGATACAGGAGATGTTTTTAAATTTGTAACCATGTCTTCTGGATCTGCTGTTCAACAAGCTTTTCAGGAATGGATCACTAATGCACAACCCCCGGATGCTCAAGGACAACCTACAAATGGTCCCACATTGCTTGGCATGGAGCTCAGCAGCAGTACCCATCTGTGGAGTCTTGGCCCAATTCAGACAGTCCCTGGTATTCACTAAAAGATTGTGTACAGAAACAGAGGCAATGAAATTTGCTGTAGTGCTGGGGGCAGCAGATAAATTAATGAGTGTCTCTCTGGAAGTGACCATCAGAAATAAAATTATCAAAGCAGCTTCACCTGCATATAAACATATCATTATGAATTTGTTAATGAATGAAACAGCTCATTCTATGGATAAGTGTGTTAGAGCAGATTCTTTAGTTAGGAGATCTGGGTGATTGGACTTTACGTACAACCACTGAACAAAAAGACAGGAATACCTCAGCCAATATAAACCATAAAGACATGTCTACTGCTTTAATAAGGGCAGGAATAAATAGGGATATTATTGATGGGATTGATACTATTATTGATGGGATTAATACGTCCAGAAAATGTGTGGGGAAGTGGCATTACATGTAAAGCAAGCACAAGTTAAAGCTAGCAATTGTGAACACAACTGCTGAACCTAGTGCTCCTGCTTACACTGACTTGTTACAGGATTTGTCTAAATTCTGAAGAGAAGGTAAAATCCTGAAACTAAAAGCCATGAGTCCTCAAGATACAGGCCTCAGGCAGAGTACAAGTTTTTTGGAAAAATGGGTCCCAAATTTTGGATCAAGCTTTAATTGATAGAACTTTAATTGGTATAGGGGCAGAGGCCACTTTTTTAATGGATATCCTAAGGCCTTTAAGGGGAGGTTAGTTTCTATCACTACACTGGGAGGAAAAGAGGTTAAATTGGCTCAGATCCAGTTGGAAAAGAAAATTGGCCAATTACCAATATGAATGTATACAGTATTGATAGTCTCAATTCCTGAATATATAATTAGTATTGATATATTAAAAGGAATGACCATAAATTTGGAAGATGGAAGATATCGATCTGGAGTAAGAATGCTAAAGGGAATTAAACATATTATAGTCAGAAAACTACATATTCCTCCAGTCATCATGGCTGGGCAACTAAGGTTGTTCAAAACAATGCAAAATTCCAGGAGGACATGAGGAAATTTCTACTACCATTCAGGATTATGTGACTGCAGGAGTATTACTACTAACTACTTCTGAATGGAACAATCCAATCTGTCCAGTAAAAATGTCTGATGGCACCTGGCAGATGACGGTGGACTATAAGAGAACTAAACAATGTTACTCCCCCATTGACTACTGCAGTTCCTGATACCATTATGTTAATAGAAAAAAATTCAACAACACCCTGGAGAATGGCATGCTGTAACTGTTTGGTTTGCTGTAATTGGTGCATTTTTTTTTTTTAACTATTCCTATATCTTCTGAATTGGAAACAGTTTGCCTTCACACGGCAAGACCGGCAATTTCCATTTTCTCCATTGCCACAGGGATACATCATAGTCCCAGCATTTGTCACTGGCTAGTTGCCAAACACCTTGAGCAGTGCTCCCTTGCCCATGTACAAATTGTGCATTATATTGAAGACATTTTACTACAAGGGGAAGGGGAAAATAATATTCAGCAATCCCTAAACTAAGCTGATAGAACATTTAAAAGATAAAGGTAGGGAAATTAATCTAAAATTCATGGACCCGCTAAAATAGTGAAATTTTTAGGGATAGTGTGGAATAGGACAACAGGAACTCTGGCCAAAAGCTAGAAAAAATATCTTAGATTTTGCAGTTAAACAAGACAAGAAGCAAGCTCAAAACTTTATTGGATTATTTGGATATTGGTGACACCATATCACCCATTTAGGGCAAATATTGAGTCTCCTGTATAAAGTAACTCACAAAAAGTATGAGTTTAGCTTAGGAGACGAACAAGAGTGGGCCTTCAATCAAGCAAAATGTACCATTCCAACAGTCATGAATTTATGGCCCCTTCAATCAGGTCCTGTAAAATCACAAGTAAGAGTGAATTCACATCATGCCAGGTGGAGCCTATGGCAAAATCAAGATGGAAAGAGTTCCTCTTGGATTTTGGGGGGTTGAAATTACCCGATGCTGGGCAGTCACATACCCCTTTTGAAAAGCAATTATTAGCATGTTATTGGGCTCTAGTAGGTACTGAACCACTCACTGTAGACCATGTTGATTTAATGTGACCTGAACTTCCTCTTATGAATTAGGTAAATAGTTTCCCTAAAACTCACCGAATTGGGCATGCGCAAGAAGACAGTATTTTTAAATGGAGTATATACAGGACAGGGCTAAAGTAGGGAAAAGGGGTTGAGTATGTTACATGAACAAGTAATGGGTATGATTAATGCTGACTCAGACAATGTCATAGAAAAAAAACCTAATATAAAATACTCCCTTCTCAAATGGGAAATCCCATTTGATGATTTCAATGAAGAACTATAAATGCTTGCTTGGTCCATGGTTGGTGCTGCCAGATATATAGGTTCCATCAGATATTGAAAGGCTATTCATATAATCCTAATAGAAATTTCACCTTAGCTACATCAAGGAAAGAGTAGTAAATATGCTAAGTTGTATGCCATATTTGGAGCAATTCAACACGAAAATTTAGGGCAATATCATACTTAAACTGATTCATGATCTGTACCTAATGGATTAACCACTTGGGCACTGAGATGGGCATAAGATCAGTGTCTTTTAGCTGGGAAGGACATTTGGGTTAAACCTTTATGGCAAGATATTTGGGAAATTGTTCATAAAACTGTTGTTACTCTATTTCGTGTGGATGCTCACTGCTCTCCTATTTCTACAGATTAAAAAATTAATCAAATCATGGATCAATTGGTGTAAGTAAATACAAATGAATCAAATGGTAAATCCAACTCTGAAGATCTGACAGGACTGACAACATGGGCACATCAGAAAGTGGGTCAGTTAGGAGGTCAAGCTACCAAAGGTGGCCATGAGATAGAGGAATCAACATCACTTTGAATCTAACAAAAAAATGTAATTCTCAAATGCTCTGTATGTCAACATTCCACTGGTCAGTTGGCCCATGGAAAATTGCCCATTAAGTGGCAATGGAGGGATACTGGTATGGGATGCCATTGGCAGGTGATATATGGCTGACAGGGAGCTGTACAGAACATATGTCCAGGGTGCATGGTAATGTTTGGATATACTCATAGTGGTAACAATTAAAAACCACAGCAGGGGGGGTACTGGGTTCCTGGCCAGTGGTGCTCTGTCGTGGTCCCTAGGGGAGCAGCGACAGTCTCCCAGGTGCAGTGGCAGGGACCGGGAGGGAGTGAGGGTTCAACAGTGAGCCCCTGATGCTAATGGCTATGCTTGTGAGCTGATAAGCCTAAATAAGAACAAGGCCTAGAGCAACATTGTGCCTGGGAATTTCCTCCTGTCAGCCTTCATGTTACTCAAATGTGGCCAGCCTCGAAGCCAAACTCAGCATGTAAATGCAATGCCTTCCCCCCAGCGTGGGACATGACACCCGGGGATGAGCCTCCCTGGCACCGAGGGACCACTATCAACTACCAACTGATGATGCAACTGGAAAATGACCTTATACGGAAGGTTCAATGCGGATCAGCAGAATATCCCTGTCTACATAAAATAACATGACTTTAAAATGCTGTTTGACCTAAAGTAAGGGGGAAATGGAAAGGAGAAATGAGTTTATATGGCTACGAGTTTCTAAAAAAGAGTCTAGAGGCTGGCAGAAGGATTGCCCTTATGCACAACTGAGCAGAGTCAGAGAGACAGATAAAGCAGATACAACCCCCAGATATTGGTTCCTTTGAGGGCTAAAGAGACCCATGGGAATTATGGTCATGGCAGATGGGGTTAACTACCAGGTCAGATGGCCCCTCTTTGGAAATGGTGTTTGTGTGTGGTGAATCTGGACTCAGATGGGATCTCCCTTCATAAGACTTTCATGCTAATGTGCTGGAGGTGCAGTTAATGTTGGGGTTTAAGATATATTTAGGGGGTTTGAGTCTCTGGACTGACAATGTGATGGCCGGGTCCTGAGCCTCAACAGACTCCAGCACCTACAATCTGTTTTATTGGACTTGCCACACTCAGCTAAGATGGAGTTGAAGAAGGACAACCACCACACCATGGAGCCTAGAGTGATTACAACTGAAGGTGGGAGGATTGCATCCAGCATCCATGTGGAATCTGAGCCTCCTCTTGACATAGAGGTGCAATGGACACAACCAATCCAATGTCCACATAGAAGAGGTGGCATTGGATTGGGAAAGGTGGACATGGTGGCTGATGGGTATGGGGAGGGGCGGGAGTAGATGAGAGGTGGAGGCGTCTTTGGGACATGGGGCTGCCCTGGATGGTGCTTCAGAGGCAATCACCGGACATTGTATATCCTCGCGGGGCCCACTGGATGGAATGGGGGAGAGTATGGGCCATGATGTGGACCATTGACTATGAGGTGCAGAGGTGCCCAAAGATGTACTTACCAAATCCAATGGATGTGTCATGATGATGGGAGGGAGTGTTTCTGGGGGGGGGGGGGGGAGAGGGGGGATGGGGGGATGGGGTTGAATGGGACCTCACATATATTTTTTTAACGTAATATTATTACAAAGTCAATTAAAAAAATTTAAAAAAAAACAAAACAAAACAAAAAAGGTTTAAAAACAAAAAAACAAAAACAAAGCAAAACAAAATTGCCCATTAAGATTTTGCAAATAGATTATATTGGCCCTTTCCTCAATCTAGAGGTTGTGTATATGTATGCACTGCCATGGATACATATTCAGGATATCTGCTGGTCTGCCCAGATGCGCACACTACCCAACAAAATACATTTAAAACTTTAGAAATTCTAAGCCTATATTATGGTATTCCACTTCAGATGCAAAGTGATAAAGGAATACATTTTAAAGGTAAGTTAATTAAAGATTATGGTCAAATAAAAAACATAGAATGGATATACCATATTCCATATTATCCCCAGGCAGCAGGATTAATAGAATGAATGGATTACTAAAGCAACAGTTACAGAAATTAGGGAAAGAGTCATATGCTCAATGGAAAGATAATTTACTTTCAGCTCTTAAAAATTTAAATAATCGTCCCATTGGAGAATCAATCACCACTTTAATGCAAATGATTATCCCCAATTTGCAAATTATGACAGCTCAATTAGCAAAATATGATTCAGTTTTAGTTTTATTGGAAAATGCACTCCAATTACCACCTGGATATTTTGGATTAATATGATCCAATTTGGCTAGTAAAGGAGTACAAACTTTAGGAGGAGTTGTTGATAATGATTATCAAAGGGAAATTAAAGTACTGTTTAAAAATGGAAGAAAAACAGATATACTTATTCAGAAGATGGATTGCATGGTTCAAATACTGGTTTTACCTCACTTAAATTTACAGGTGTCAGCTGGAGAACCTCCACAATTAACTACTTTACATAGAGGAGTAGGAATTGGGTCTTCTGATTGTTTAGTTCCTGGGGCCAAAATTTGGTTTAAATGACCCCAAATCATTTGCCAGTCCATACTGAAGTCATTGCACAAGGGCAAAATAATGCAATTTAGATAATGTATCCAAAAGATGAGAAAATATATTTTATATCTCCTAATAATTGCTATTTATGTGACTCATAGATTACTTTATACTTCCTTTTATCAAGTGGGGTACTCACAGATTCTATGTAAATGAATAACTTTCCACAATGGGCATCTTCAATAACTCATGCACACAAGATATCCTGCTGGGTATGTGCTGAACTGCTGTCCACAGGAGCAGGTCTTGCTTGGACAATTGCTTCAGCAAATTAGACCACATGATATGCTCTCTTGATATGACAGGAGCACCACATTTCAAAGTGGGGCAACGATTGATTGGACAACATTATTTCTTTCTACTGCTTCAATAGACTTTAAATTGCCAAATTATGATGACTCTAAACAATGTATTTGGCTTTGGTATGAGAATAGATAAATGGTCAACCAGGACACCAGAGAGTCAAGAGTGCCTACAAATGCAAGCAGGAGAATTCCATCCATCTTCCATGTGGAATCTAAGCCCCCTTTCAATATAGAGTTGGAGTGGACATAATCATCCCAGGGTCCACAGGATGGAGGAATAGAGAATGGGTTAGAGTGGACTTACTGATATTCTGCTATGGAAATATTGTGATTAGTAATGGAAGAAATTGTAGCAGTGATATTGTAGCAGTGATAAGGTAGCTGCTGAGGGTAGGGAGAAGGAAGAAGAGATATGATGTGGGGGCATTTTCACAACATGGAGTTGTCCTAGCTAGTACTGCAGGGACAGATTCTGGACATTGTGTGTCCTGCCATGGCCCACTGGGTGGACTAGGGGATAGTGTAAACCTCAATGTAAACAATTCTCCATTCAGTGCAGCAGTGCTCCAATGTGTATTCACCAAATGCAATGAATGTCCCATGATGATGAAAGAGATTGCTGGTTTTGGGGGCTTGCAGGGCGGGAGGTGTCTGGAAGTTGATTTGGTGAGACAGTGATGGAGGAGAGTCTTGTGAGAGGTGGAATTTCGGGTTTCTGACTTGGAGGTCAGAGGTTCTGGGTGGAGACCCTCCCCAAGGGCTGGTGGCCAGGACGTGGAGATCCCTGGGAACTTTGATGTGTGGAGTGTTTCCAAATCCTGAGCAGGCTGTTTCGGGGCTTGCAGGGCAGGAAGTGTCTGGATGTCGATTTTGTGCAACAGTGACAGAAGAGATTCTTTCAAGAGGTGGAACTTTCGGTTTCTGACATGGAGGTCAGAAGTTCTAGGCAGAACCCTGCCACCTAGAGCTGGCAGCCCATCTGCAGCTGTCCCGGAACTCTTTGTAGTGCAGCGGCACACCCAGCAGGCTGTTTTGGGGGTTTGCAGAGCAGGTGTCTGGATGTTGATTTGGTGAGACAGTAACAGAAGAGATTCTTGTGAGAGGTGGAATTTGGGGTTTCTGACACGGAGGTCAGAGGTTGCGGGTGGGACTCCTCCCACTAGGGCTGGTGTACAGCTGTGGGGATCCCTGAAGGCTGTGTTGTGCTGCAGTGCTCGCAGGCTCCCTGTTAACTGGATGCATGGTTCCCAGGTCTGTGTCCCTTAAACCCTGGTGGCCCACACTCCAGAGACTCACACATCTTGAGCCTGCAATACCACAGACTTCCCATTCCTAAATCCACTGTGCCCTGAGGTCCATCTGAGGTCCTTGATTACCCTAGCCCTCTGCGTTTCTGTTTTGTTTTTTGTTTTTTGTTTTTTTTTGTCTTGGTTGCTAATATTACTTTATCTAGTGGTCTTTTCTCCTGTTTAATCCACTAAGGTCCTTTTATATTTAGTTATTTTTTCTCTTTTTCTTGCTTGTTTCCATACCCCTTTTTCTTTGTCCACCCCTCTTTTTTTTTCTCTCTCTTTTTTCTTTTCTCTTTTTTTTCTTCTTATTTTATTTTGTTTTCATTATATAATCAGTGCAGCAGGGAGCACTTCACATTTGCTATGCTTCCTCATCCTTCATTTCCTCTTTTCTGTGTGAATTGATTTTGGCAACCTGCACTATCCCCTTTCCCCCACATCTTGCTATCCTCCATCATCTACTGTTTCTTTTATATTCCACCTCCCTTTCTTTGGCCCCCAAATTGTCTTACTTTTAATTTCTAATACCTTTGTTCTGTTTTCTGTCTTTTATCCACTCTTGATATTATTGTCTTTCTTTTCTCTTTCCCTCTCTCATGAAAACACTGGCTTTTTAATTCATACTATATTCCTCCCCAAATTAGTTGACTGTCTCATTATGGGTACTCTACTTACTGCTATAAATCTACACAACTTACATAAGTCTAATATCCATACTCCCAGATCTCACATTGTTGCTCTGTTAACATTTATTACCAATACTACTTTATATATTTTCTTTTTTTTTTACTTATATTGCTTTCCCTGGCCCTAATATTTTCATTCAAAGTGAACTTAGCAAGCAACAAGAATATAGAGGAAAAAGAACAAAATGACAAAGAGAAGACATAACACTTACACATGAACAGCAACTAATTAATGCCCAAGACTAGACAAAGAAGCTAAGGAACTGATTAAACCCGTCAAGATAAAATGATGACCAGAAAGCAACAAAAAACTACAAACCAAACCAATACTCAGGAAAACATGACTGAATCCAATGAACAAACTAAAAACCAGGAAAGAGAGCAGAACATTGGACAAGTAATTCAAGGTCTCAAAACATATATTAGAGACCAACTTAATGAAATAAAGGAAGAGATTAACAATATGAAGAAAACACTTGGAGAGGAAATTGCAGACAAACGCAAAAAGATAACAGATAAGATGGAGATGAACACCAGAGTTCAAGAAATCAAAAATACACTCTCAGCAAATAGCAGCAGATTAGAAGAGGCAGAGGAGAGAATTAGTGACATGGAAGACAGGACATCTGAAATCAAACAGATAGTAGAACTGAACGATAAAAAGATAGAAAAAATCCAGCTAGGACTTAGGGACCTGAATGACAATGCAAAATGCACAAACATATGTATTATAGGCTCCCAGAAGGAGAAGAGAAGGGAAAGGGGACAGAAGGGTTGTTGAAGGAAATAATGGCTGAAAACTTTCCAAATCTACTGAGAGAGATGGATGTACATGTCTAGGAAGCACAATGCACCACAGACAACATAAATCCCAACAGGCCTACCCCAAGACATATACTTTTCAAATTATTCAATGCTCAAGACAAAGAGAAAATTCTAAAAGCAGCAAGAGAAAAGAAAACCATCACATACAAGGGAGGCTCCATAAGATTAAGTGCTGATTTCTCATCTGAAATCATGGAGGCAAGAAGGCAGTGGTATGATATAGTCAAGATACTAAAAGACAAAAATTTCCCAACATGAATACCCAGCTAAACTAGCATTCAAAAATGATGGAGAGTTAAAAATATTCACAGATGAACAGAAATTGAAAGAGTATGCCAACAAGAACCCTGCCCTTCAAGAAATACTAAAGGGAGTTCTGCAGGAAGAGGGGAAAAAACAGGAGAGGCAGAGTTGGAGGAGAGTGTAAGAGCAACAAAAAAGACAAAAAGAGAATGAAAGAAACAAACAAAATATGACAAACACAAGTCCAAACAAATATGGCTAACAAAAATAATTCCTTGAAAGTAATAACACTGAATGTCAATGGTTTAAACTCACCAATCAAAGATTCAGCCTGGGAGATTGGATAAGGAAATTCAACCTATCTATATGTTGTCTAAAAGAAAAACATCTTAGACCCAGGGATTCATGGAGGTTGAAAGTGAATGATTGGAAAACAATCTTACAAGCAAACAATAACCAAAAAAGTCAGGAGTAACTATATTAATATCAGACAAAATAGACTTTAAATGCAAAACAATTGTGAGACAAAGAAAGATACTACATATTAATGAGAGGGAAAATCTCTCAAAAAGAACGAACAATCATAAATAATTATGCTCCTAACAAAAGCGCCTCCAAATACGTGAGGCAAACACTGGATAAACTAAGCAAAAAATAGATGCCTCTATAATTATAGTGGGAATGTTAATACACTACTATCAACTTTGAAAGAACATCTCAAAAGAGAATCAATAATGAAACAAAAACTGAACAGTATATTAGAGGAGCTGGATCTAATAGACATATACAGATCATTACACCCAAATACAGTAGGATGTACATTTTTCTCAAGTGCACATGGATCATTCTCCAAGGCAGACCATATGCTAGGCCACAGAGAAAGGCTCAGAAAAATTGAAATCATACAAAAGAATATCTCTGACCATAGTGGAGTGAAGCTGGAAATCTGCAAGGGCCTATAGGCCAGATTTCACACCAAGATATGGAAATTAAACAGCACACTCTTAGAAAAACAGTGGGTCAAAGAAGAAATCTCAAAAGTAATTAATAACTACCTTGAAACTAGTGAAAATGATAACACAACATACCAAATCTTATGGGATGCAGCAAAAGCAGTACTGAAAGGGAAATTTATAGCCATAAATTCATACATCAAAAAAAGAAGAAAGAGCAAAAATTGAAGAACTAACTTCACATTAGTAAAAAAACAAAGTAACTCCACAGGAAGAAGAAAAAAAGATATGACAAAGATAAGAGCAGAACTAAATGAAATAGAAAATAATAAAGCACTTGAAAAGATAAACAAAACCAAGAGCTGGTTCTTCAAGAAGATCAATAAAATTGACAAACCCTTAGGTAGACAACAAAGAAAAAAAATAGAGAAGATGGAAATACACTTACAATTAAGAAATGAGAAAGGAGATATCACCACTGACCCCACAGAAAAAAAGACTATCATAAGAGGATATTTTGAAAATGAAAAATGACAATTCAGAGGAAATGGACAAATTCCTAGAAACACATAAGCAGCCTATATTGATGAAAGAAGAAATTGATGATCTCAACAAATTAATCACATGTAAAAAGATAGAATAAGTCATTAAAAACCTCCCAACTAAGAAGAGC